>NC_091469.1:53955319-54265006 GCF_036971445.1 Narcine bancroftii
AAGAGCAAGAACCAACCTAAAGATGTAGCCCAAGAGATCAAGTAATGCACCCTTCTATTTTCCCAGTAACAATTCCATCATGCAATCTGGAAATCGTTGTGAACGATGTTATCATGTGGATGTTTGGGAGATTGGAGTCATTTTTCTTTCTGCCATTTTGAACAGTAACCTAAATTTAAATAAATTGCATTTCTACATCATAGCACTTTGGCTACAAACTCGTGTGCCTGATATGTAAAATACACATGCAGATTTTCATGAAGAATCATGGGGAATAACACAAGAGGTTAAAAGGTAATGGATTAAAACTCAGCTGGATCTATTACACAGTGTTGCTGCTCACTTTCTCCATCTGTGGAAAAAAATCCTGCAGCCAAATGTTCTTAAAGGCAGGTCTGCAGAATGGGAAACAGGAGAGGAAGTCATGAAGGGAGGAATACTATGACAGAGTATATAGAGTAGATAGATATGTTTTTGGGAGATAAATTGGGAAAGGTTTGTTAGTGTAGGTCGCATACAAACACTTTAAAACAGATCTTATTTGAAATACTGGAGCTCTGACCCATGGTAGATGTATCAGCTCAACAGCTTTTGCAAGAGCTTTGGAGTGCTCAAGAGACTTTACTAATGGATTGTTGTTTACAAAAGGCAACAGATTAAAGATCTTGTTGGAGCTGAAGATTGTCTGTAAGAGAACTTGTGGTTCTAAGATGGTCATGTAGTTTTGCAAGCAGAGAGAGTCAAAAAAATCAGAGAGAGAGAGAGAGAGAGAGAGAGAGAGAAAGAGAGAGAGATCACTTGTACAGTGTTACAGCCAGCAGAAGCAGCTGGGACTCAAACAGGACAAGCTGGCAAGCTTATAAAAAGCCCCATTTTGGAAGATGGCCTGGTCAAAGCCCTTGTGGTTCATGCAAAAGGAAAGGACTGGCAGTCTAATATTTCACTTGGAATAAGAGAAACAAAAAGGAACTCTGTGGTGTCCAGAAAGAAAGAGGTTATCATCTGGAGAACCCTGAAGGGGCAAGTTTTATCAGCAAGACACTGAAGTGGCTGATTAAAAAGGAATCAATTATGGATGTCATCGTAAAATAAACCTCTCTCTGAAAACTGACAAGAACCTTCCTGAGCAGTAACCATTTACCTTTCAAGCACCAAAGCCTGGTGAACTTTATAAATGTTAAATTCTGTGCATAGAATAAGAATTCCCTGCAACCTGTGAACTTGGAGGAATGAGAAGTGAGATTGGACTGTGAACCAAATAACTTTTCTGAACTTACACACTCATTACATACACGTGCACTTAGAATTAGAAGGGTGTTAGGTTAAGTAAGTTAATAGTGATAAGTTAAGGTGTGATTCTGTTTTCATGTTTAAAAATAATTAAAAACAACTTTTGTTTAAGTAACCATTTGTCTTGGTGAATATCTATTGCTGCTGGGTTTTGGGTCCTCTGGGCTTGTAACAATATGGTTGCTTATTTGTCGTGTGAATTGACATAAAATAAGAAGCTTTGTTTTGCATGCTATCCAGGCAATCCAACTCATACAGCAGTTAGTGCAATAATAACAAATAAATAAATTGATAAAATAGTAAGATAACTATATAGAGTGCAGTACAGGTTTATCAAATAAAGATATGGAGAAAAGTACAGTAACTGTGCAGGGAAAGGAGAAAAATACAGTTAAGGAAGACAGTGCAAGAGCATCATCTTTTGCCTGTGAGATCCATTCAGGAGTCTGTCAACATCAGGAAAGGATCCTTCCTTGTCTGGAGGTTCATGTTCTCCAGCATATGTACCTTCTACCTGATGGAAGGGAGAAGTGAGACATTGATTAGGGTGGGATGAGTCATTTGATATTTTAGTAGCTCTCCTTAGGCAGCAGCAGTATAGAGAGCATTATTGAAAGGAAAATTAGTTTTTATGATGGCCTGACTGTGATTACCACTTTATCTGCAGTGTCTGGCAGTCTTGGGCAGACCAGTTCCTATACCAGCCGTGATGCATATGGAATAGGATGTTTCCAATGGTGTGCTTATAAACCTGTTTAGAGACCTCATGGACATGCTGAAATCCTTCAGCCTTCTAAGAAAGTTGAGTCTTGGTTGTTACATAAGCTTAGTTATACTAGAACAGGTTGTAGGTACATGCTCTTAAGAACTTGAATATATCCACCATCTCTCCCTCAGTCCTGTTGATACCTGTTAATAAATATTATAACATTGGCTCTCCTCCATTTCAAGATTCAACTTATTGTCATGTAATAAAGACAGTGCAATATTACACAAAATTTGCTTTTGTCCACCGTAAAGCAGACAGATTCATCATCGACAGAAATTGCCTGAAGCGCCTCTTAAAGTCAGAGAAAGAGAAGCAAAAGAGAGTTCCCTCAGAGTCATCGAGTGTCCATGGATTTACTATCAGTGCTTCAGCAACCTCTGCAGCCACACAGAGACCAAACCAAACCGTCAGCATCCGAAGCTCTAAATCCAAACTTTTGACATGATCAGGAACCCTTCACCAGCCTCAGCTCCCTCTTGCATCTCAGTTCCAATACCTGGTACCCCTTCAGTCAGTCTCGAGCCAGTCTCCTGCAGTCTACAGCAAGATGTGAATCCCTGACCACAGTCGCTAGCAGCCTGCATGGGTTCCCCACCTCACACTGCCTCAAGGGGTTGTTTTCTTCAGCCTCAGAACCCCTCACTGGACCACCGCCGTGGTTACCATCCCAAGGGTCATCTCCTCTGCTTCTCCTTTTCAAACAGGGGGTGGGTCTCTTCATTTTCTGGTGCCCCCGCCCCCCCCCCCCCCCCCACGCACCAGTCCTCTGCTTCCCTGATGTCTGTAACCCCTCATGGGTGCTGCTGATCATAGGCCATTGTCACCGATCATAAAACCATTGTCAGCACCATTAACTGGTACAGAGCTGATGGCAGTCGAACTAGGTGACTGGACCCCGCGGGAGCACTGAAACTCAGCTCCCCGCTCTCCGTAGGGGCTTCATCATCAACAGTGATGTGGTTACAGCAGCTCCAGCCGTGCCGCAATGCTAACCGCCTGAAATTAATGACCGGCTCCAAAATCAGCAAGACTTTGATGGAAAAAGTTATGCTGACACCAGGCCACTAGTGTCTTTATCTCTTTCCTATCCTTTATCTCCTTTTCATCAATGCTCAGGCTCCAGCCTACAACAGTGGTCTCATTTACAAACTTATGGATGGAGCTAAAGCAGCGCTTCGCAACGCATCATGAGTATATAGAGAGTAGAGTGAAGTGTTGAGTACGCAACCTTGAGGGCTCTGGTGTTCAGGATTATCATAACCAAGGAGTTTATAATTCATTTTAGGAAGGAGAGGCTAACGAATCATGCACCCATCCGCACTGATGGGACAGGTGTGGAGAGCGTGAATATCTTCAATTTTCAGGAAATCCATATATCAGAAGACTTCTCTTGGAGCCTGCACATCGAAGAAACCGGGAAGAAGGCACACAAATGCCTCTACTTTCTAAGGAGTCTGAGGAGATTTGGTTTGTCATTAAATTCTCTATCAAACTTCTATAGCTGTGCTGTGGAAAGTATACTGACTGATGGTGTCAAAGCCTGGATTGGGAATTGGACTACTCAGGATTGCAGAAAGGTACAGCAGACCTCAAACATAGGCAGGTCCATCACAGGCTCCAACCTCCCTTCCATTAAATGCATCTCTGTGAGTCGCTGGTTCAAAAAGGCAGCCAACATTATAAAGGACCCCTCTCACCCTGTTTACAACCACTTCTAACTGATAGTTTCAGGTAGAAGGTACAGAAGACTGAAGACACCTCTCTGTTAGACCTTTCCAACATCTATCAGGCTCTTGAATGCCCCGTTATACTAATCAGAGACTGCTCCAACACCACAAAAGGATTATCTGCACAATTGCCAAGTTGCTTTTTTATTGCAGATGGATACCTGTAAATATTTATTATCCGTATTTTTGTATTTATTTATGTTTTAATTTAAGTAAGTTAACCAATGTAGCTGGTTTTTAATTATTTTGGAGATATTTTTAAAATTTCCTGTTCAGGTGCAGCAAGTAATAAATTTGTATATTGTATATAATACAATGTGTATGACAATTAGCTCATTATCATTAGTATTATTTGGTTAGACCACACTTGGCGCATTGTTTTCAGTTCTGGTCACCTCATTACAGGAGGATGTAGAAGTTTTAAAGAGGGTGAGAGATTTACCAGGATGTTGATAGAGCTAGGGTTTTCTTTCTCTTTGGAGTGATAGAAGATGAGATGTGATTTTATCGAGGTATACAGTGCCCTCCTCACGGTGTCAGCCAGCTCCCCACCATGACTACCACCCCCCCCACATCTCCATCGCGCACACAAAACTCAAAACGGTCAACCAGTTTACCTATCTCGGCTGCACCATTTCATCGGATGCAAGGATCAACAACGAGATAGACAACAGACTCGCCAAGGCAAATAGCGCCTTTGGAAGACTACACAAAAGAGTCTGGAAAAACAACCAACTGAAAAACCTCACAAAGATTAGCGTATACAGAGCCTTTGTCATACCCACACTCCTGTTCGGCTCCGAATCAAGGGTCCTCTACCGGCATCACCTACGGCTCCTAGAACGCTTCCAACAGCATTGTCTCCGCTCCATCCTCAACATTCATTGGAGCAACTTCATCCCTAACATCGAAGTACTCGAGATGGCAGAGACCGACAGCATCGAATCCACGCTGCTGAAGATCAAACTGCGCTGGGTAGGTCCCGTCTCCAGAATGGAGGACCATCGCTTTCCAAAGATCGTGTTATATGGCGAGCTCTCCACTGGCCACCGTGACAGAGTTGCACCAAAGTAGCGGTACCAGGACTGCCTAAAGAAATCTCTTGCTGCCTGCCACATTGACCACCGCCAGTGGGCTGATATCGCCTCAAACCGTGCATCTTGGCACGTCACAGTTCGGCAGGCAGCAACCTCCTTTGAAGAAGACCGCAGAGCCCACCTCACTGACAAAAGGCAAAGGAGGAAAAACGCAACACCCAACCCCAACCAACCAATTTTCCCTTGGAACCGCTGCAACCGTGTCTGCCTGTCCCGCATCGGACTTGTCAGCCACAAATGAGCCTGCAGCTGACGTGGACATTACCCCTACATAAATCTTCGTCTGCGAAGCCAAGCCAAAGAAAAGAAAACAGTGCCCTCCATAATGTTTGGGAGAAAGACACTTTTTTAAAATCCTTATATGCCCCTGTGCCCACTGTTTCACATGTGATTAAAGTGCACATTTCAGATTTTATTCAAGGATATTTGGGTACAATTTGGTTTGACCATATAGAAATTACAGCACCCTCATTTCAGGGCACCATAATGTTTGGGACATAGAAATATATATTAAAATAGTCATGTGTAGTGAGTGCTTTGTTCCATATCCCTTGCATGCAATGACTACATGAAATCTGTGAATGATAGACATCACCAGTGCTGAGTATCTTCTCTGGCATATGCTCTGCCAGGCCTCTACTACAGCCATCTTCAGGGCCTGCTTGTTTTGGGTATTGTCTCTTCAGCATATGGCAGGCACGCTCAATTGGATTTAGATCAGGTGAGTGACTTGGCCATTCAACAATTTTTCAGTATTTTGTTTTGAAAAACTCCTACACAATCCTTTATCTGGACATCTAAAATCCAGAAAGCTCCAAAAACCAGCATTTTTTTCCTGGTGCTGGTACAGCAGAGGGAGCGAGAGAGACAGACAGCAGTGCGACTAGGTTGGGCGGTGCAGAGGGGGGAAGAGACGGCATCACGACCCGAGTGGGCGGGAGAGAGAAACGGCAACACGACTCGGGCGGGCGGGGGAGAGAGATGGCAGAGCAACTGGAAGGGGGTGGATACGGCAGCACAATTCGGGTGGGCTTAAATCTGGGGCAGCTAGCTTTTGTTCTGAAATCCGGAAAAATCCCCAAGGGTTCCAGATAAAGGATTGTGTACCTGTAGTATGTTTGGAATCATTATCTTGCTGAGGATGAAATACCGCTCAATGAGTTTGGAGGCATTTACTCGAACTTGAGCAGATAAGATGTTTCTATGCACCTCAGAATTCATTGTACTACTGCCATCAGCAGTTATATCATCAACGAAGTTAAGTGCGCGAGTGCCTGTGGAAGCCATACATGCCTAGGTTGTAACACCCCGACCACCATATTTCAAAGTGATATGCTTTGGATCTTGGGTTGTTCCTTTCCACCTCCACACTTTGCTCTTTCCTTCACTATGACTAAATTCTGCAGGCTCTTTTAAATACTTCTTGGCAAACTGTAATCTGGCCATCCCATTTCTGTGGATGCCTCTTGCAGTGAAGCCTCTGTAATTCTGCTCATGAAGCCTTCTGCAGACAGTACCTGCCTCTTGAAGAGTATTTCTGATCTGTTGGACAGGTGTTCGGGAATTTTTCTTAATTATATTGAGAATTCATTGGCACAACTTTGGTGCTCATGTTGAAAAATGACAACTACAGACTCAAAAGATGATCAAAAGCTTAGAAGCAAGTCTAGCTCCATTTATATCTGCACCAATGAAGCAATTAAACATACCTGATTAATCTCAAACACCTGTGAATCCCAATGTTCCAAACATTATGGTGCCCTGAAATGGGGGACCATGTATAAAAAGTGCTGAAATTTCTACATGGTGAAACCAAAATATATACAAATAACCTTGAATTATGTCTGGAATGTGCACTTTACTTACATGTGAATTGTTTGATTACAGATTTAAAACTGTGGAGCACATGGGGCAAATAAAGGAAAAAGGTGTCTTTGTCTCAAAGATTATGGAGGGAACTGTATGTGATTTAGGGGCTAAGATATGGTGGAAAGCCAACACATTTTTCATGGGGTGACAGAAGTAAATAACAAAATTCATCTGTTTAAGGAGAGAGGAGGAAAGTTTAGGAGTTGGATGTAAGAAAAATAAAGGACTATCAGTGCGAGATCGGGAAAGATTAAATTGTTATGTGGTAGGTTGGCATAATATCATGTGCCAAAAAGCCTGTACTATGCTGTCATGTTCAATGAACTGTTGTCACCAATCTTCACTGGTTGTGGTCTACAGGTCAGGAAATCAAGGATCCAGTTGCAATGACGAGAGTTCAATTCCATGCAGACATTTCTGATTATTCCCAAATAACTGCAGGATAATAACCAAGAGATTAATTAATAGGGCTTAATTAATTAATAATTAATTTTACCGGCATCACCTACGGCTCCTAGAATGCTTCCACCAGCATTGTCTCCTCTCCATCCTCAACATTCATTGGAGCGACTTCATCTCCAAAATCGAAGTACTCGAGATGGCAGAGGCCGACAGCATCGAATCCACTCTGCTGAAGATCAAACTGCGCTGGATAGGTCACGTCTCCAGAATGGAGGACCATCGCCTTCCCAAGATCGTGTTATATGGCGAGCTCTCCACTGGCCACCGAGACAGAGGTGCACCAAAGAAGAGGTACAAGGACTGCCTAAAGAAAGCTCTTGGTGCCTGCCACATTGACCACTGCCAGTGGGCTGATATCACCTCAAACCGTGCATCTTGGCGCCTCACAGTTCAGCGGGCAGCAACCTCCTTTGAAGAAGACCGCAGAGCCCACCTCACTGTCAAAAGACAAAGGAGGAAAAACCCAACACCCAACCCCAACCAACCAATTTTCCCTTGCAACCGCTGCAACCGTGTCTGCCTGTCCCGCATTGGACTTGTCAGCCACAAACGAGCCTGCAGCTGACGTGGACATTACCCCTCCATAAATCTTCGTCCGCGAAGCCAAGCCAAAGAAAAAAGAATTAATAGGGCTGGGGATGAAGTCTCTGCAATGTATAAACTAAGGTCCCCTTTTGTACTTCTGGTCAATGTTGGATTGTTGCAATCTAGTTGCTACTGCATTCAATTCCTTAATTAGACATTCCAAATTGTTTTCCTGATCTGAGTCCCTCAACGGAAATATTTCTGTGTAGTACCTTTTGGGGTCTGGATTGTGTCATTGATTAAAAGTTCAAATTCAAAGTTGATATTTATTGTAGGAGTACAGACATCACATCACATTCTTTCCCCTATGGATCATATAGAATTTCTGCTTGTAAGTAGTACAAATTGTACTCAAGAAAAAGATACATATATGAAAGAGAGAAATGTAAACAAAGAAAGAACTGAAAGCTGACTGTGCAAATACCAAAAAATATAATATTAAGTAATAAATAATGTGCAAAGTAAGAAAACTTATAATGAGTCTATTGTTTAGGAGTCTGATGGTGGAGGGATAGCAACTGTTTCTGAACCTGGTGGCATGAGTCTTATACCCCTTTTCTAATGGCAGCAGCATGAATAATGTCCTGGGTGATGTGGATTCTTGAAGATTGCCATTGCTCTCAGAAAGCAGTGTTTAATATGATGGGCTAGATTCTAGATATATATTGCTACCAAGATCTCATATCTTTTGGAGACCAATACACACAAAAAAAAGGCAAAAATATTTATCTTGGCACCATAATAGCCTCTTATGTCCAAGTGGGCAGATTGTGTGTGTGTTAAAATTCCACTTCAGAAATTTGAGCATATAGCCCATTTAGTCAGCGCTACAATCAGATGGCTTTTTCCCATGGCTTAGTCTGCAATCTCTGAAGGTTATAAATGATCTCAAGCCACCATTTGAATGAGGGAATTAAGTTCCGCTTGTACCCAAGCAAATTTTTATGCCTCAAAGAACATCACTAAAACCTGTTATCTCATGATTTATTTCATTGTTAACTCTCACCATTTATTGTGCAGAAATTAGGAACTACATTTTCTTGCAGTACAAAGGCTGCTAAATCACAGTAGTAAATAAGTGGTTTTAAGATGTTTTTTTTAAATCTTGAGGTTGTGAAAGGAGCTATATGAATAGAAGTCCTCTCCTTTGTTGTTGGTATACACAGGAGCAAGGCTGATATTGTGCCTTCAAGTGGAAAGGCAGATGAAGCAGTTTGTGAGTCTCTAAGGATGAAATGTTGCAAGAAGGCCAAGTTGAAATAAGCAATCACCTACCAAACTGACGTAAAGACTCTAATCTGTCAGTCATTCACTCCCTCAGTGGTCTCCATGCCATTTATTTGAGGACCTATTTGTCTCATGATTTCAGGCAGTAGGAGTTAGGTCTTGCCCCTGTGTGTATTCTATTTTAAAGGCAACCTTCACTCAGAAGTTTCCCACATCTGAGTGAACAATGAGGCGTGATTTAATGGCAAGTATATATTCCACCGGGCATGAAAGGAGTAAAGAGTTTATGGATGTAAAATCACAGAAGGTGGTTATTCAGCCCATTGCACCCATGCCAGACAGCAACACAGACACTTAGGTCATTCCCAGTTCCCTGTGAACTATCCAATATACATTCCCATTTAAGTGTTTTCTCACATGCTTCGAGGAATCATATATAATAAGCAACACTGCATTTGAACTAGTACATTAGTCCCATTGTCACGCTGCTCCCTTTAAACTTATGGGCTTGATTCCATGAATGTCTCATAATGGAGGAAGTGTACACTGGATATGCAGGTCTCTCCATTCCCATCACCACCTTTCACATAAATAGACAGTGAAATAAACAAAATTTCTACTTACCTGTTTTTAATGTAGGTCAACACTACATTTAAATGAAAGTGATGGGGTAGATATTTAAGACGTGGCTAGTGTAATGCTGAGGGGTCATGTACTCAGGAACTCCAGCCCTCCCACACAGTAAACAATGGAATACATCTGGTCAGTCCAGGGTACAATGAGAACACATCTGACTCCCAGTGCATTTCATACTTCTGTGTTCACATAGCATAGACCAAAATGGGGTTGGGGGTGAGGGGAAAAGATAGATGATGGTTCTGAGTCACGACAGACCTTTGTAACCAATCTGGAAGTTTGACTTTCTTAAAAGAGAGGAGGAGGAGGGAGTGGGAGGAAAAACTGGAGGGGATTATGGGAAAGACCAGAATGATTTGGAATGAGAGAGAGGGAGAGAGAACACAGGGTGTAAGGGTTATCTGCAATTAGAACATTCAATGTCCTTACCAGTCATCCTGGGCAGAATGTGAGATGTTCTGCTTCTTCTTTGCATTTGGCCTCATGCTACCAGTGGAGACAGCCAAAGATGGACAAACCATTGGTTACTCTCTCCCATAAGATCCAACTGCCATCTCTTCCTTAAATCATTTCAATTGTCAGCTGACTTACTGACCTTGAGTCCTTGTTTATCTGTCTGCACTTTTCTCCTCTCACCCCACCCTTGCTACAATCTGTCCCCATTTTTGTTTCCTTTCCCCCCCCCCCTTTGTGTATTTCCTCTTATATCCACCTGCCTCTTTCTCCTCCCCCCACACCCACTCCCCCAACCTGGCTCTTTCTTCTTGCAATGGATTGTCATTAAAAACTGGAATTTCCTTCTTAGTTAAACCATATGAACCTTGTTACTGCACCAACATACCAGAAATTTCATTTTGTTTTGCTATGAATGATAATATATTGTTTTGTCCACTATGGCTTACAATTGGTTGTCTTGTTGTGAATAGAGCTGGCTGAACTTGAACTGGTGCCATAGGTGTTGGACCTTGGCACATTAGTGATGGCATTGGTGGAGATCATTGACTTGTCACTAGTTCTTCAGCAACATGAAGAGACATCAGTTGTTGAGTATGATAAACTCACAAGGTTGAACCTCATTGCAATGCTCTCTTTTCAGGAAGATTCATAAATTGTGCGCTCGGAAAAGATTGAATGTCACTAGCACTTTCCACAGGGTTGGTTATTGACATTCGAGCACTAGCGGTACCACCCATGGCTCCTTGCTCGAGAATACTCGTTTCTTGTAGTTGTGATACCCATTGACCTACTGGAATGTTAGATGCTGGCACCTTCAGTATTTCACTTTGAGTGATAGATCTTGCAGAAGCCTGAGCTAATGATTTTACTCTGGCCATATTCATAGCTTATTGTTCCTCAAGCTCTAGTCTTTTGTCCATTCAATCATCTTTTTTGTTCTTCTTGCTGATTCTTCATTTCAGCTTCCATATCTTCTAAATCATGCCTTTTCTCAAACCACTCACATTGTTCACAGATAGTAGCAAAGTCTACAAGCACCTTAGCTGATATGCTTGAAGCATACAAAGCTGTACTTGCTCCAGATGCCTTTGAAGATTTTGAAGATCTTCGTATGCTCATAACCTTGGAAATACTATCATCAGGATCCACATCTGAACTTTCAGATACTTCTGATTGAGCCTTTATCTTCAGCATTTCGCTCAGTACAGCACCAGTGGGGGCTTGCAACGTACTGATTCAGTTCCACTAACCTCTAAGTCAGCGAAAGAAGTCTGCAGGGCCTTATCATGGTTCTCTTCTTGCTTGGTAGTTGAAGCTGCTTCTTCTATGGTGGCTGGCTCCAAACTCCTGCTAAGCATTGTCGGTCCACCTTGCTGGCTCAACTCACGATCAAGCAGCTCTTTGAGAGGAGCTGCTTGCTCGATGTCTTTAGCTTGACAAGACCTCTTCTGCTCCATCTTGGATTCTTCACACTGCACCCATCTTCTTGCTGCTTCTTGTTCCTGGAAACTGTAAACAAATTTGTATCTTGCATGATCCCTTTAAGAGGATTTCTCTCACTGAATTCTTTGTGCTCTGCTTAGCATCTTTTCTTATCAGTTGTTTTCAAAACATTCTTGGGTTTCCTGTCAACCTAGCTCGTAGCAATGGCTTTGGTTCTATCTTATCTCTTTCAAGGTTACAGGTGATCTTTCCAGACAGACATTTCTAGTATGTAGACATTTTCTCATAGAAAACTGCTTTTCAATTTTAAATCTGGTTGTAAATTTTCTAAAACAAATTTCTGCAATTCTTTCTTCCAAACAAAGTTCACAATTTTATTACTTTTCTTTGAATAAATAGTGTAGACGACACTTTCCATTTTCTATTATTTCCCAATTTCAACACGTCATCTTCAAAGAAACATAAGCATTAATATTCCAATTTACTACTTCATATTCCAATAAATAAAACTTCGTAATTGCAGCCTTTAATTTGATTATAGAAACCTATGATATTTTGCATAACTATGAATTAACAAAGCATTGGATTATATTTAAAGACATTATGATATCAGATGATAGGAAATGATTAACACAAAATAAGATAAAATAAGATAATTCAAATGAATTCAAAGAAAAGTATTTCAATCTCATATATTTTACATGGTTCTCCGAAGAATGAGAAACAAATCTATCGTTTAGCTCAGGTATTACAACACATGAAGTCATACTAACTATGGTAACACTACAAAAACAATTTATCCTTACAGGAATATTCACTACAAAAAAAAAATATTCTTACAGGAATATTCACAAAATTAACAAAAATCAATAAAATCCAAGGTTTTAACACAGGAGTAGGCTATTCATCCCTTCGAGCCAGCACTGCTATTCACTGTGATCATCCACAATCCCTGTTCCTGCCTTCTCCCCATATCCATTGACTCTATCTTTAAGACCTCTATTTAACTCTTTATTGAAAGCACCCAGGGAATTTAGGTTCACGAGAATGTTGACAGGATTTCAAGGTTTGATTTACAGGGAAAGGTTGTGCAGACTGGGGCTTTTTTCTCTGGAGCATAGAAGACTGAGAGGGGACTTGATAGAGGTGTTTAAGATTTTAAAAGGGACAAACAGAGTAAACGTGAATAGGCTTTTTCAATTAAGAGTGGGGGAGATTCAAACTAGAGGGCATGGTTTAAGATTGAAGGGGGAAAATTATAAGGGGAACATGAGGGGAAATTTCTTTACTCAAAGGGTGGTGGGAATGTGGAAAGAGCTTCCGACAGACGTGGTCGAGGCTGGATCATTGGTTACATTTAAGGAAAGACTAGATAGTTACATGGATAGGAGAGGACTGGAGGGGTATGGACCAGGTGCTGGTCAGTGGGACTAGGAGGGTGGGGATTTGTTATGGCATGGACTAGTAGGGCCGAACCAGCCTGTTCTGTGCTGTAAGTGGTTATATGGTTATATGGAATTGGCCTCCACTAGCTTCTGAGCATTCCACAGATCCACAACTCTGTGGGTGAAAAAGTTTTTACCCAACTCCATTCTAAATGGATACCCCTTATTCTTAAATTGTGGCCTCTGATTCTGAATTCCCCCAACATCGGGAACATGTTTCCTGCCTCTAGCATGTCCAATCTCTTAATAATCGTATGTTTTTCAATCAGATCAGGTAGATTACTATCTGAATGGTGTCATGTTTGGAAAAGAGGAAGCACAACAGGATCTAGGTGTCATTAAAAGTAAGCATGCAGGTACAACAGGCAATGAAGAAAGCTAATGGGATGTTGGCCATCATAACCAGGGGAGTTGAGTATGGGTGCAGAGGTCCTTGGTGAGACCACACCTGGAGCATTGTATGCAGTTTTGGTCTCCAATTCCTTTCACTCCCTAGATGCTGATTGTCACGTAAACAATCCAGCAGTTTGTGTCTCATTCCAACATTTGTGTTCTCTTGAGTCTTCTCATTCTTTAAAAAGTGACAAAGTTTTGAAATGTATTCATTCCAATTTTTCAGAAGATAGGAAAATTCTTCCATATTCCTGTAATGTAAGATATCCAGGAATAAGTTCAGGCAAAGCAGTAGTTACTTTCTGTTTTCATTGAAAGGCATTAAATGTATTCAAAACAATAGCCAACAATAGAATCATCCTGTAGGGAAATATTAGGCATGTTTAGCAACATAAAGCACATCTAGCTATTTTTTTACAGATATAAAAGGAAAAGGAAATGATACAAAAATAATTGAATGGCCCCATCTCACTAATATCATGTTCAAGTTTATTGTCCTATGGTAATGAGAATTTAATTTTTTTTCAAAATTAGACCTTCAGCACGGTAACAGTCCATTTCAGCCCACGAGTCTGTGCTGCTCAATTTGCACCTCATTAACCTACACCCTGGTACGTTTTTGAATGGTGGGAGGAAACCGGAGTTCCTGGAGGGAAATGACAGACACAGGGAGAACGTACAAACTTCTTACAATCAACATGTGATTCAAACCCGCTGGCACTATAAAGGCATTGCACTAACCATTACACCAACTGTGCCACCGAGAAGTTTTCTTTCTATGCAGCAAGCCTACTCCAACAAACTCAGAGCAATACATATAAAAGCACAGCAATAACACTGCGAAGATGGGTCATTCAGGTACTTGATGGAACATTGTCTGAAAACAATCAAGCAGATAATATTTTATTTAAGTATTAGCCATACACTTAAGCATCTTGGATTGTTTCAGTGTTATTGTCCAACAAGAAGTGATTATTTTAACATCTAATTTAATAATAAGCGTTAATCTTTGCCATTTTTAGAATACTAATTAGGATAGAATATTCCAGCCCAAGTAACACACCACTCACTGCCTTTGATATGAATTAAGCAGCTAAACTGTACACAAACACCATACCCTTATAAATAAGGATTTGCCAAGGCTGGGTTGGAAATATTTTTTGATTGGACTTTGTTTACTATATTCATTAATATCTTTGAAAGTCATGTTATCATCTCTGCCAATTATATGATCTTTTAGTAGGTAGTTAGCTTTGCACTTTAAAAAAAATATTGTACTAATATAATTAAGACAACAGCAATCACAGCTTGCATTTATAAAGGAACTTGAATAAGAATAAGTTTTCAAATGTAACAGTGTCAGAAGGAAAATGGACACTGAAACCAAGGAAGAAACATATAGAAACTTGATCTTGTAGCGGCAGCTACACTGATCCTGCAATAACACTCACAACCAGACAGGTTGACCTCAGTGAGCAGACTAGTTTATTGCAGGCTGCTGGGCTGCACTTATACTCCCAGCCCGGACCAGGCTGAGAACCGCACTGGAGGGCGCTGACGTCACCCAGGCATCATGCGAGGGTTTCTGAGCCCCGTGATGGAAGGAAGGGAAACCCCCCAATGGTGCCATTTTGGCTGGCAGCCCCGCCACGTGGCTTACAAGTGGGGCCAGTTCACCTGCCTTGTGGTGAGCCGCCACACAGCCCCACCCCCCCAGAACCAGCGCCAATGTCCTTTTTCGCTAGGCAGCCTTGCTTCTTGGGCTGGGCAATGAACACGGGATCGGTGGGATCAGGGTGTGCTGGCTTCAGCCTGTCCATGGTAAACAGCTCCCGCCTGCCACCAATGTCCAGCGTGAATGTCGAGCCAAAACGCTGCACAACCCTGTACGGCCCTCGTACGGTCGCTGCAGAGGTGTCGCGGTCGGGCCCTGCTGAACGAAAACGTACTCCATGGAAGGCAGTTCACCGGGAATGTGAGATGGCCGGGTGCCATGCCTGGGCAGCAGTGGGGGTTCGAACAAGTCCAAGCGTGCCCTGAGGTGAGGAACTAATTCATGTGGCGACCACTGGGGATTGTGAGGTGCGGTGACGAACTCACCAGGTAGTGCCAGCGGTGCACCTTAGACAAGCTCAGCTGATGATGCCTGCAGATCTTCCTTGGGAGTGGAGCGGATGCCCAGGAGCACTCAAGGCAGTTCATCCACCCAGTCGGGGCCGGTGAGGTGGGCCATGAGTGCCGACTTAAGGTGGCAGTGCAGACGTTCAACCATTCCATTGGCCTGCGGGTGGTAGGCCATGGTGTGGTGTAGTTGGATCTCCAACCTGTTGGCCAGCTGTGCCCAGAGCGCAGATGTGAACTGGGCACCCCGATCGCTGGTGATGTGACCCGGGATGCCGAACCGGGTGACCGTGCTCTGGAGCAGGAGTCGGTGGAGGCGTTGGGCATTGGGATCACCTCAGGCCAGTGAGTGGTTCGGTCCACGACCGTAAACAGGTAACGGTTGCCCCAGGAAACAGGTAAGGGCCTGATGATGTCCACGTGAATGTGACTGAACCATTCCTGGACGTGCTCGAACTTGTATGGGCCCTTGGTGTGTCTGTGCACCTTAGATGTCTGGCAATGGGTGCATGTTCTGGCCCAGCCCACGATCTGCTTTTGCAGCCAATGCCATATGAACCATTCTGCCACCATAAGGACTGTGGACTTTATGGACAGATGTGAAAGGTCGTGGATGTGACAGAGACCTGCCTGCATCACTGCTGGGGAACCACTGGCCGCGGGGTGCCCAAGGAGATATTGCACAGGATGGTGTCTTCGCCACTCGGAATCGGGAGGTCTCGGAACCGCAGGTCCATGATGGCAGTCTTGAAGGCCCTCGTCTCCTCATCAGATTCCTGGTCACAGGCGAGCTGGTCGGAGTCAAAGCTGGGCGTCAGCACACAGATGGCCGGTCACGAGAGTGCATCAGCAACCACATTGTCCTTCCCGCCTTGTGCCGAATGACAGTGGTAAATTCTAACATGAAGGAGAGGTGACGCTGCTGGTGGGCCGATCATGGATCCTTTGCCCTCGCGAGTGCTGGGGTGAGGGCTTTGTGGTCGGTGAAAATGGTAAAAGTCCTCCCCTTCAAAAAATAGCGGAAATGCTGCACCGCCAGGTATATGCCCAGTAACTCGCGGTCGAAGGCACTATACTTACGTTCCGGCGGGTGGAGCAGGCAGCTGATGAATGCCAGAGGCTTCCAAAGTCCATTCACCTGCTGCTTCAGGATGGCACCGACGACTGTGGCAGAGGCATCAACAGAAAGTGCCATATGCAGGTCAGTGTGCGGGTGGGTGAGCATGGCAGCCTTCACGAGGGTGTCCTTGGTGGCTGCGAATGTGGTGGAGGCTTTTGGGTTCCAGGCGAGTGTCTTGTGCTTGGCTGCAATGAGAGCGAACAGCGGCTGAATGATGCGCGCAGCTCCCGGGATGAAGCGGTTGTAAAGGTTGACCATATCCATGAACTCCTGCAGCCCCTTGAAGCTGTCTGGGCGTGGGAACTCCCTGATAGCGGCGACCTTCGCAGTAGCGGGCATGGCTCCTTTGGCCGTGATGGTATGGCCCAGGAACTGCATGGACTCTTTCCCAAACTGGCACTTGTCTGGGTTGATGGTAAGGCCGAAGTCAGCCAGCCGGGAGGAAAGGGCAGGTAGGTGTGCCTTGAATTGCGCCCGGTCCTTGCTGGTGACAAGGATGTCATCCATATAAATAAAGACAAAATCCAAGTCCCTGCCCACAGAGTCCATGAGGCATTGGAAGGTCTGAGCTCGAACGACAAGCGCAGGAATTCGAACAAGCCAATAGGGGTGATGATCACCGTCTTGGGTATGTCCTCAGGGTGCACCAGGATCTGGTGATATTAGCGCACCAGATCAACCTTGGAGAAGTCCCTCACACCATGCAGGTTGACCATAAAGTCTTGGATGTGAGGGATAGGGTAACAGTCAGGAATGGTTGTCTCGTTGAGCCGTTGATAGTCTCCACAGGGATGCCAGCCAGTGGAGGCTTTCAGGACCAGGTTGAGCGGTGAGGCCCATGGGCTGTCAGACCGCTGAATGATTCCCCAGCTCCAACAGGTGTGAACACTCCACCTTCGCTATCTGGAGATTGTCAGGCGGGATCCGGCGTTCCTTGGCGTGAACCAGTGGACCCTGGGTGGGGATGTGGTGGAACACCCCATGGTGCGACAAGGCAGCAGAGAACTGTGGCTTAAGGAGTGTTGGGAGCTCGTCCAGGATTCGCTGAAACTCATCTCTGGGTGTGCTGATCATGGCCATCTGCAGTTGCTTTGAACGGGAGGCGTTGAGGCGAATGGACTGGAAGGTACGGGCGTCCACCAGGTACCTACCTCGAGTGTCCACCAGAAGCCCATGTGCGAGGAGGAAGTTTGCACCCAGGATGGCAGTCGGGAGGGACGAGACAGTGAACCTCCACACGAAATTCCATTAGCCGATCTGGAAGTGGACTGTCTTGTCTCCATATGTCCGGATTGCTATTGCATTGGCCACATTGAGGGGAGGTCCACAAGGTCGGTTCCTGGACTCGACTGCCATGGCCGAGATGATGCAGTTCTGGGCTCCAGTGTCAACGAGGAACCGCTGGCCGCTGACTGACTTCCACAGGTAGAGGAGGCTGTGTCCTTGGCCAGCTGCCGCAGCCATTAACAGTGGCCGGCCTGGTCGTTTCCCTGGAATGAGCAGGGCTGACGACACGTCCGAGCCTTGGCTCCCCAGCGCTGGTGGTAGAAGCAGAGGCCTGAAGCAGATGCTGTGGCCTTGGTTATGCTCTTGGGGGTGCCTGCAGGGGCCGTGTGTTCTACTGCAGCTCTAGGTCATGCTTGTGCCTCTTGATCTGCTGGACCACTGAGCCCTCCGGGAATTGTGTGAGCCATAGCTCTTGGACCTTCTGGGTGACCTTCCTCGGGTCGCTGAAGCTCTCCTGGACCAGCAGCGGCTGGATGTCCCCAGGCATATGGTTGAGGAAGATGCGCTCGAAGAGTGGGCTGTTGGTGTGCTCACCCATGAGCGGGAGCATCTTGTCCATCAGCTCCATCGGGGACCTGTCCCCTAGGCCATCGAGGTGCAGCATCTGAGCGGCACTCTGGTGTCTGGATAGTCCGAGGGATCCAGTAAGTACTCGCTTGATGGTCTTGTATTTGTCCTCGGCGGGTGGGTGCTGAACAAGGTGCAGCACACATCTGGCGGTGGCCTGGCCCAGGACAGCGACCACATGGTAGAATTTGGTTGTGTCAGACAAAATCGGGCAGAGGTGAAACTGAGCTTCTGCATGGCTGAACCAGGTCTCTGGCTCCTGAACCCAGAATTCAGACAGTTTTACAGCTATAGCACTGATCCCAGGCTCACTCATGATGGGTTTAAAGACGTTTGAACCAGTCGGGGTCACCAATTGTAGCGGCGGCTACATTGCTCCTGTAATAACACACACAACCAGATGGGTTGAGCTCAATGAGCAGACTAGCTTATTGCAGGCTGCTGGGCTGCACTTATACTCCCAGCCCGGACCTGGCTGAGAACTGTGCTGGAGGGCGCTGATGTTACCTGGGTGTCACATGGTCCCCCAGCACAGGTTTCTGAGCCCCGTGCTGGAAGGAAAGGAAACCTCCGATGGCACCATTTTGGCCAGCTGCCCATTTTGGCTTACAAGCGGAGCCGATTCGCTTGCCTTGTGTTGAGCCGCCACAAACTACATATATAAAATTTGGCAAATTGGAATGAAGATATTTGCCTAGATATAACAAGGAATTACAAGCCTTTACTAACTGTAATGACTCAGGAAGCTTCTACAAAGCAATCAACGTCCATCAAACAGAGTAGGAGCCTAAAAACAACTCACCCCTCATATGGATGCAGCCTGCCATATCTTTGTGGTCCATCAAAGCAAGATACCTCACAACTCCTGAGCAAAGACAGTACATGCATCTTCACTGAGAAGTCAGAGCAAATGAAAAGATGGCAGGAACACTTCTACGAGCTGTTGAATAGACCAGGAACCATCACAGATGAAGCACTGGGCAGATACACCCTTGACCCATATTGTTCAAGCCAGATGCTCCCCCTACTCTTTGTGAAGTTATCAAAGCCATCAAACAGCGAAAGCCAAAAATTACCAGCGCCTGATAGCATTGCAGCCAAATTCTACCAGTATGGTGGTAACACTGACATTATGTCTGCACCAGCTGTTCACAAAGTTGTGGGGAGCTGCAGAACTACCACTAGACTTCAAAGACACATCAGTCATGACCATCTAGAACAGGGGTGTCAAACTCAAATTCACGGAGGGCCAAAATTAAAAACTTGGACTAAGTCGAGGGCCGAACTAAATATTTATTGAAAATTTTCAACAACATCTGCATGTTTTCCCTTCTTTCAACATATGTAATGTTAAACTTTTTCTTATTAAAATAAATGTTTAATATTAGTTTTGGATAAACTCTTTCATTGTCATTGTCATTGGCCCATTTCATTTAGCGTTCTAAAACCGTGCACATGACGAGTCAATGAGGGATGATTAAAGCAGTGGTCTTCAAACTTTTTCTTTCCACCCACAGACCACCTTAAGCAATCCCTTACTAATCACAGAGCACCAATGGCACAGGGACGCGAGTGGAAAGAAAAAGGTTGAGAACTATTGTATTGTGGTAACTCCACATCTGATTAGGTTAATTGTTAGGCAAGTGGTCAGAGAAGGACCCCCCACCCCCACCCCAAGAAAGGCTTAAATGACAGGAACAAAATAAGCTTCCGTCTCACTGCTCCCAATCTTACACACAGTCCTGATGTGGAATGTGGGGTCGCAGCTCCACGTTCACCTGAGTTCAGGTGCTGTCTGTGTGGAGTTTGTATGCTCTCCCCTTGTCTTGGACCAACAGGTCGGTCACCTGACGAAGGCACCCGAACCCCCCGTTGAAACGCCGGCGTCCGGGGCGGTGGAGGAATTGGCTGAGAAGAGCACGTTGCTCCCACTCCTCTCCCACGGTTGGAGAGGGATTAAACTGCGATCTCACGGCGCCGGGCTCGTCTCCAACAAAAGGAGCAGGAGGCAGGGTCCGCCGCGCACGGAGCGAGGGGGAAGGCATCGCCAACGAGACGTTCGGTCCAGCGTTGCCGCTGAAGCCCAGACCCAGCGAGGATGGTCCCCAACTCCAGCCGCGTCTGTGTGTCTGGGGGCCGGGCGGGCTGAGTGCGGCGCTCCGATCCCCGGGATTCGGAACTCTGAGATCCCTCCACACCTCCGGCGTCTTCATTTTCACCTTCAGTGTGTATGTGCTATACTGGCGCGACGGCCAGCGGGCCAACTCTAATATAAATTTAATATGATCTTGCGGGCCAAATATAATTATATCGCGGGCCAAATTTGGCCCGTGGGCCAGAGTTTGACATGTGTGATCTAGAAGAACAAGGGAGACAAGAGAGATTGCAACAAGTATCATGGCATCTCTCTTCTGTCAGTTGTGGGAAAATGCCTCGTGAAGATCATCCTGAGATGCTTGGTGTCCAAAATCAATGACAACCTCCTTCCAGAAAGCTAGTGTGATTTTTGAACAGGTTATAGAACAGTGAATATGATCTTCTCACTGAAACATATGTATTGAGCAACAGAGAAGTCTCAATATCACATATGCTGAGCTCACCAAAGAGTTTGACATGTTGGTAGTGATGGCCTTTGGAAGCTCTTACCAAACTTCAGTTGCCCACCCACTCCCCCATCATCCATCAGTTCCACAAAGTAATGGCAGGCTGCATCCATACGAATGGTGAGTTGTTTTTAGCCTCCAAATTGTTTGGACTATTCTTCGCTAGTGTTCTTCAGGATGCCACATCAGACCTGAAGTTAGGAGTCTTCCTACAAATGAGGGCTGATGGTGGCTCCTCAATCTCACAAGACTGAGAGCAAAAACAAAAGTCAAGGACATTGTTGTGCATGAGCTATAGTTTGCTGATGACTGTGCGCTAGTTGCCCACTTTCTCGAAGACTTACAGGAGATCATTTTGCCAGTGCTACCAAGAGCTATCAATTGACAATCAGTCTGAAAAAGATGGAAGTTTTGTACCATCTGGCCTCTGGCTAAATTACACTCATCTCAATGCTGTCAACAAATTTTGCTACCTGGCAGCACAATAACATCTCTAGATGTAGAGATCGAGCCAAGAAAGAGAAAGACCTGCTTTTCTTTTGGTCAGCTGGAAGATTGGGTTTGGTCACAAAACATCAGGTTGGCCACCAAGTGCAAGGTGTACAGGGCCATTGTCATATCAGCCTTGCCATATGGATGTGAGACATGGTGCCCATATCAGAGTTACTTACATCAGCTTGACCAACTGCCATAGCATCACTTACATTCTAGTGAGACAAGGTCTCAATATTGAGGTCCTTTCTTGAGCCAGAATGCCATCAGCTTCAACCTTGGTGATATCAGCCCAACTGTGCTGGGCTGGACATGTTGTTAGAATGTCTGATAGAAGACTGCCCAAGGATATCTTGTATGTCCAACTGTCCAGTGGTACCCGAAAACAAGGAGGCCAGCGACCATGGTACAAGGATGTTCTGCACAGAAGCATCAAGAAAGCTGACATTGCTGACATCAATATGGGAGGATCTGGCTCAAGACGGCTCATGGTGGAGGGATGCCATCAGAAAAGGTGTAGATGCTGCTGAGAACAAGCTCAAAGAAGCAGCAGAGGAAAGGCACAGGAAGCACCACAACAGACCCTCTGCCCCTGGTGCCTTTCCAGTCTGCACCTGTCAAGTATATGGGAAGCAGTGCGTGTCAAGGATCGACCTGTACAGCCACTCAGGATGCACATATCAAACCCCACAAACTGACTGAAAGGAACTATTGGAAAGGAGATAAAAGAAGAATGTTCAGATGTGCAGGCAGGAGTGAACTCCCAAAATACATGGGGCCTGAGCAAATGCAAAGCATATCTAAAAATGGATTTTTGACAAAAGCCCCAACTGAACATAATTTTCAGGATTTATGGCCAACGAACATTTGACAGGAATGATGTGATTCAACATGATATAATTTCACTTCCAGTAATTAAAACGAAATTCTAAATATCCAATTTGCAAGTGCTTAATGTTCAATCTTAGGTGCTTTCACACTGCCCCTGAAACCCGGTATTTAATCAACCATTTCACTCCCCTGTATGAGCACGACCAACATGGTTTGGGGGTTCATTTTCATTCCGATACTTAACCGAAAAGGTAGGTAATATTAGAGTCAAAATATTTCTGTGTAAATGTTGCACTGAAATGGCTTTTCTTGGTTCAATGTGAACACTCCAATCTGACCTGAACCAGCTTTAAACACAGGTCGTTGACATGCCAATCTACTGAGATCTCAGTGTGAAAGAAGTAAAGGTGAAGAAAGGGGAAAGTAAATGGTTCAGAGAGGTGTGAAACACAAAAGTCTGCAGACACTGAGATTGTAGTAAAAATACACAGAATTGCTGGAGGAACTCAACCACTTGTGTAGCGTTCATAGGAGGTAAAGGGCCTTGACCCTTTTCAAGGTATGAGCAAAAAGCAGGCAGACATCTTCATTAAGGACTAGAGACGAAGGAGGGGGAGAAGTCTAGATCAACAGCCAGAAGATGTTAATTGGATATGATGAGAGAAAAGATGAGAATTGATTTTGGCTCTGTAAAAGGAGAGAGAGGGAAAAGAAGAGAGAGAGAGAGAACGTGAGAAAAGGAGATGGGGAAGAACGAGGGAGGGGTGCAGGTTCTTACAGGAAACTGGAGAAGTCAATGTTAATGCCATCAGGTTAGGGGATGCCCAGACGGAAGATGAGATGTTGTTCCTCCAATTTGCAGTCTGGCAGTGCATGTGACCATGGACAGACATGTCAGCAAGGGAATGGGGTGGGGAATTGAAATGGGTGGCCATGGGGAGATCCTTGCTATTGTGGCAGACAGAGCCGAGGCACTCAACAAAGCGATTTCCCAGACTCCTAGTCAGAGAGTTAGGGCTACCTCTCAGCTGAATTGCCCCTCCTCAACACTGCTGCTGGGAAACTAGAGGACACAGGAATGAATGGTTCCTAAGGTCCAGAACAGTGATGCCGCCGTGAATGATGCTACTTTCCAGCTCCCTGTTTAATTGTACAGTATATTCAGATTTAATCAGTGTTGAGTTTGTACAATCTCTGGGTGGACTCTAAGGGTCAGTGGCAAAAATGAGTTGCCTTAGCTTAGGATCATGTTAGAATGTAGGAAGCTGTTCATTAATTCACGTGCATCAGGAAATATGGGACCAACAAAAGGATCATCTTAATCCTGATGATGGTATCAGATTCATAATTTATTGTCAGGAAAATGTCATGAAGTACATTATTTTGTGGCAGCATCACAAGGCAAATATTGCAAAAAAATTAGATTTAAAAATAAATAATGTAAAAACAAGAGAAAGTGAGTTAGTGTCTGAGGTTCAATGTCCATTCAGAAATCTGATGGCAGAGGGGAAGCTGTCCTCATGCCCCAGGCTGTTCATCTTCAGACTCCTATACCTCTGTCCTGATAGTAGCAGTGTGAAGAGGGCATGGCCTGTGTAATGATGGTCCTTAAGGTTAGACGCTGCTTTCTTATAACACTTTCTCTTGTAGATGTCCTCAATGGAGTGAAGACTGATGAATATGAAGACAATGGCTAAATTCACAATCCGCTGTTGTTTTTTTCTTGTCCTGTACAATGGCACATTCACACCAGACAGTGATGCCACTATTCAGAATAGTCTCCATGGTACACCTATAGGAATTTGCAAGTCTTTGGTGACATACCAAATCTCTCAAATCCTTCATGAAGTATAGTCAGTGGTGAGCCCTCTTCATGATTGTATTGACATGGAGGCCCCAGGACAGATCTTCAGAGATTTTGACACCCAGGAACTTGAAGCTCTTAACTCCTTAACTGCTGACCTTCGGTGAGGACCATTTAATATTCTCCTGATTTCCCCCTCCTGAAGACTCAAATACCTCCTTCATTTTGCTAACATTGAGTGCAAGATTGTTGTTGTAACAGCACTCCACTGGCTGATCCAACTCCTTTCTGTATGCTTCTTCATTGCCACCCTTGATTATGCCGATGACCGTGGTGCCATCGGTAAATTGGTAGATGGTGTTCGAATTGTGCCTGGCCACGTGGTCATGGGTGTCGAGTGAGTAGAGCAGTGGGCTGAGCACACATCCTTGAAGTGCATCTGGATTGATCATTAGTGAGGAGGAGACATTGTCATTGATTCATACTGACTGTGGTCTCATGATGAGTAAGTCAAGGTTCCATTTGCAGAGGGAAATGCAGAAGCCCAGGTTTCGAAGCTTGTTGACCAGCATTGAGGGTATGATGGTGTTGAAACTGAGCTGTACATGTTACTGTTGCCTAGGTGATCCAGAGCTAAGTGGAGAGCCAGTGATATTGCATCTGCTGTGGAGCGAGTGTGATGCTAGGTGAATTAGGTACCAGTTAATTCTTCCCATGTCTAAACTCTCAAAGCATTTTGTCACAGTAGATGTGAGTGCTACTGGGCGATGGTCATTCATGCAGCTCAGTCAGCCTCAGCTCAATCCTTCGCTATACCTGAAGAAGACAAATCCAACTTATCACACCATCTTATTCCGCAGATGCACTCTCTCCATCTGTGCACTATAATGCAACTTCATGCTTTCCACCTTGCAAGTCATTCCAGTCAAATAACTCCCATCCATTCATTCAACAAATGGCATCAGCCTCAAACATAGTCGATGTTCCTCAGTTATAGGAAAGATCATTATAAAATATAAGCACAGAGACCGTGAACAAAAAGCAGCTTTACACACTTTCAATAAAAAAGTGATATGGAGATCTTGCTTGTTATGACTATCCAGAAGAGATGGTGAGATGGCACCTTATGTCTACCTGGTATCAAAGTTACTCATCTGGCAGACATATCATGTAAGAAACTCACTCAGGTTGACATGAGCATCAAATATAATGTAATGAGGCTCATAATGATAGTTTATAAACTTCTTATCCTGAGGTAACATGAATAGTGTAGCCATTAGTGCGATACTGTTGGAGTGCCTGCAACCCAGGTTAGAATAAAACAGCTTGGCAATCTTGCTCACAGCTGTCTGGAAGTGCTTGTGATTGAGCAAAACAAGTTAGATTTTGACTACATATGGGAAGTCAGGTATATCCAAGCATCCAATCATGCTGTCTGACAACATCTCAGCTGGCAAACAAGTCATTTTTCAGATGATTTATATTTTTGTGCCCCATTGATCCTGAGTTCCAGTAGGACTCAGAAACAAAAGCAGTTGAGGACATTATCTGTCTTGCAGTGGTAAAGTGACCAGGATTTCCAAGTGGTCAAATCCAAAATAAGTAGAAAACCTTCTGATGCTTTCCTACTTCCCTGTTCATTCTAAGATCTAAGACTGCAACAGACCATTTCCCAGCTCCAAAATACAACCTGAATTGTGGGAGTATTTACAAAGTGTTTACCAAGTTTCTTAGAAAATGTGGTGCATGGTGCATCTCCATTTCTTTGTCTGCTGGACAGAGGTTGATTTCTTGCTCATCACTCAATGTGCTCTCAAACTTCTGGGAACAGTAGCAAATTACAAAAGGGAAAAAGCAGAGTGTAAAGGTCATATTAATTTCAGAGCTTTGGTGTACCACTCTCCAAACTTTAAGTGGAGAGTACAGAGAGAATGAGAAAGAGTGACCTTGATGAAGGTCTCAGGCCTGAAACATTGTTTGTACAGTATATCCTTGCCTCCTATGGACGCTGCGGGTCCTGCTGAATTACTCCGGCACTTTTGTGTATTAACTACATTTACAGCATCTGCAGACTCTCTTGTATCATGACCTTATTCAAATTCAAGTTTAATATAATTATCCCCTCCCACCCCCCTCATAAAGGTATAGAACAAAATCCACCTGAATGGGTGTTTATCATACAGCAGATGTTCCACTTTGTCTCTGTTTTCATAAACTAGCCTGCCTCCCACTGAATTTGAAGAAAGCAGCATGTCATAGCACATACTTTCCATTTTAACTGCAACAATTGACACCTCTGAGGATCTTGATCATGAATTTGAGAAGTGAACCCAGATAAATCTGAGCTCCAGTAAACAAAACTGGAATAAAAACAACGTGAAAAGATATTAGACAAACACTAGGCATTGATAGACAATCTATATTGAAAGCCTTCCCATTTGTTGGCCTGGAAAATCTACACCCCAAATCTATGACCAAAGAGCAGAGAACAAGTAGAGAGGCAGGGAGAGGTAACATTTGGGATGCATTGTTATAAGGGGATTGATGATATTGGAGGTGGGAAGGGAGGGGAAAACAGTATTATTGGTACTGTTATAGCTTTGACCCTCCATCCTGATGCACATAGAGAACAATGTCTCATACACCAGGCATTGACTTCAGCTCAACATTCAATGTAATCATCCCTCAGAGGCTGGTGGATAAACTCTCCTCACTGGGACTTAGTACCTCTCTGCAACTGGATTCTTGACTTCTTAATGCAAAGTCCATATTTGACTTTACAGCAAAACCTCAAGCCCCATTATGCTGGTGCACCTCAGGGATGAGTTCTCAGCCCATTACCATACATGCTGCTGACTCTCGAATACCCTGGCTGATTGAGTTCCAACAGAATAATCAAATTTGTGGATGATATGACAGTAGTTGGCCTTATCTGCAACAATGATGAGTCATATTATAGAGAGGTAGTTGAAAGGCTCATAAACTAGTGCGAGAACAACAACCTGATTATCAACATAGACAAGACAAAGTTAATGACTGTGGACTTCAGAAGGAGTTAGATTGGCCATTCTCCAATTCACATCAATGTTTCTCTCATGGATCAAGTGGAGAGCACATAGGTTCTGCACTTACAACACCTCCTGATCAGTCAGGAAGGCAGACCAATGCCTAAACTTCCAAAGAAGGCTGAGGAGGGTGAGATGACTAATACCATCCCCCCCCCCCCCCCCCCCAACATCTTGAAAACCTTTTGCAGGAGCACAAATGAGAGTGTCCTGTCTGGCTGTGTCATTGTGTGGTCTGGTAGTTGAAAGGCAGTAGACCAGAAGTCTGCACATAGAATTATTTAAACAGCGGAGAGGATCACTGGGGCCTCCCTTTTTTCTAGAAAAAGACATTTACTCGGAGTGTTGTTTAAAGAGGATTCAAAGAAATATAGAAGACCTTTTCCATCCAACGCACAGTATCTTCAACCCACTACCATCAAAAAGACTGATAAACAGTATCCTGTAACTGTAACAACCATCTCAATTATTTATATGTATTTATTTTGATTATTTATGTGATCATTTTGTACTGTGTATTGTATGTTTTTTATGGGTGCATCATGGTCTAGAGAGACACTGTTTTGTCTGGTTGTATATGTACAATCAGATTAATGTAAACTTGAACTTGAACACATCCCTATAATTAGCCACTGAAGTTATATGTCATCTGTGTGAATTATTCCTGCTGTTAGTTTAGTGTGGTGTCGAAAAAGTAGATTAAGCAACTTTGGACAAGGTTGACCTTTCCAAACACTTTACAAATTTGTATCTGATTTTTAAAAAAGGAGAACATTTACTAACATTTGGAAAACTATTCTTTATTTATGTTCTCTGTATCATACAGGTTATGTAATTCATTTGTAATAAAGTATTAAAACTATTGTTGGAGATTTTTGGGAGTCAGGAACATTTACATAAGTTTCAATGGTCACAGGTAGTACTACTCCTGGGCATTAACCTGAGATAAGTGATGGCTGTTTGAAGAGGGTGGATGGGGTGGATGGATGGAGGAGTGATGCAAAGTTATAGGCATTGACCAAATTTTAGTTCCCTGCATAACTTTAATCACTCTGCATCGATTCTGTGAGACATTCCATTTACAAAAAAAAACCTCCATTGTTGTAACAATATTGAACCATTTGCATTGCCATGGTGTTCACAATAGGTGCATCACATAAAGTTGCAAATAACAAATCTCACCTTTCTTATATTTCCGATGGCAAAGGGGGACATCATCACAGCATGTCTTTGCTGGTTTCTCTAATTTACATCTCTGCACCCTATTTCCCTGTACACTTGGGGTAATTTATGTTAGCCACTTAATCTACCAACCATCATATCTTTGGAATGTAGAAGGATCATCTGGATAAAACCATATGGTCTCTCGGAGAACATGCAAACTCCATACAGACAGGAACTGAGGTCAAGATCAATCCCTGACTACTGGATCCATGAAGCAACATCCTCTGCATCACTGTGCTTTAGACTTCGTGAAAAATTGAGGGCAAGGATATGAGGTGCACCTGTATTTAGTATTTCAGCTCAGAAAGATCAGGAGCTGAATTGTGGATGTCATGCGAGATCATGTGCGCTTTCATTATGTATTCTCTTGCAGTATAAAGACGTGGAAGTCAAAAGCATGTTTTCACATATATTACAGCCGACTTGCAATGGAGAGCAGAGTGATTCCCCTGTAGTTTGAGCAGTCTGATTTCTCGCCTTTGTTTTTGTACAGGGTGATGATGATGGCATCACGAAGGTCCTGAGGCAGCTTTCCTTGGTCCCAGCAGAGCATGAAAAACTCATGCAGTTTGGTATGCAGAGCTTTGCCGCCAGCCTTCCAGACCTCTGGGGGGATTCCATCCATACCTGCTGCTTTGCCACTTTTCAGTTATTCAATTGCCTTATATGTCTCTTCCCGGGTAAGGACCTCATCCAGCTCTAGACTCAAAGGTTGTTGAGGGAGCTGGAGCAGGGCAGATTCTTGGACTGAGCGGTTGGCACTGAAAAGGGATTGGAAATGTTCTGACCATCGATTGAGGATGGAGATCTTGTCGCTGAGGAGGACTTTGCCATCTGAGCTGCGCAGAGGGCTTTGGACTTGGGGTGAGGGGCCATACACCATTGCAGGCAAAATCTTCGCTAGGATTCTCCTTAATAGACTAATACCTAGTGTCGCCGAAAATGTCCTCCCAGAATCACAGTGTGGCTTTCGCGCAAACAGAGGAACTACTGACATGGTCTTTGCTCTCATTCAATTTCAAGAAAAGTGCAGAGAACAAAACAAAGGACTCTATATCACCTTTGTTGACCTCACCAAAGCCTTTGACACCGTGAGCAGGAAAGGGCTTTGGCAAATACTAGAGCACCTCGGATGCCCCCCCAAGTTCCTCAACATGGTTATCCAACAGCACAAAAACCAACAAGGTCGGGTCAGATACAGCAATGAGCTCTCCGAACCCTTCTCCATTGACAATGGCGTGAAGCAAGGCTGCGTCCTCGCACCAACCCTCTTTACTATCTTCTTCAGCATGATGCTGAAACAAGCCATGAAAGACCTCAACAATGAAGACGCTGTTTACATCCGGTACCTCACGGATGGCAGTCTCTTCAATCTGAGGCGCCTGAAAGCTCACACCAAGACACAAGAGCAACTTTTCCGTGAACTACTCTTTGCAGACGATGTCATTTTAGTTGCCCATTCAGAGCCAGCTTTCCAGCGCATGACGTCCTGTTTTGCGGAAACTGCCAAAATGTTTGGCCTGGAAGTCAGCCTGAAGAAAACTGAGGTCCTCCATCAGTCAACTCCCCACCATGACTACCAGCCCCCCCCCCCCCCACATCTCAATCGGGCACACAGAACTCAAAATGGTCAACCAGTTTACCTATCTCGGCTGCACCATTTCATCTGATACAAGGATCGACAAAGAGATATAGCACCTTTGGAAGACTACACAAAAGAGTCTGGAAAAACAACCAACTGAAGAAACACACAAAGATCAGCGTATACAGAGCTGTTGTCATACCCACGCTCCTGTTCGGCTCCAAACCAAGGATCCTCTACCAGCATCACCTACGGCTCCTCGAACGCTTCCATCAGTGCTGTCTCCGCTCCATCCTCAACATACATTGGAATGACTTCATCACCAATATCGAAGTACTCGAGCTGGCAGAGTCTGCAAGCATCGAATCCACGCTGCTGAAGACCCAACTGCGCTGGGTGGGTCACGTCTCCAGAATGGAGGACCATCGCCTTCCCAAGATCGTGTTCTATGGCGAGCTCTCCACTGGCCACCAAGACAGAGGTGCACCAAAGAAGAGGTACAAGGACTGCTTAAAGAAATCTCTTGGTGCCTGCCCCATTGACCACCGCCAGTGGGCTGATATCACCTCCAACCGTGCATCTTAGCGCCTCACAGTTTGGCGGGCTGCAACCTCCTTTGAAGAAGACCGCAGAGCCCACCTCACTGACAAAAGACAAAGGAGGAAAAACCCAACACCCTACCCCAACCAATCAATTTTCCCTTGCAACCGCTGCAACCATGCCTGCCTGTCCTGTATCGGACTTGTCAGTCAACAACGAGCCTGCAGCAAACGTGGACATACCCCTCCATAATTCTTCATCCGCGAAGACAAGCCAAAGAAGAAAGACAGCCGACCAGAATCTCCTCACAGTATTTCCAGCAAGCCACCACTTCGACACCTTCCATTTTCCTCTATCTTCTATTGGCACTACCCCACTCAAGATCCACTTATCTACCTGAGATGAGTGACCAGGGACAAAAGAAGAATTACCTGAAACCAAAAAGAGACAATGTGCAGCTACACCTGAGCACAAGAAACTGAAGGCAAAGAATTAAATACGTCACCTGAAATAAAGTGGTGAATGTTGTAAATTTGTGCTCTCTCAAGAATTTTAAAATAAACTTAACAATTTGTTGAAGGACTTCCACTTACAAAGGCTAACTTTCAGTTGGTCATAATAAAGATGTATGAACTATTATATTCCTGGTGATTGATTGATTCCCTTAGAACATATGAGAATTTCCCATAGAACATAGAACATTACAGCACAGTACAGGCCTTCGATGTTGCGCTGACCTATATATTCCTCCCAAAAAAAGTATTGAACTCTTCCTACCTCCATAACCCTCTATTTTCCTTTCATCCATGTGCCTGTCTAAGAGTCTCCTGAATGCCCCTAATGTTTCAAGTCTCCACCACAATCTGTGGCAATGTATTCCAGGCACCCACAGCTCTTTGGGTAAAAAACTTAATTGTGATGTCTCTGCTAAATTTTTCTCCCTTAATTTTGTAGGGATGCCCCTGGTGTTTTCTATTCTTGATTTGGGATAAAGGTGCTGGCTGTCCTTCTTTATGTATATTCCCAGTTTTTTTTCCTGCTTTGTCACAGTAATATTTTATTGAACAAGGCTTCAGTTTGTAGCTTTGCAGTTAATTGCCTGTGATTAACCTTTAAGTATTCATCATTATGATAAGCAATGCTGCAAACAACCTTCGCACAGCAAGTGCCAATACATACCAATTAAATGAGTTAGATCTTAGAGTCAATGGGTCAATGTAGCAACAGAACCTTTGGCCCAACATGACCATGCTGACTGACCATTAAGTGCGATCTATGCTAATCACCACTTCATCTGTAACTTACCATGTCTTGACAATTCAACTACAAATATTGAGCACGTCTGTGTCTCCACCATGTTTGCAAACTGTTTGCTCCAAATTCCTGAGAGTAAGAATATTTCCTTGGATCTCTTAATCCAACCCTAAATTGAAATGTGTTGTTTCTTTTGCATTTTGTGTTTATTTTGTTAATTTTTTTCCTCACGTAAAATCCATTGGGGTGAATTTTTCTTCCATTCCTCATGCTTATTTTGTGATTTGTTAATTCTGTAAAGTCAAATTTCCATTACAAAACTGGTATAACATGGGGATATAACAAACAGCAAAAGGTCCAAGCACTGATCTCTGCATGTAGCATACCGCATACCAGTAGTTGTAGATTTCCATTCACAAAAGTTGCGTCCCACCAGCACTTCTGCCTTATGTTACCAAACTAAATTTGGATCCAATTTGGAAACTTTCCCTACATCCCAGGGACTCTAACCATTTAGACCTGTGTTTGATGTGGGAATACTGGTCTATCTTAAGTACACTGCCCTCATCAATGAATTTTGCTACCTCCTAAAAGGTTCAGTTAGTTATATCGGATCACCTTCACCTGGTGACAACAAAGTTACATTAACTATCTTTATATAATCCCTGCCTTTAATTCCAACCTTCAGAATTGTTTAGTCTATAACATTTTTTTTTAATCACACAGGGCTGCAATTATCTGGCTTTCCCTGCTGCCTTTCTTGAATAATGGCACCATATTTGTGCTGGCAAAGATTTTTTTTTAAAATCTCTGAAAGGGCCCCAGAAATGTCCTCCTTTGCCTTTCAGAGCTAGCTGGAGATTCTGTGGGGAGACATCAACTGGTTGCAATATAGGTGTTAGAATTAGCTAGACTTCACAACATATGTACTGAAGGACAGAAATGGGGTGCATCTGAACTTGCTCTACACTCTGAATCATACTGAAATAAAATGAAAAAAATATTGGACAAAAGGTTTAGCAGCTCAGTCAGAATCTGTGGATGGAGAAGCACAGTTCATGTTTGGAGTCATCAGAGCTGGGAAAAAGAAAAAGAAAACAGGTTTTGTGTTACACGAAGAGGCAGAGGAGGGATGAGTAGGCAAAGGAACTATCTCTGATCGGGTGATGCCAACGTTTCTGTTGGGACAAGCTGGAAATGAGGCCATCTGGTTGATAGTTTAATGGAGGCAGATAGAGGGAGAATGTGAACAAAGAAGCATATGCATCATGAAATAAGGGCAGTTAAGAGTGTGAGCCTTTCAAAATTTGCATCCATTAAAAATGCAGAATGCAAAGCCCAATGGCAGTCCCTCAGGCTGAGTTAATGGAGAAAGAACAACAGATCCAATATCATAGGTGGACTGGCAAGTCCTTATATAGAGAAACCGAGCTAGCTGAGGCTGGAGAGGTTCAATAGTGAGTTTAAAAGCCTGCATGTGCTCTGATGGACGATGAGGTGTCATTCCTCAATCTTATATTATGCATAGACTCACAGACAGATATGCCAGAGTGGGAGGAGGGTCGAGAATTGAAATGCTGGTTGAACTGAGTTCAGGTCAGTCCTGCAGACTGAATACAAGTACATGGCAAAGTAATCACCCAAAAAAAAAATATTTGATTGCTTCTATGTGGAGAAGACTATATTTTGAATAAGTGCAAGTGTTTCACCTGGAAGGATTGTTTTGAGACTCTGACTGATTGGAAGAGAAATGGTAAAATGACAGATATTGCATCTTCTGTGGTTGTACGAGTGAGTGCTACAAGAGGGAAGTGGTGTGGTTGTTGGAGGTCAAAGTGTGGGCCAGGGGGTTACAAAGAGAATGGTCCCTTGGAAATGCAGAATGGGGAGTGCAAAATGTGACTGCTGGTAAAATCTCAATGGAAGTGGTTATAAATTCTAAATTTATTTTGAATATTCATTGAATATTGTGGCTGTGGGAGGTGGAATGTGGAGATTATGGGATCCCTGTCCTTTTTATGTCCGTGAGGAGAGGGTGTAAGAACAAATCTGAAGGAAGTTGATGAGATGAGGTTAGGGCACATGCCCATTCTCAGTGGAGAGATGCCACAGTTCAAGAAGACAGAAGTTGAGCTAAGAAACACTCTGTAACTGAGTACTCAGGTTTATACCAACAGTAGCTGATAAATCCAATGCAGAATAGTATCGTTGAACTGCATTAAATGGATAAATCAAGTCATGGGTTCACATTTCCACTTTTTTCAACTAATATACAAATTCTTAATGAATATACATGGCAAGCATGCTTTTAAATTAATGCATTATATTTCAATGTTTTAATATGAGTCATTCATTTTAGTTTCATTTGTAGGATTAGATGTTACAATCCCTGATGTTTCAGATCCTCTCTTATTGGTTGCTTCAATTACGACGATAGTGGATGACCACAATGGACGTTATTCAGTGTGGACACATTTTTTTGTATTCCCTGGCATCATTGGGTGTTTTGACCTTTAAATACAAGACACCCTCTGCCAAGGCAGCCCCACCATATGCTGATCAGACCTGGTATGTGTCCCATATCCATTTCTCTTCGTGGTCACTTTGGAACCCAGATAGAGCCAATGATGCTCATTTCATCTGAGTCAGAGAGGGATTGGATTGGCTTTCTCAGGGCCTTTCCTGTGATTCCTATTTCCCTCAGAAGCTTGGTCATGGAGTTGGCATCAAATCCTCGACAACCAACCTCAACCTGGTGCACCTCACTTTCCAGACTCAAAAGACCTTTGAGAGTATGAGCTGTCCAGAAGACATTAGATCAAAAGCACCACCTTGAGTCATAGACACTAGTTGTGTTCAACTCCACCTCATAGGAGAGCCTTAGTGGTAAATGGGGGGTAACATTTCTGCCAGATGTAAATGTGACTAAAGAGCATACAAGAGAAGCAAATGCAAGGCATGAGCTGGCCCAATAATCAGATGATCAATGTTAATAAGGGATAAATAGTAACAGGGTGACCCGGGGGTTAAATCTGCAGCTTTGATTCAAAACATTCCTATGAGACATTCTCCATTTACCAGGGTCTTTGGTGGAAAGGCTCATCCAAAAGATCATTGCCTGGAAATATGGATCTGCAGCACCTTTTTATTGCAACACCAAACATTTTTAAAATAAATTGTTTGCAATGGGGAGTATGATTTCCTTGTTGAATGGTGTTTCCTCAATATTTAATAGGGTACTTTTTTTCTAAGAATTATTTTTGTGTGTCTCACTCAACTTCTACATGGTGTCATAAAATAGTTCCTACAGAACATTTCTGAGGATGATCATGAGCATTGCTGTAAGAGGCACCAATGTTGGGCACTCCCAGAGTCACCAAGTTCTAATAATGTTTGGATAAGTCTAATCAAGCCTCCTCTCCTGCAAACTGCCCAGCCACCCCAACAAACCCAGAGTCTAAACAGTCCACTGCAAACCTCTCCCCTGTGCATACCTTCCTCCTCTTGGTAAACTGAAGCAGCAAAAAGATAAACAGCTAAGTTTAACATGAACGGTTGTTCTTCCATTCGTCAGTAGCTCAGCAGACTGATCTCAATAGCCCAATACATAATTTAAAAAGAAAATTTAGACATACAGCGCATTAACAGGTCTTCACAGTCCAGAAGCCCATGCTGCCCAATTACACCCATTTGACCTACATCCTCCAGCATGTTTTGAAAGGTAGGAGGAACTGGAACACCCAGAGGAAACCTATGCAGACATGAGGAGAACATAGAAACTCCTTTCAGAGAGCGCCCAATTCCAACCCTAGTCCCAATCGCTGGTGCTGTAACAGCGTTGCGCTAATTACTATGCTAACTGTACCACCCTATAGTGATCTTAAGCTTCTTTTTGTTAATGTTTGGTCCTGCGAAATTTGGGTGTGCCTGGAATTCCTCCAGGATCTCCATGTTTTTCTGTTCAGGATCTGGATGGATCCATTGAGTCTGAATAAAAACAGTTTGTTGCTCTATTTCACTGTATAAAATGATATATCAGTTCCCTACTGCCACTGATACATTTTAAACAGGAAATTCATTTAATTTCTTGCTTGGCAACTTACATTAGAATGGCATTCAAAAATGTTCTCTTCTGGTAACTCATATGTTCCCAAATAACTTTACAGAATAAATAACATGCTGAAAATATGCTCAACAATTAAGATATAATTATGATTCGATTTTAAGGTAGAATTTACAAACAAGTATTTAAAAAGTCAATTATTTTTACATGTATTTATAAAATTAAACTACTGACATTGCTGTCTTCTTTAATTGGCAAAAACATTTAATTAACTAAAAGAAATTCTGCTGGAATATTTTAAATGCATGATAAAAAAAATCTTATTATATTCATGTTATGTACATATGAAATTATCTGCTGGTGACAGTAACAGACCTAAAGTAAATGCCTATGTTAAAAACCATAAAAATGATATGCATTTATTAAATATTTACTGATTGTATCACATACCAGTAAATTACTTTCCTTATTGTTATATTTTACAATTGATTTGATTTTTAAATCACTACTGAACTTCCTTGCTGAAATTTCACATTAATAAAAAAATAGAGCCATGAAATAAATAAACATTTTGTTAAGGACAATGTTGATGATAAAAATTAATCTCATAAGTAAAATACATTAAATATATTTCCATTTTTCTTCAGAATGTAATAAATATTATTCACAGAGAAATATTCATTACATTTTAAAATTATTGTCAATTTAACAAGGTAACTTTCATGGTCCTATCTTTTAGATATTCAGTATTATGAATGCTGAGACCAACAAGATTTACAAATGCTTCTCAATTATTATTACGATGGTTAATTATTCCCAGCATTATTTATTATTATTAAGAATTATTCTCACATTTTTATATATGTACTCGACCACAGCATCTGCCGATTTTCTTGTTTAACTTCTTAACCATTATATTCTCACCCCAGACCACTGGAGCTGCCAATCACATAATTTAATCTTTCCTGAAAAAGTACCCAACACCACTTCAGTCCAATGCACAAGGCTTAAAATTGTTGTCAAACTTATTCAAAAGTAAAATTCTGTTCTTAGTTGCTTTGTCAGGTACAAGAAGCGAAAAATAAATAAAGGTAGCTCATTTTTAATAATATTACATTATACATTTAAAAAAAATATGTACTGCAGCCCATTTGATACCCTGTTGTGGTGAATGTCTGCCAAGCTCTGCCTGTCTCCCCTCTGGGCTCACCCCCCCCTACCCCCCCCCCCGCCTGTGACCCCTAGTATGCTTTCAGATAGCCATGCTGAGGCTCCACTGCCTCACACTGGCGATTCTGGAGTGGGTCCAGAAGTCAGCCCTTCCCACACTACAGACCCAGGAACTGTACCAGTTCCCAAGGTTGCAAAGGAGCCACCTGTTTTGAGAAGAAGCACCAGAATTCGTAAACAACGTGATAGGCTGACATATTCATAAAACATCTTATTATATTTTGATTGCTTGCTAGATACTGGTGTAGAGTATTCTCAATGCCAAACATGGTATCCATGCATCGCTTGCTTCAGTCTTTCCTAGCAGCTGTCCTTTTGATTTTAACCCTTCTTCTGCCGGGAGGAGACTGTGGTGAATGTCTGCCAAGCTGCCTGTCTCCCCTCTGGCGAGCCTTGCTGTACTAACATTGGCTTTGCATTATCTGTACTGTTAAGGACACTCCCCTTGGGTATAACTGTGTATGCACCTATTGTCTTTAATTATTGTACCATGAGTTTCGGCTAATAAAAGCCATGATTATTGTTTGACCACATCGTCTTTGTCTACTTCATCAACTGGCACTTCACCTGTATGCTTTATAGTCTTGCTGTTTAGAAACATTACACATATTTCCTTAGTCAGTTCTTCTGAGATTCACCTCCTTTCATGCTTACCTATTTAGGATGCATTACATTTCTCTGAAGGTAGACATCATTAGCACATTTTAGTAAATGAAATGATTTCTAAGTTTGATAAGCAGGAACTGGTCTACATGTAAAATACTCAGTATGCTTTATAGAACAAGTGATTTGATTAACATTTAGTTTAACATGTGCTTTTTGACATTTAGAAATGTGCATCAGAGCCTATGGGATTCTAGCCCCAATTTAAAAATTAGAATCAATTTACAAAAAAAATCTTTCATTTTTCACATAAAGTCTGGAATAACCTTGAAGAACAACATCTCATTTTCTATCATATACTCCCTCAGGACTTAACCTGAATTCAAGAATTTCAGGTAATCATCTGTTATAGTTTGTTATAAGTTCCTAATTTAATGTAAAGTAGCTACCCTGAAACATAAACTCTGTTTACCTCTCTGTCTGACTCGCTAAGCATTTCCAATATTCTCTCCTATTATATATAGCCCCTTTTCCACTGGCATCCCAGTTCATTGGCTGTGCAGTGTTCCGGGATAGGAAGCTCTTTGTGCTGTTTCCACTGGGCCACCCTTAAGTGGAACACTAATTACTTTTTCACTGAACACACTCATCCCTGGGGATCAGGCTTGTTCTACCTTCAACTGTAAATGGGTGACTTTCTGCTGTGCCTGTGCCTTTATCAGCACGCCGGCATCAGCAAATAACGGGGTATGAGTAGATGATTAATCCCCATGAAATTATGTCATTTGATACTGGCATTTGGACAATGTTCCTTTTCCTCTGTACCCTATCCCATTAAATTCCCAGTTAATTCCTGGGACAGGATGCCAGTGGAAAAGGGACTTGCGATTCTCATCCTCTACAGCATTTCTACAGTGAATATCTCACAGTAACACCATTGTTTTTTTTCCCTTTTTTCTATTTTTCCTCCTCCTCTTCGTCTCAGTTTTCATTCACTTCCTTCTACTTATACGTCATCTTGGTCGGTGATCTTTGAGTGCAAAGCCTTCACCAATTTGTCATACCTGCAGCACCATCACTTAGGTCATTTTTGTTTTCTGGCTTTCTCTTTGTTCTTTCTACCTCTCCTTCACCCATCTCGTGAACTTACATGCTGGATTTCTCCGTTTTCTTCATTCTGATTAAAGGTCATCAATTCAAAACGTTAACTCTTTCTTTCTTCTGAGTTGCTGCCCACTCTTTTGGGTATTTCGCACATATTCTACTTTTATTCTTTATCTGCCATTTTTTTTTAAATGTGATCCATTTGGTCAAAAGATTATCAGAGGAATTCCCAAAACATAAACCTTGACTGATCTGAAACATCAACAGAAAACGCTATAAATAGCCAGCAGGTGTTGCCACATCTGTGGAAAGAGAAATAATCAATGCTTTGGTTACCAGTTAATAACCCTTCATAAGACGTGGGAAAAACTCTGTCTGCCCCTGATTGATCTGTCTTGTGCTCTGCAATTTCAGGTTTTGCTTCTGGCTTTTACAACATTTATATTTGTCACATCTTTGAAATTATATCCCATTTAGAGTAAAATAATATTGATCACCACAGATTTACTTTAGATTGCATGAGCAATCCAATGCAGAGGGACAATCAGACAACTACAGGAGGCAAATGACCAGGAAGCTTTGTGAAAGCACAATACAAACCAAATGTCAAAACTTCCATTGCCAAGGTAATCATAAACTGCTGTGATAGTGGCAGGTTCCTACAATTGAGAAATAAATGATGAAATAAATATAAACAAAATAAAATGGCTTTCAACTCTTTAGAAAATATATTCATAAACATCTAACCAGAAATCTTTAAACAGCTTTCAAAATATCTTGAGGAACAGAACGAATGGAGGCAGACAGAACCTACTTCATAACAATTTAATAAATGTCACTTTGAATGTGCGGGCATTCATGTGCCTCGGGCAAATAAATATGCTGACTAAATTAATTTTGCAATAAAATAATGCATGAATGTTTGATGTTAATAAACATAAAATTATATTTGCATGAATGTCTAAGACTTTAAAAAGAAATTTCAATTTGAAAAACTCATTCCACAAGAAAACTGATGGACTGACTTTCAGGTTTTACATTTTTTTTGCTCTGTTGCCTCAGCTTTCAACTAGATGTTTAATGCTTTATAGCTATAATTATCCGGAAACCGATTGTAGTGTGGCTGAGAGCACAAGACCAGAGAGAGTACAGCATGCTTTTTATTCGGTAAGAATAACACACTATGGTCTTTGAATTGAACTGGAGTTTTGGTGGGTATTCAGGGTTTATATCGGGTATGCAGGGGCAGAGACAGGGGAAGAGTCCGTCCTTACAACATCACATTAGTGGTGAATTCCCAGATCACTACATTCACCCCTTCCTTTAGTATGAAGCCTGCAGGTGAAAACAAAGAATATAGTACAGTCATAGACAAAAAAAAATTACAATATTTACAAATTCAACCTGTCAGGAGGTCTGAAGATGTGGCCGGGCTCTGGACTTCCAGATCCTCCTGTGGTTCCGGGACCTCGGGGCGTGGGTGATCCGGCTCTGGTTGAGAGATGGCTGGAACCACTTCCTTACATGTTTCACCTGAGCCCCTTGGTGTTCCCCAGGGAACCCTGGGTAGGTCCTGGCTCCTTTGAGGTGATGGACCCTCAGTTACGGTGAGTGCCAGGTCTCTGATCAAGACAGTCTCCACCCTGCCATCTGTATATGTCACATAGGCATAAGAGGGGTTGGCATGAAGTAGGTGCACCTTCTCGACCATGGGGTCGGTTTTGTTCCTCCTCACATGCTTTTGAAGCACCACTGGTTGTGGTGCTGTAAGCCAAGGTAGGAAGGTGGTCCCTGACGTTGACTTTCTCTCAAAAGAAAACATCAGCTCGTGAGGAGTCGCATTGGTCACAGTGCAGAGTAACAACCTAATGGCTTGGAACACCATGTGTAGGACATCGTGCCAATGTGAGTCTGGAAGTCTTTTGGAATGGCCAATTGGATGGCCAATTTTTTTGCCATCCAAACCGGAGCATTCTCTTTCTCAACCTGTTCATTCCCCCTGGTGTTGTAGCTGGTCATCCTGCTGGATGCAAAGCCCCTTTCTGGCAGGAACTGATGAATCTCCTCATTCATAAATGATGAGCCCCGATAGCTATGGATATAGCTGTTATAACCAAACAGGATGAAAATGGAGTCTAGGGCCCTAATGATGGACAGCGTGGAATTGTCCAGGCAGGGAATGGAGAACAGGAAATGAGAGTACTCATCAATGACTGTGAGAAAGAACACGTTCCCATTCGTGGACGGGAAGGGTCCCTTGAAATTGACATTGAGTTGTTCAAAGGGCCAGGATGCCTTTATCAGGTGCGCTTTCCTGGGGTGGTAGAAGTGCAAATTGCATTCAGCACAGACCTGGCAGAACCTGATCATTTCCCTGATACCCTCAATTGTGTAGAGTAAATTATGTGCATTCAAGTGATGCCTGGGTGGCAGAGCTCATTGTGCAGTGATCTCAACTGGCCAGTGTGTGCAGAGGCACAGCTTCCTCTGGACAGAGCATCTGGAGGTTTATTGAGGGAACAAGGTCAGTAGAGTATATCATAGTTGTAGTTGAAATGTTCAATTCTCCACTGAGCAATTTTATAATTTTTAATGTTTCCCCATTTTGTATTGTTGAACGTAAATTACACCGATCGCTGGTCTGTGAGGTGTCTGAATTTTGTGCCCGCCATGTAATGCCTCCAGTGTTGATGGGTTCCACAATGGCTTGAGCCTCTTTCTCCACCGATGGATTCTGAAGCTCTTGACCTTGTAGGGTCCTGGAAAAAAAAGGCAACCAGCCTATCCACCTGATTAATTGTTGCAGCCAGGGCTACACCTGAAGCATCACTTTCCACCTGGAAAGATACATTCCTGTCCACCACATGCATGGTGGCCTCCGATGTAGGTGAAAGCAATTTGAGCTTCAGCCATCAGTGGGAAGGAAGTGGTTTTTTTTAGAGCGGACGAACCTTGTCTGCATATTGAGGTACCCACTGGGCGTAATATGAGAAGAAGCCCAGGCACCTCCTCAAAGCTTTCACTGTCCTCAGGTTGGGGAGTTCTAAAAGGGGGCACATCCTGTCAGAGTCAGGATCAATGATGCCATTCTCCACCAAGTAACTCAAGATGGCTAGGCGTTTAACCTTGAACACGCACTTACTGGTGTTGTAAGTGAGATTCTGGGCCTCAGCTATGTGGAGAAAATTCTGGAGGTTGGTGTTATAGTCTCCAAAGAATGGCCACAAATTGTAACATTGTCAAGGTAGGGGAAGATGGCCTTCAAATTAAATTTGTCTCTGAAAGATTGAGACCCCATTTGTGATACCAAACAGAACCCTCCAGAACTGATAGAATCTCCCATTAGCCTCAAAAGCAGTGTAAGGATGGTTCTCAGAATGGATTGGCAACTGGTGGAAAGCAACTTTAAGGTCGATGGTTGAATAAATATTATACTGTGCAATTTTGTTCACCATGACCGAAATACGAGGGAGGGGGTATGCGTCCAGGAGTGTGAAGCGAATAATAGTTTGGCAATGGTCAATTACTAGCCTGGACTTCTCTTCCCCCTTTACCACAACCACCTGTGCTCTCCATGGGCTGGTACTGTGCTCGATAATGTTCTCATTGAGCAGTCGCTGTGACTCAGCCTTGATGAATGCCTGGTCAGCTGCACTGTAGAACCTGCTTTTCACAGTAATTGGTCTGTGATCGGCGCTCAGATTTGGGAATAGAGGAGGTGGATATATATTCAGTGTGGAGAGACAGCAAGTGCCATCAGAGTTTTGGGACCTTCCATTCTGAACCGTAATGGGAGGGAGAGGACCAGAATGCTCCAGGATCACATTTTTAAAGTAACAAGAATTCAAGACCCAACAAGATCACATAAATTCTTAAGTACATACATTCTGAACTTACACAATTCCCCCTCCTGCAAAGATAAATTAACCAGACAATGTTCTTGAATATTTACAGAATGCGTTTGGGACACTAAAAAAAAAGATAATTAGAAAAATATACTTTAACATTAAGGTTTTGGACTATTTGCGCATGTATGAAGCTTTTAGTCGAGCCAAAGTCAATTAAACATTTCAGCTTATGTCCCTTAACCCACATCTCTGTTGTGGAATTGTTCAGTTGGTGTGGTACCTCCTGGTCCAACACCATCACTGCTAGGACTCCGGAGATGTCGTCGTTCCCTCCACTGGAGTTGCTTCCACCTTTTAGTTTGTTGGGCAGGCAAGATGGTGGGGATCATGAGGTGCAACAGGATGGCTGCCCTCCTTCATCCTCTTCTGTTGGTGCTGATTTTAAAAACTGGAAAGATGGCAGAGACCACACGGTGCAATAAGATGGCCACTCCCCTTCCTCGTCTGATGAAGATGGTGCCAGTTTTGAAATGAAGCAAGATGGCTGCCGGAGTTTCCTGCATCTCTGCTCTCACCATGTGGCCCCATAGGGAGGCCATGGTGCACAACACTGGTATCAGGAGGTTGTGGGTTTGGGCTTCAGACTTGCCTCAATTGGCCTGTTTTTGGGTCACACATGCATTGGAACTCTCAGCACTTCCCCTCACCCTGCTAACCTTCATCCAGTGCCCCTTTTTACTACACCAGAGCAGATGAAGTCTTTTGCAGGACATAGAATTCTTGGGTGCTGCTGCCGACCACAGAAGAAGCACCCCTTAGTGCCGGAGGCTGCTACCACCAAACCCAATGCCATGTGTGGAGCTGCTCTGGGAACTAGATCATCCTGGAGGGTGCCTTCCAAGTTATCAGCTTCCAGATAGGCCATCTCCAGCAACTTGGCCAGCCGCACATTGTCAGACAGCATTGCATTGCCTTGCTCCAGCAACCACTGCCTAATGTATTTGGACCTCACGCCACCGACAAGAGCGTCCTGGATCTGCTCGTCTTCCTGTTCTCGGGCCATGTCATCTTCATACACACAGTTTCTCGTGAGTGCTCGTAGGATGAAGACAAAATCTTCAAGGAACTCACCAGGCCGCCGTTTCCATTCTGAGAGCTGATGCCTCACTAGGACGACATTCTGCGGCCTCATATATCAAACCTTCAGCTTTTGACTGCCTCCACGTAAATAGTGCATTCCCTGATCATCGGGAATCTTTTAAGTTTGACGTGTGAGAGGAGTGGCAACCTCTTGAGTTCATCTGTGGAGTAGATCTTTTGTGTGGCTCCCAGGTACATTTGGAAGTACTCCAGCCTGTACATGAATTCCTCTGGGGCCTCTGGCGACAGAGGATCGATTTGAGCATTGTGGGCTTCAACAGAGCTTCTATCCTCTTCTTTACTGAATAAAATTGTAGCACGACTGAGAGCACTCAAGACCAGAGAGAGTTCAACACACTTTTATTCAGTATGAATTACACACAACTGTCTTTAGAATGAATTGGGGTTTTGGCAGGAATCCAGAGTTTATTTCGGGATATGCGGGGGTGGAGTCAGGGGAGGAGCCAGTCCTTAGAACATCACATCAGTAGTGAATTCCCAGTTCACTACACTGATCTACCAAAATTCTTGAATATCCAAAAAATAGTTTGGCTGAGATATGATGTCACAATTTGAAAAAAGTTGATTTTTTTTTACCCACCATGCTCAAGTTGGGGGTGGGGGGGTGTCTGTTGCACAGTTAGCACATTTTGAATCAACAGAGTTCTCGTGTACTGGTCAAAGAGATAGTGGCAAGGGAAATATTTCACCAACTGCTCAAATGGGGCTCTGATGCCATTAGAATCAATGGAACTCTTGTGTAATGTTCAAAGATATAGTTAAAATGGCAAAAAGGTCTGTAGATAGCACCATCGATGTCAGTGAGAAGAAAAGGAGGAAGCCTTTTTAGAACAGAAAGTCGAGCTGCTGTTGAAACTGGACTATGATGTGTGAAATGTCTAACAGAGTGGTATGTTGTTGGAACGACCACAGTCTATAACTTGAGGTAACAGAAGGATAAACTGTTGACGTTTTATTCTGAAAGTGAAGAACAGAAGTTGGTGAAAGTTAGAAAAACATTGCATAAAGGTAACAATGAAGAATTGGAGTGTGTATTGATGAAGTGGATCTGACAGCGTCACAGTGAACACATGCCACTTAATGGTTTGCTGATCATGAGACAAGCAAAGCTCTAACATGATGAACTGAAAATTGAAAGGAACTGTGAATATTCAATTGGATGGATGAGCAGATTTAAGAAAAGACAAGGCATTAAAATGTTAAGATGAGTGGCAAAAAAGCATCTGCTGATCATGAAGCAGTGGAAAGATTCATTGATGAGTTTGCCAAAATCGTCGCTGATGAAAACCTGACTTGATGAAAACAAGTCTATAAGGCTAGTGGAACATCACTGTTTTGGCATTTTTTTTCCCCCTGAACAGCACTGGCAACAGCTGATGAGACAGCCCCTACAGGAATTAAGGATGCCATGGAGAGAATAACTGTGCTTGGATGTGTTAATGCAGCAGGCTGTGATAGGCATAAACATGCATCCTTGTTGTTTTAAAGGAGTGGATTTCTTACCAGTCCATTATTATGACAACAGAAAGGCATAGGTCACCAGGGATATCTTTTCTGATTGGTTTAATAAACATTTTGTGCCAGCAGGTTGTGCTCACTGCAGAGAAGCTGGATAGGATGACAACTGCAAGATTTTTTATTCCTTGACAACTGTTCTGCTCATCCTCCAGCTGAAAGTCTCAACATGTTCATGTCATGTACCTTCTCCCAAATGTGACTTCCTTAATTCAGGCATGTGACCAAGGTATCCTTAGATCACTACAGAGTGAATATATAAACACTTTCTTGAACAACATGCTGTTAGCAGTAAACAGCGGTTTGAATGTGGCGGGTTTCTAAAAGTAATTTACCATAAAGGATCCCATTTTTGCTGCTGCCAATGCAAAGCGACCAAAGATACAGTTGTACATGCCTACCACAATCCCTGGCTGCAACTATGCTCCTTGACGATGAAGAAGAAAATGGTGATTTTGAATGATTCCATGTGCCAGGGGAGAATAAAATGTCTATCCAAAAAAATACCTTCAGAGTCTATCAGTAAGCTGGAAGAAAAAGATACTAAGTCATTTTTTAACATTGATAATGATGCTCCAGTTGTTCATTCACTGTCTGACGGTGAAATAGCTGAAATTGTTCGGCATTGAGGTGAGCGCGCTGAAGACACTGCAGCAAAAGTGCCTATAGATGACATTGTGAACCTGTGTGAACATATATTGATGCACGAGAGCAATGTGCATTCATAAAAGAACAAGAAATCATGGCAGTATATAGAATCAAAGAGAAATGCTAAGACAAAACCCATTGTTAAAGAGGTAGATGGCACTGGAGGAAACATTGGAAAAATCATCAAGCAGAAATTCTAGGGTTTGTTGCTACATTTTGTAAGAAAAGAACTTGTTTTTTGGTAAGAATTAACATTATTTCATGCTTGAAAAACATTCTGTTATCATTTGTTGTTGTTTAACCATGGATACAAGTGTTCTGGTGATGCTATTAGTCTGCTTAAAGAAATTTCTTGATTATCCGAAAAATCCAGATAACCGATAGGTTAGATCCCAAGCATTTCAGATAATCAAAAACGTACAGTTCTTTGATAAAATGAGACTGAAAAAAAATCAACGATTGACTGCCATGCATACAAAATGCTCTTCCTTTTGTGATATCAGCCCATATTGTGAAAATTAAAATAAAGAACTTTTAATGAGGTGCCTTCCTGCTCACAACTCATGACTAAATTTTTTTATTTAATTGATCATTTCCCAACATCCAGTGAGTGTCAATGTGTGATGAATACTGCTGTCTTACAGCAATACTGCCTTCTATGCAGATATATTATCAAAAAATATAGTTGCGATGAATCTATTTTCTCAGTATTAAAAATAATTCTTCTGATTAATAAAGCTAGTTTGCATTTTAATGAACTACAAAAAAATGCATGCACGGTGTCCCCATGGATCCTGATATTAGCCTTGCATGCTTCTTCCATTAAAAATCAAAAGCAACGCCAAAGGACAGTATTACAATTATTACTGTAGATTATCTACTATTGTAACTGAAACATAGCAAATACAATTTAAACAACTTTAAAGATGAAATAAGGATGAAACTTTAAAGATGCCTTATGATTTCTGATGCCATATACTCTTTCTTCAGCTGAAACAGTTTTTATCATGTCTTCATTGGTCCTACATCAGTGGTTCTCAACTCCCCTCCCCCCCTCCACCCCACTTATACCATTTTAAGTAATCCTTTATTAACCTTCTTTGGCTTGGCTTCGCGGACGAAGATTTATGGCAAAGGATGCCTCAGGTGCTCTGTGGTTAGTAAGGTATTACTTAGGGTGGCATGTGAGTAGATAAAGGAAGGTTGAGAACCACTGATCTAATTCTTCCTAATTTTATTTGCAAGTGAACATGAAACCTCATTGTTGCCAGATAAAAAAAACAGAACATGCTGATAATACTCAACAACTCAGGTAGCAGCTGTGGATAGAAAATCAATTAACATTTCAGGTTAATAAACCTTCAACAAAACAGGGAAAAGTAAAGGATTCCTCAAGTATCAGCTTGGGAAAGGTGGAGAGAAAAAAAAGAATCAGAATTTATTGACAAGAACACAAAATTCATTAATGTATCATATGTAATGTAATTCGAGATGTAAATGGATCGGGATGACTGAAATATGAGATGTTAGATAAGACAGCAAACACTGAAAATGTTAGATCAAAATGGTGAATTCGGTTATTTTGCCAGATGTTTTCTAAAAGTGCGTGAAGCAAGGCTGTGTTCTCGCACCAACCCTCTTTTCAATCTTCTTCAGCATGATGCTGAACCAAGCCATGAAAGACCCCAACAATGAAGACGCTGTTTACATCCGGTACCGCACGGATGGCAGTCTCTTCAATCTGAGGCGCCTGCAAGCTCACACCAAGACACAAGAGAAACTTGTCCGTGAACTACTCTTTGCAGATGATGCCGCTTTAGTTGCCCATTCAGAGCCAGCTCTTCAGCGCTTGACGTCCTGCTTTGCGGAAACTGCCAAAATGTTTGGCCTGGAAGTCAGCCTGAAGAAAACTGAGGTCCTCCATCAGCCAGCTCCCCACCATGACTACCAGCCCCCCCACATCTCCATCGGGCACACAAAACTCAAAACGGTCAACCAGTTTACCTATCTTGGCTGCACCATTTCATCAGATGCAAGGATCGACAATGAGATAGACAACAGACTCGCCAAGGCAAATAGCGCCTTTGGAAGACTACACAAAAGAGTCTGGAAAAACAACCAACTGAAAAACCTCACAAAGATAAGCGTATACAGAGCCGTTGTCATACCCACACTCCTGTTCAGCTCCGAATCATGGGTCCTCTACCGGCACCACCTACGGCTCCTAGAACGCTTCCACCAGCGTTGTCTCCGCTCCATCCTCAACATCCATTGGAGCGCTTACACCCCTAACGTCGAAGTACTCGAGATGGCAGAGGTCGACAGCATCGAGTCCACGCTGCTGAAGATCCAGCTGCGCTGGATGGGTCACGTCTCCAGAATGGAGGACCATCGCCTTCCCAAGATCGTGTTATATGGCGAGCTCTCCACTGGCCACCGTGACAGAGGTGCACCAAAGAAAAGGTACAAGGACTGCCTAAAGAAATCTCTTGGTGCCTGCCACATTGACCACCGCCAGTGGGCTGATAACGCCTCAAACCGTGCATCTTGGCGCCTCACAGTTTGGCGGGCAGCAACCTCCTTTGAAGAAGACCGCAGAGCCCACCTCACTGACAAAAGGCAAAGGAGGAAAAACCCAACACCCAACCCCAACCAACCAATTTTCCCTTGCAACCGCTGCAATCGTGTCTGCCTGTCCCGCATCGGACTTGTCAGCCACAAACGAGCCTGCAGCTGACGTGGACTTTTTACCCCCTCCATAAATCTTCGTCCGCGAAGCCAAGCCAAAGAAAAGAATGTTAAGTTTCACTAATGTAGAATGCAAAAAAGGTATCAGAGTGGGAGTGAATGGGGAATTAACATGAAAAGCAAATGGAAATCCCTTTCTACTGAACATAGCCTGCTCCCCAAAATGACCACCCAATCTGCATTTGGTTTTTTTAGAAGGCAGGAGACAAATTTGTGAGCACAGATGAGGACGTATTACATTAGAAAAGTGCAAGTAAATGAATGCAGCTTCTGGAAGAGGTGTTTGAATCCAAAGATAGAATGACGAGAGGAAATAAATAACATTGCATCTTTTGCAGTTTCATGGGAATGTACTGTGAAAGAATGTGTGGGTGTTAGCAGATGGAGAAAATTGGAGAGATGGATGCATCTGTTGTCCAAAGACACACAAACTATTTTCTGGTGAAGTGTCAATTTACTTGTACTGTATTTCTCTCAATGTTGTATACTATATTCCGAATTCATGATGTGGGTGATAAAGTGGTAAACTGGAACAGCAAATTTACAGATGACACTAAGACAGGGGATGTAATGGACAATGAGGAAGGGCTTTTTTTTAACTTACAGTGGAATATGCACCAGCTGTTAAAAGGAGCTGTAAATTGGCAATGAAAGTGCATGATCCAGTGACAATGGGGGGGAATCAGAGGTGGAAAAGTTGATTAAATTTAAATTCCTGGGACGCATTATCTTGGAGGACCTTCCCTGGTCTGAACGTGCTCAAATCATCATAAAGAGGCATGTCAGCACCTCTCATTCCTCAGGAGTTTGCGGAGGTTTGCTATGACATCGGAATCCTTGGCAAACTTCTACAGATGTGCAGTGAAAAATGAGCTGTAACATGGCCTGGTATGGCAGAACCAAAACCTCTGAGTGGAAAGCCCTGAAAAAAAGTAGTGAACACAGCCCAGTATATAACAGGCAAAACTCTCCTCACCATCAAGAAAATCTACATGGAACACTGCCATCAGAGAACAGCAGCTATCATCAAGGATCCACACCACCCAGGACATTGCTCTCACTGCAACCATCAGGAAAGAGGTATAGGTGCCACAAGACTTATACCATCAGGTTCAGGAACAATTGCTACCCCTCCACCAACAGTCCTAAACAACACTCAATCAGAAGCTCATACTTTTCACATTACACTAGACAATGAAGATTTTGCTTCCTGAACACTCTTGTGTGTATTTTATAGATTTTGGGCTGCTGATCATGAAATTCACCTGAGATTTCCTGTCATATTTTAAGTCTACCAGCATATTGCCCATAAAGAAAACTGTTTTGGTCAGTCCAAGCATACATGGGCATGCACTCAGTACAGGTGCTTGGGCATGCTTAGTCAGGATAGATGCAGATAGGCTATAAACGCAGCTCACATAGACAGATGCTGTGCATTAGACTGGTATTAGATTGTCAACATGATTCAAGCATAAAAAAACATGTATCGCAACATGTCATTGAAAATTCATTGTCTGCATCCACAATTGGACTTCTTCCCTGGTCCACAAGGACATTGCGACAATTGAAAAGCAGTATCAGGGCAACTGAAATCCATCAATGCCTGCCTTCTATTGTTGAACACTGACATCAGATGCTGAGTACAAATGAAAATCAGTGGCAAAACATTTTTATGTCAGTTAAACTAACGTAATGTGTCAGTATATTTAAGCAAATAAACATGCTAAATTCAATAAAAGTTAATTTAATGTTTCTCTAATGTTTTGTGTGATACGGAAAATCTGAAATTTCTTTATGTTCAGCTTGAAGTTGTCTATCATAATCCCCATTTTATTTCAGGAAGCTAACCTTCTGAAAAAAAATGGTCCTGTAATTATTTATTTATTACTGAATATTTAATTTTTATGTGCAGGTTGTACCTATCTAACCTGGTGCTATGTGGTCCGGCAACTCCTGTGGTCTGGCACATTTTGAATCTTCCGCTATTAGTACAAATTTCTTACAGAGAGTGCGGGATTCAATCCCCAGTCCGATTGTTGATGCTGTAAAGGCATTGAGTGAATTGCCATGCCAACCGATGGTAATGTGAAACCCATCTTCATTCATCACAAACTGTGTGAAAATAATGAAAGGAGCACTCCCATTTACAAGCTCCTGCACACTTATGTCATCAAATTGCTTCTGCCCAATGTGTGACAGAAGCTGCAGTGCCCCGCACCAGCCTCTTCAGAGCAAATGGAAGTGGTGTGGGAACACATCTTCCTTCATCTGGAGAAAAGTTCTTCTTGTGGTCAAGAGTGGGAGAGAAACCAGCACGGTCCCACCTTTGACACCAAGCAAGAGATGTGGGAATCACTTACCAACAGGTAGCCATCAGGGTGTGGTAGGCACTTACCACAGGGTCTGTGCTGGCCCTTAGGTACCCCCACAAATTTGAAATAATGGCAGCATCTGCACCTGCATATGTTTTCTGTTTTCCAGTATTTTTTGTGGTCCTGATATGGCCAGATCCCAATGTCACCAGATTAAAGAGGTACAACCTGTATTGCACAGTCAGTTTGTTTACACTTCTTTGTTTGTTTACACTTCACTCTTTTTTTCCTTCAGTATAGTTTACAGTTACCAATATTCTGCCTGGCTCACAGGAAAATAAATCTCTAACAGTAAATTTGAATTAAACTTTGGAATTGAATGCAGACAAGTGTGATGTATTGCACTTTGGGAGGACAAACCAAAGTAGGATTTACATGGTAAATGGTAGGGAACTGAAGGGCAGAACTGAGGGTTTTGAGAATACAGATTGTAATTCCTTTAAAGTGGTGTCATAAATAGAAAGGGTCATAAAGAAAGCCGTTTGCATATTGGCCTTCATAAGTTAAATATTGAGTACAGGAGTTAAGTTGTCATGTTGAAGTTGTATAAGACGTTGGTAAAGCAAATTTTAGAGTATTGTGTGCAGTTTTGGTCACCTCTCTGCTAGAAATATATAATTATGATTGAAAGAGTGCAGAAATAATTTACAAGGATATTGCTAGAACCTGAAGAGCTGTGTTATGGGGAAAGATTGAATAGGTTTGGACTTTATTCCCTGAAGCATTGGCAAATGAGGGGAGATTTGATTGAGGTATATAAAATTATATAGATAGGGCTAATATAAACAGGCTTTTCTCCACTGAGGATAGGTTAGACAAGAACAAGTGAACATGGGTTAAGAATGAAAGGTGAAGTGTTTACGGGGAAGATCAAGGGACCATTTTCACTCATAGGTTGGTGCGAGTGTGGAACCATATGCCAGAGGAGGTGGTGGATGTAGGTTTGATTTTGATATTTAAGAAAAATTGGATAGACACCTGGATGAGAGAGATATGAAGGGCTAAGGTCTGGATATAGGTTGATGGGACTAGGCAGAATAAATATTTCAGTATGGATGAAATGAGCAGAGGAGTCTGTTTCCATGCTGTATTGTTATATGGTTCAATGTGGACATCTCTGCATTGTAGAACACTTCCATTAAATCTGCACAAGTGACTCCAATGATCCAGTTATCCTGGAGTTTTCTTCTCCATTCTATTTTCATAATGATTTCTCTCTTTGGTCTGCTAGGTTGCTCAAATAAAGCTCACTGTAAACTTTGATCATACAGCCTTCAGTTCTTGTCTTCAAATTGAACAATTTCATATAGTCAGGTTTTCCAATCTTGCAGTTCACAAGATCACATGACAAAGGAACAGAAGCAGGCCACTAGGCCCATCGAGTCTGTTCCATTAATCTACACTAAGCTACTCTACACTAGTTCCAATTTCCGGCCTTTTCCCCATATCCCTTGATGCTCTCACTGATGAGATACTTGTCTATTTCTTGTTTAAATACTCCCAGTGATCTGGCTTCCACTGCCGTATCTGGCAGTATGTTCCACAGATCCACAAACCTCTGGCTAAACAAGTTCTTCCTAATCTCTGTTTAATATGGATAACTTCTAATTTTCAGACCATGACCCCTTGTCCTTGATTCACTTACCAAGGGAAACACCTTACCCACATCAACCCTATCTAAACCTTTCAAAATACAAAATGCCTTTTTGAGATCTCCTCTCATTCTCCTAATCTCCAATGATACAACCCAAGAGCTGCCAAACACTCCTTGTTTGTTAGCTCTTGCATTCCGGGAATCATCCTAGTAAATCTCCTCTGTACCCTCTCCAACAAAATCACATCCTTTCTAAGATAAGGGGGCCAAAACTACACACAATACTCCAAATGAGGCCTCACCAATGCCCCATAGAGTCTCTTTACTCTTATACACTATTCCTCTTGAAATGAATGCCAAAATAGCATTTGCTTTCTTCATTACCAATTTCACTTGGTCATTAATTTTTAGGTTTCCCTGCACGAGGGCACCCAGGTCCTTTTGCACATCCGAGGTCTGAATTTTCACCCCATCCAAATAATATTCTGCCAGTTTGTTTCTACTGCCAAAGTGTACAACTGTATATTTCTCTATGTTAAATCTCATCTGCCATAATTTTGTCCAGTCTCTCAATCTGTCTTTATCCTTTTGCAACTTTACAGTTTCTACTACACTTGCTACTCTGCCACCTATCTTGGTGTCATCCACAAATTTGGCCACAACACCATTTATATCACAATCCAAATCATTAATATAAATTGTAAACAGCAGTGGCCCCAATACCGACCCCTGCAGAACTCCACTTGTCACAGGCAGCCATCCAGAACGAGAACCCTTAATTTCAACCTTTTGCTTCCTGCCTATCAGTCACTTTTCTATCCAGTTTAATAACTTCCCTGTAATTCCATGGGTCCTCATCTTATTTAGCAGCCTAATATGCGGCACCTTAACAAAAGCCTCTGGAAAATCTAAATAGATAACATCCACAACCTCTCCTTTGTCAATCCAACTTGAGATTTCTTCAAAAAACTCTAATAGGTTGGTCAGGCAGGATCTACCCTTTAAAAAACCTTGCTGACTTGGACCTATCCCATCATGCATCTCTACTTTTATCCCCTCTTTTACATTTCACTCATCTTCTCCAGTTTACACCAGATGCCATCATGGCTTTACAATTTTCTTCCAAATAGCATTATCATTTGTATCATTCACTTAAAATGTGATTTATATTTAATTTTTCAAAGGGTCATTGCCTAGGAAGATTAACCCTTGCTTCCCTCTGCAAATCTGCTCCTGACCTGCAGAGTACTATCAGTATTTTCTGCTTTATTTCAGATTTTCAAATCTTAAGTACTTTTGTTCTATAATTCTCCCATTATGGAATCTACATGGTGTTCTTAAAAGTTTTTTTTTAAACCATTAACCAGAGATAGATTTGCTTCTGAGAATGTAGAAGCAGCAGCACTCTGGCAGACCGTTCAGTGATAAGATTAATCAGATTGATCGGTGAGCCAGCATACACTCAATGGGCCAAATGGCCTCAGTGAGAAAAATCATGTAATCAGTCTAGAGGAATGCTTTGAGTTGAAAATTTTCCCCTAAAACTTTTGCACTAAAGGGAATAAACAAAAGCAAATATATATTCATTAAGCATCTTTCATCATCTTTCAACAGTTTTACAGCCTACGAAGACCTATCAGTATTATAATGTAAGAAAAATGGAAAGCACCCAGGAAAATTCAGAATGAATTTTAGTAATGATGTTTGGTAATAGATAAATATTGGCTCAGAGGCTAAGGAGAAAGTAGCCACTTTTCTTTAAAATTGAGGCCTTAGTTCTTCCTGACAGAGCAGACATTCCAAATGAAGAAACAAATTCCCAACAGCGCTGCACTTCCTCTCTTCTGTATCTTGGGAATCCCTGTCCTGAGGGCTTGAAGCAAATTCAGAATCAAGTGATTTCTTGCTTCCAAAGCGATAGCACTATGTAGCTGAAATCATTACACTGCCCTGTTGGCTTTCCAAACAGAAGCTGGTCACCAGTCAGCATGTCAGCAGTAAATTAATAAGTTTGTGTTCAAGTTCAAATTCAAGTTTATTTGTCATCCAATTTTACCAGTACAACCTGATGAAACAGCATTCTCTCGTCCACAGTGCACAACAGTGAAAAAAACATATACAGATGTAGCACACATACAGATAAACAATACATATACACAGTACACATGTACATACATTAAATAAATATTATTAATAATAGTAGAGTCATGGAGAGTTATTTTAGCTGTCATTCAGCACTCTCACTGCCTGAGGGAAAAAGCTATTCCTCAGCCTGGTGGTTCTGAATCTAATATTCCCATATCTCGTTCACGATGAGAGTAGCTGGAAGATGGTGCGGGCAGAGTCGTAAGGTCCTCCCTGATTTTGCAAGCACTCTTTAAACAACTTTCCCATAAATCACATCAAATGGGGTGGGGAGGAAGACCCGAGTGATCCTCTCTGTCGCTTTTATGGTCTGGTGGATTGACTTTCAATTGATTGCTCTACAGCAACTGTATCACACTATGATGCAGCCGGCCAGGATGGTCTGCATAGAAACTTGACAAAATGGTGGCAGTAGCCTTGCCCACCTCATCCTTCGAAGATAGTAGAGTCTCTGTTGCGCTTTTGTGAAGGAGCATATTGAAGGACTGCTTCTACCGGCTCTATAACTGATAGATTGTGGCGTCTCATCCTCCTCGCCAAAAAACAATCAGCCAAGGGAAGGAACAAGTAAATAACATTACCTTACCCAGACAGACTAAATGTTAATGAATTTGAATTGTGATGATCTTTAGATGTTAAGAATATCCCAGACATGATGTTACCATTTGATGTCTCTGCCACTTGCATTTGATAGAATTCATATGAACGGTTTATGAATGGTTTCTCCTCTGTGGTGTCTGCAGCAAAATAATAAATATATCTTTTTTTATGAATTAGTTTGTGAAGTTGTTGCACAAAGAGATAGTGTACTTGCAGACACCCATTACAAAACTTTCCTTCAAACTGACAGTGGGATTGGGGTTGTCAAACAGACAAATGGACATGGAAAGAGCTCCATATAACAGCTTTTTGCTTCTGTACATTAGCACCCTCTCATCTTTATTTCCCTTCAGATCGCCATATAACTGTGGTTTTTGTCCATCAATGTCATGACCATGTAACCAGGATGTTAAACCAGTAGTCTTATCTGGTTATAATAGGTAAGGGAATCTGATTATCACTTGGGTTCAACAAAAATTATGGTTACAATTTTAGGATTGTTCTTAACCATAAAACCATATAACAATTTACAGTACAGAAACAGGCCATATCAGCCCTTCTAGTCCACATCAATTTACTTGAAACTCCACTAGTTCAACCTATCCACTCCCTTGCCCATAACCCTCCAATCCCCTCTCATCCATGTACTCATCTAGTCTCCTCTTAAATGACAGAATTGACCCTGCCGCAACTACTACTTCTGGTAGATCATTCCACTCAGCCACCACTTTCTGAGTGAAGAAGCATCCTCTTATATTACTCCTAAAGTTTTGCCCCTTAACCCTTAACTTATGACGCCTTGTACCCATCCCCCCTACCCTCAGGGAAAAGATCCTATTCACATCTACTCTATCTATTCTCTTCATAATTTTAAATACCACTATCAAATCCCCTCTCAACCTTCTACGCTCCAACGAATAAAGTCCAAGTTAACTCATTCTTTCTCCGTATTCAAGATACTGCAATCCAAGTAACATTTCTGTAAACCTTCTTTGTACCCTCTCTAACTTATTGATATCCTTTTTATAATTTGGAGACCAGAACTGCACACAATACTTCAAACTTGGCCTCACCAAAGCCTTAAACAGTCTCAACATCACCTTCCAGCTCCTATATTCTATGCTATAATTTTTAAAGGCAAGCCTTCTTCACCACCCTATCTACATGGAAATCTACCTTTAAGGAATGCTGAACCATTATTCCAAGATCCCTTTGTTCCTCAGCTTTCCTCAATGCCCTTCCCTTCACTGCATACGTCCTATTTTGGTTATTCTTCTCAAAATGAAGCACCTCACACTTAACTACATTAAACTCCATGTGCCACCTTTCAGCTCACTTTTCCAAACAGTCCAAATTCCTCTGTAGTCCGTGAAAACTTGCTTCACTATCCACAACTCCCCATATTTTTGTATTGTCCTCATATTTACTCACCCAATTTACCACCCCATCATCCAAATCATTAATATAATTGACGAACAACAAAGAACCCAACACCGATCCTTGAGGCACACCGCTCGTCACCGGCCTCCATCCTTACAGATAATTGTCCACCATGACTATTTGGTACCTATCTTACAGCCACCTCTGAACTCATCTGACTATCTTTATATTAATCCCTACAAATTTAACCTTCTTCACTGACTTTCCATGCTGAACCTTATCAAAAGTCTTACTAAAATCCAAATAGACCACATCAACCTTTCTAGTCACCTCTTTAATCCTCTTCAAAAAATACAACAAGATTTGTCAAGCACGACTTTACCCTCATAAACCCATGTTGGGTGTCCCTGATCAATCCCTGCCTATCCAGATATTTATACATATTATCCCTAAGAATTCCTTCTATTAGATTCCCCACCACCGATGTCAAACTTAGTGGCCTATAGTTCCTTGGCCTACACCTTGTGCCCTTTTTAAACAGCGGAACCATGTTTGCAACCCGCCAATCCTGCAGTACCACACCCTCCTCCAGTGACCATTGAGAAATCACTGTCAGAGCCTCCACTATTTCATCCCTGACCTCCCTTAAGGTCCTAGGAAAAATCCCATCAGGACCAGAAAACTTAAATATCTTTATACACCCCAGAAGTTCTAAAATCCCCTCTTTACTAATCCCTATCTTTTCGTTAACTAACCCTTTTGCCTCACTTATCTTACACAATTCAATATCTCTTTCCTTTGTGAACACCGACAAGAAGAATGTATTCAATATCTCCCCCATCTCATATGGTTCCTCACACATACCTCCGCTCTGATTTTCCAGTGGATCTACTCTATTCTTAACTTTCCTTTTACTATTCACATATTTGTAAAAACCCTTCGGATTTGCCTTCAACCTATCCGCTATAGACCCCTCTTACCTTCTTTTTGCCTTTCTAATTTCACTCTTAAGGTTCTTTCTACAATCTATGTATTGTCCATACATCTCATCAATCTTTTGCTTCTTGTATTTATCGTAGGTCTCCCTCTTATCCCGAACCACCCTCTTAATCTATCGAGAAAACCATGGCTACCTTGAACACTTGGCATTACCTTTTGTCCTGATAGGAATATAAAGATTCTATACTCTCAGAATCTCACCTTTAAACACTCCCCAATTCTCTTCAACATCCTTTCCAGATAAAAAGATCATGCCAAACTACACCCTGCAAATCCCTTCTCATCTCCTCAAATCTGGCTTTCCCCCATTCAAAGACCTTCATCTTCGGACCAGACCTATCCCTTTCCATAATTAAGCTGAAACTAATGGTGCTATGATCACTGGATCTGAAGAGCTCTCCAATGCACACCTCTGTCACCATTTCATTCCCCAACAGTAGATCTAATACTGCTCCCTCTCTAGTGGGTACCTCAACATATTGATGCAAAAAGCAATCCTGCACACATTTTACAAGCTCTAAGCCATCCAGCCCACTCACTGACTGCTTCTCCCAATCTATGTTAGGAAAATTAAAATCCCCAACTAACACCACCCTATGCTTACTGCACATCCTTAGCTATTCCCCTCCACATTTGCTCTTCTAGTTCTCTCTTCCCATTTGGTGATCTATAATACACCCCTATAATCGTAACTTCACCTCTTTTATTTTTTAATTCCACCCACACCGCCTCCCTTGACGAACCCTCCAATCTATCACATCTCAGTACTGCTGTAATAACATCCTTGACAAGTAATGCCACACCCCCTCCCCTTACTTCTCCAATTCTATCACACCTAAACCAGCGAAATCCCGGAATGTTTAACTGCCAATCACAACCCTCCTTCAACCAAGTCTCACTAATCGCCACCGCATCATACTGCCAAGTGTTTATCCACACCTTTCGCTCATCCATCTTCCTTACAACACTCTTTGCATTAATGTAAATGCATCACAAAGACTTCCCCCATTTTACCTTCTGCCCATCCCCCTCTCTGCCATCCACACAATCATTTGTTACCATCCTCCCTTCCCCATCATAGCATCTATCACTTTGCTCCTCAATCAACTGCTGTTCCACCCCCAAATTTTGTGAATAAGCCTTCTCCCTTTGCCTACAATACATCTCTCTGCTCTCCTTCCTTACATGGACCGTTTCCCCCAACCATACTAGTTGAAAGCCCCCCTGGTAGACCTAGCAAATGCCCCCACTAGGAAACTGGTCCCTCTGGGATTCAGATGTAACCCGTCCTTACGGTATAGGTCCCACCTCCCCCAAGAAAGGTCCCAGTTATCCAAGAACTTGAATCCCTGACTTCTACTCCACCCCTTTAGCCATGCATTCAGTTTCCACCTGATTCTATTTCTACCCTCACTATCACATGGCACAGGAAGTAATCCAGAGATGCTTGCCATTCCCTGGACACATTTAAACAGTTGATTGGGTTTGTAGCTGTTGACCAGCTTTGCGTAAATGTGAGTAAATAGCAAATGGTGGTGGCAGGGATAGGAATGGAGACTTCTTCTCATCAGAGAGGCAGCCTGCTCTAAGCTTTGTTGAGAAGGACATAGGTGCAAAATGCTTAGGCTCATTACTGAAAATGAGATTTCAATTCCACTTTTGTGGGGTGGAGTGACCGTAATTAGTCAGAATAGCCTGTGGGGGAGATTGTGTCTCATGAATCTAAAACGCCTTAATGAAGAGGCGACCAAGAGGGCAGGGTAGTGTATAGTGTTCATATGGACTTTAGCAAAGCCTTTAACAAGGTTCCATATGGCAGGTGAGTGTGGAAAATTAGATCACAGGTGGATTCAAGACTGACTTAATGGGAGAAATCAAAGGGCCGTAAATAATTGGAGACCTGTGACCAGTGGTGCCCTGTGGAGGTCGGTACTGGGTCAAATGTTATTTGTTATCTATATTAACAATTTGGATGCCAACATAGTTAACATAATCAGTATATTTGCAGATAACAACATAGTTGGTGAAGGATATCTAAGTTTACAACTGGATCCAGATGAATGGGAAAGGTGAAATACTTTTAATTCTGACAAATATGAAGTTCAGCACTTTGGTTTGTCAAACCAGAGAAGGTCTTGCACAGTTAAGGGAAGAGTCCTAGAGAGTGTTGTAGAAGAGTGATGCCAAACTAGGTACAGGTGCCTAGTTCCATGAAATTGGTGACTCAGTTGAACAGGGTGGTAAAAAAGGCCTTTGGCACATTTGTCTTCATTGGGAGGGGTATTAGATGCAAAAGTTGGGCCTTGTAATAGAACAGTACAAGGCTTTGGTGAGACCACACTTGGAGTGCTGTGTGGATTTCCTGTCACCCAGCTGTAGAAAGGTTATCAATAAATTGGAAGGGGTGCAGAGGGGATTCACAAGGAAGTTTCTGGAACAGGAGGGCTTTAGCATATTCAACTTCACCACGCAGCTCAAGTATAAGAGGCTGAGGACTGACCTTATAGAGATTAATAAAATAATGCGGAGAAGAGACAAAGTGAATGCCCATAGTCTTTTTTCCAAGATAGATGATTCTACAAGTAGTGATGAAAAAAGAAAAGTCTGCAAATGCTGTGATTGTAGTAAATACAAAAAAAAAGTGCTGGAGAAACTCAGCAAGGCCTGTAGCATCCATAGGAGGCTAAGATTTGCCACCAACATTTTGGGTCTGAGCCCTTTGTCAGAGTATGCGTGAAAAAGCAAGCACATGAATGAATAAAATAATAGGGGAAGAAGGGGAAGTGGGAGAAGCACAGCCCAACAGCCAAGAGGCCATGGGTGGCCATGGATAGGAGGGCAGGAGAAAAAAGCTGAGAATTGATCAGGGGGAAGGAGTATCTATGTGAATTCAGAGCTGGAGGAAAGGAGACAGAGGGAGAGGGAAAGAGAGAGTCAAGGAGTAGGCAGCTGAAGAATCAGAGACATCAGGATAGTCGCCTAGGGAGTGAACCTCCACAATTTCCACCACCTAGAGCTTGATTCTACCCCACTACCACTCTCTTTGCCTTCCACAGGGAACATTCCCTCTATGACTCCCTTGTCCACTTATCCCTTCCTACCAATCATTCACCTGGTACCTACACCTGTGAGTACAGGAAATGCTACACTTGTTTCTACACCTCCTTTCCACCACCATTTTGGGCCCCTAACATCCCTTTCAAGTAAAACAACATTTCAGTAGTGAATCTTCAGGGGTCATCTACTGCATCTGGTGATCCCGTTGTGGCTTTCTCCACATCACAGGGACAGAACGCAGACTGGATGATTGCTTCATTGACCATCTTCGCTCTATCTCCTGTAATAGTGGGGATCTTCCAGTGCGAACTCATTTCAATTCTGTGCCCTATTCCCATGCTGACATGTCTGTCCCTGGTTTCATTCACTGCCAAACTAAGACCACTCGCAAAGTGGAAGAACAACACCTCATCTTGCATCTGGGCACCTTACAACCAGATGACATTAACATTGACCTCTCTGGTTTCCTTTATGCCCCACCCCCTTCCATCTCTCTCTTTCCCTATCCTGATGTCTCCTGTCCTCCAGTTCTGAATTCACAGAGATATCCCTTCGCCTGATCAATTCTCTGCTTTTTTCTCCTGCCCTCATATCAAGGTCCAATTATAGCCTCAGCTACTGGCCTGTGCTCCTTCCCCTGCCCCTTTTCCTTCCTCTTTCCATCTTTTTATTCGGGGGTCTGCCTGCTTTTTGCTCATACCTTGACAAAAGGTTCAGGCCGAAATGTTGGTTATATCTTTTCCTGCCATTGACATTGCAGGAACTGCTGAGTTTCTCCGACACTTTTGTGTATTTACTACAACTAATTATCATAGTTTTATGGCCATAGAGCGAAGATTTAAGTAGGACCTGAGGCAATATTTTCACTTGGCTAGTAGTCCATAACTGGAAGGAGCTGTCAGGAAAAGCTGCAGAAACAAGTACAATTACAAAATTCAATAGATGCTTGGACAGATATGTTCAAGGATAAGAAGGGCTTAGAAGGATATGGACAAAATGCAGACAGATCGGACAAGCTCAGAATGCCAACTTGGTTGGCATAGATGAGTTGGGCTAATGGGTCTGTTTTGTGCTGTTTTAATTGCTCATTGCTGTAGAGTGTAACAAGCTGTGGGGACTTCCACACACCGCAGTCAAATAAAGATACAGGCCTCTTCACCAAGGCACTTAGACCTGGGATGATGCATGTTTGTTATATTTGATAATCAGACAAGATACCTTTCCTTCTTTTATAGTTTCTACAGACATACTTCAAGTTGCTTTCTGGCACAATATGCATTGAAATGCCTTGGGGCCATGAGGATTCTGACGGCAATGAGAGACATAAGAGTTACAACTCTTATCAAAGTACTTTCATTTCACTCCTACTGCCAGTCAGTATGCAACAAGGTGCACCATCACCTGATTACAAAGACTAGATCCACTCAGGTGTGATATGTAATAGGCTCAAAGCTCCAAAAGCCACAATGCATCAGCCAGGAACATTTCAATTTTTAAAGGAGAACTGACTTGTTTCTTCTGTCCTCAACTGGCTGTACCATGCAGAGGTAGAAGGAAAAAGAAGAACCCTTTGCATTTCCATAAAGATATATCCTCCTATGACTGTCAGAGACTAAGAGACTCACAATCTATATATCACCTCAAATTTGCTTCATTATTCAATAAGATCATAGCCAGTTTGATTTTGGCCTCTGTTCCACTTTTCTACCTGTTCTCAATTAGCCTCCACTTCCCTGAAGCTCAAAAATCTCGGTCTTGAATATATTCACTGATATGTGCCTGTCTTTTAACATGATGAATTGGAAGATATGCATTTATGGTGCTTAGTATACAGTATGTAGGTGTTGTGACAATTTGTTTATAGGATTACCTTATGTCAGTAACATTGGAGCATTTCTGGGAGAGTGGGGGGCTGCTGGGAAATGTGGGATGCGAATGGTTGAGACATGGATAGAATGGCACAACCCAAGTAAACCTTGCATAAATAGTAGTAACCTGGCAGCAATGTGAGAAGCGTGTGTAAAAATTATTTCTCCCTTTTCCTCAGTCTCCTCCTATTCTGAGTCATCCAGTGAAGATTTAACTCTGTGCCTTGCTCCTTCAAATTGAGCCCTCACTGGATCTACACTGGGGGTTGGCTATATACTGAATACCATCTCCCAGACCTTCAGACTTGAAATGTATCTGTCAGAGGCCTCATGTTCACTTTCAACTTCTTGGTGGCATCTTTAATCAAACAACTGGTGGTGTTATGCCATTTATTGCAGAACCTTTGTCTTTCCTTGGCCAATGCACATTTCATCCAAGTATTAATTCTCTAAGCAACCAAATCCTCGAGTGATTTTCTGGGAAAGATACATATTTGTCGAAAATTGACATGAAATCTATGGCGTTCTGCATTTCATGCAAGTTTAAGTTTATTTGACACACACAAAATACCTAGTACAATAATGAAGGTTCTTCTGCAAACAGATTAGCAGGTTATCGCTAAAATTACTACAGCCATTTAAAGAGGACAATTTACAGAGTATATAATTACAATAAAGAGGAAAAACAATTAGCACCATGCAAGGCCAGTATTCAAGGTTCAATTTATTGGCATTGTAATAAAATAGTGACATATTACATGAAATTGCTTTCGTCTGCTGTAAGGCAGGCAGAGTTGCCATCGGCAGAAATTCCCAGAAGTGCCTCTTATCATAGTACTATTGTGGGGTTCATTCAGCAGACGGATTGCTGTGGGGACAAAACTGTCTTTAAGCTTGCTGGTGCACGTTTTCACACTCTTAAGGTTTCTCCTCAGTTGGAGGAGAGAGAGTGTGTCCAAGGTATGATGGGTCCTTCTGCATTTTGGATGCCTTTCCTCAGCAATGGGAGGTGTAGATGGAATTTAAGGTTTGGAGGGAAGTTTGCATTATGCTCTCGAGTGCATTCACAATCTTTTTTGTTTTCTCTAAGAATATTGGAGACTTCCTCACACACCATCGATGGATGTCATAAAATGGATCAGGGAAAAAGGTCCAACAGAATGAATTTTGTGCTCGTGCCTGTTACTAGGAAACCAATAGATGGAGAGTAGAGATGGCAGCGTCAGAGATTGGAACGGCCAATAGATGCTGCTCACAAATGAGCACTGACTATTTCCATAAGTTTTAATCCACTCCTTATTTGTTGTTGTCACCTCCTCCTCATTTCCTTCTGGAAATGAGTTTCACGAACATCAAGGACATGTGGGTGCAACTGAGTTGAATGTTAACTCAGTTGAAATACTATGTCTGCAATTAAGCAATTACTTCCATAGACCAGTTAAATATGGTTGTTGTCAAATCAGATCTGACCCCTTACACCATGCATTATTAATTGTTACTCAAACAGCTCCCTAGAATCAGCTCCGATAAATGGTAAGAGGCCCTTTGCAATTTCTGCCGCACTTTCTGGGAGTCTGAAGCTCAGATGGACAATTATATTTTAAACTGTAATTTTATTTACTTCTTGTCTTGAGTGAACCAAGATTATATCGGTTTCTCTCCATCAGTTCTATGGTGGCAGGATGGCTGGCTGCATTTCCAAATTATATTCTGCTTTTAGCAAAACATCAATACTCTAAGACACCAGAATGGGCAGAGGTTCAGTCTGCTTTCCTGGGTATCATCCAAGTTTCAGACTTTGCCCTTCATTTTCTAAATTTATAAACATAAATTTACATCTGAGTGCTCATTTATTGCCATTTTCTGCTGTAAAATAGAAACACTAGGACAGTAGAAGCTGCATATAATTCTCCTTCAGGTTTACTAATAATAGAAAGTGTTGCAGACGCACTTCCTTTATCACAAGTATTACGTATCAGCCATGGACAACCACTTCCTACGCTGAAATATATATATATAAATCTGAGTTGTTTTGTAGAGGCTGAGTCATATTTTGTGACATTTTGTGAGATTCTGAACTCTAAAAGTTAAGCTGATACAAAGGAGGTGGAATCAAAAGTAATGCTGCTATCTGCAGGCAAATGTGCTGCCAAAACATATACTATCAATAAAGCAAAAGCAAAATAAAGCAAACAATGGAGAATATTCTTTTGACTCTATAGAGAGTTGCACTGCGTGACCTGGATTCAGCACGTGACAACACTGCCGTGAATTTTGTGGGAACCATGTGCTTATTCCCCTACTGTATTATGAGGCATGAGGTATGGTAGCCAACCGCTAATGGCAGGGGTGAGAGATTCCTGATACAGGATTGTCTGAATATTTTGAGTAAATGTTGCAGCAGTTGGAGAGCATTTTCTTCCTGTTACTCTGTCGATGCACTCCTGAAACTATCACTGCAGTTTGCTGGAATTCCTACCTCCCATCAGTCTCTCTCCTCTCTCTTCATCACCTACTCACAACCAAGATACAAACATGGGTAGCTTTGACAGCATGGACTTATCAGTGATGTCTCTTCTCCTGTGGTCTGAGAAATAATGCAGCCCTAAGTCCTTTCAGTTCACTTTCAAATAAATGGGCATCCCCGCGATCGTCCATTTGGCCACATATCTGAACATCTTTCTCCCCTCCATGACTATCACTGCGGAAGCAAAGCCTTTTACGAGAAAGGACCACTCTCTCCAGCATTTCTTACTTGCTAGGTCCCATTGTTCTCTGCAAATGACCCCAGGTAAGCATCATAGGTGTGGAAATTATTTCATTTAGCACTTTTTCTTTCTTTGGCTTGGCTTCGCGGACGAAGATTTATGGAGGGGGTAAAAAGTCCACGTCAGCTGCAGGCTCGTTTGTGGCTGACAAGTCCGATGCGGGACAGGCAGACACGATTGCAGCGGTTGCAGGGGAAAATTGGTTGGTTGGGGTTGGGTGTTGGGTTTTTCCTCCTTTGCCTTTTGTCACTGAGGTGGGCTCTGCGGTCTTCTTCAAAGGAGGTTGCTGCCCGCCAAACTGTGAGGCGCCAAGATGCACGGTTTGAGGCGTTATCAGCCCACTGGCGGTGGTCAATGTGGCAGGCACCAAGAGATTTCTTTAGGCAGTCCTTGTACCTCTTTGGTGCACCTCTGTCACGGTGGCCAGTGGAGAGCTCGCCATATAACACGATCTTGGGAAGGCGATGGTCCTCCATTCTGGAGACGTGACCCATCCAGCGCAGCTGGATCTTCAGCAGCGTGGACTCATTTAGCACTAATGCCCATGAATAAAACAGACTTGTCAGAGGACTTTCTGTTGCCACAACAAATTGAAAAATGCACTCTGCCCCTTAACAATTCCTAATCTGTAGGCCAATAGTAGCATGTAAAAGGGCAGTGAGGAAGGATAAGAGAGCCATGAAGATGCAAAAATAACTGAAATGTATGAAAGAGTTTATGTGCAACCATATTAGGTGGGTTCACGACAAAGCATCAATTCCAGCTTGGTGAGTAAAATACATTAAGTAAAGTGGGTCCATGACCAAGTGGGGATGGAGATGAATGTTTGCAATAAAGATGTATCACTGAGACTTAGACTCTGAGCTATTTTAAGGTATTTTTACGACTGAATAAGTAATGGAAACTACATTTATTTTGGCTTTTCTTAAGAGTTCAAAATTTCAAGCCTGATTATGCTTGATTTGTGTGAAAGGGAACAGAGAGGGTAGAATGTCCAGGTGAGAATTATAAAGAAAATAAAATTGGAATATGTGTCGAATTTTCTGAGCAGAAAGCAATGTAATGCTCCATGAAAATCTCAGGCAAAGGTTAGGACTGAAGAGCAGCATTCGAGAGGAATAACATTCTTATCTTGAGAAGTCCACAAGGCAAGTAAAGCCTGCTGGAGAAGTGTTTTTTTTAAATGGGAAGGGAAACAAGTTTGATGGGTTCAAAGAGCACTGAGTGAAACATGAATGTCTGCAGAATCTGTGATTGTAGTAAAAACACACCAAAATACTGAAGGAACTCAGCCGGTCTTTTCAGAATCCATAAAAAGCAAAAATACATTGCAAATGTTTTAGGCCTGAGCCCTTCTTCAAGGAAGAAGCAGAATGAGCCAGGGAATCTCAGAAATTCTCAGAATTCAGACATTGCTGGCTGGGAAAGGAATCCAGACCAGCAAAAGTTATGATAAGGGACAAGGTAAGAATTTATCATATTTATGCAAAAGGAGACAGGAAAGGTAGAGAGCTGGGGGAGGGAAGGGGATGGGGAAAGAAGTCGGGGGGTGAGGGGGCTAAACAAAGCCAGAGAAGTCTATATTAATGCCATCTGAATGGAAAGTTCCCAGCCGGAAGAGGAGGTGTTGTTCCTCTAATTTGCAAGTGGTCTCAATCTGCCAGTGCATAAGACCATGGACAGACATGCCAGCAAGGGAATGGGATGGGGAATTGAAATAGGTGGCCATTGGGCTATTGTGGCAGACAGAGCCAAGGTGCTCAATAAACCGATCTCCCAGTCTATGTGCCCTGTCTCTCCGATATAGAGGGGACTATAACAGGAGCACAGAATGCAATCGATGGCCTCTGCAGATTTGCAAATAAAATGCTGCTTCACTTGGAAGGACTGTTTGGGGCCACCGTTTGGGTGCAAGGAGAGCACCTCCTGCGGTCACAGGAGTAGGTCACACGGGGGTGATTGGTGGGGAGGGAGAAGTGGACAAGGGAGTCACAGAGGGAGCAGTCCCTGTGGAAGGTAGAGAGGGGATTACATGTCTAGCGGTGGGATTACGTAGTAGGTGGTGGAAATGGCGGAGGAGAATGCATTGGATGCAGAGGCTGGTGTGGTGGTATGTCAAAAGGAATTCTGTCCTTGTTGCACGTTTTTCTAGAGGGGAGTAGGGAAGATGTGCGGGTAATGAAGGATATGCGGGTGAGCGCTGAGTTGATGATGGTAGAGTGAAAGCCACGTTGTTTAAAGAAGGAGGATATTGCTGATGATCTAGCATGAATAAGCAATCTGATATGAAAGAGCAATGAGTCTGGGCACAGGCTGAACACAGGAATGATATTTATTGAAACACATGCAAGGAGATTGCATAAGGGATAACACATACTAGTACTCTCAATCACCCAATATAGTATAATTAGTCACATCAGACTAAAAGGGAGGATGTTGCAGAGGGGGCATATACTGTGATAGTGTGGGAAATAGGAAAGGAGCAATCACTGTACTAGGAGTAGTCCCAAATAGCCCTTGGGACACTGAGAAGCAGATAAGCAGGCAGATTTTGGAATGGTGCAGGAAATACAGGATTGTAGTTATGGGTGATTTCAACTTCCCTAATATTGGCTCCTCCTGGCTGCAAAAGGGTTGGATGGAGCTGAATTTGGCAGGTGTGTTCTAGAAGTGTTCCTGACACAGTATGTGGACCAGCAAGTGAAAGGAGAAGCCATACTGAATCTGATTCTGGATATGAACCTGGTCAGATTGCGGACCTCTCGGTGAGGGAGCATTTTGGTGAGAGTGACCACAACTCTCTGAGCTTTAGCATTGCTATAGATAAGGATATAAACAGACAAAAAGGGAAAGTGTTTAATTGGGGAAGGGCTAATTCTGATGGGTTGAGGTAGGAACTAGCAAGAGTAAATTCCAAACAGATTTTCAAGGGTGGAAGAACAGAACTAATGTCGAGGAAGTTTGGGACTGGATATTGGGTTTAGGATAGGTTTGTACCACTGAGACAGGGAGAAGATAGTTAAAAAAAGGGAACTGTGGTTGGTGAAGCAGGTGAGGAGAGTAAGAAGTAAGCATATATTAGATATAGGATGCAGGAAACAGGAAGGACTCATGATAAATATATGGACGAGGACTTCCATGCCAGACCATCAGAGATGTTTTCCTTCTTCAAACAATATGGCTTTCCCCCTACCACCATCAACTCAGTGCTCCATTACCTGCACATCTGCCATGGCCCCCGCTGCCCTGCACATAATAAGGACAGGATTTATCTTGTCTTCACCTACCACCCTACCAGCCTCTGCATCCAACACATCCTCCTCCCCGACTTCCGCCATCAACTATGTGATCCCAACACTTTCCTTCTCTCTCTGACTTCTACAGGGAATGCTCACTCCGTAACTCCCTTGTCCACTCCTCCCTCCCCACCAATCATCCCCTTGGGATCCTGTAGATGCTCCACTTGTGCACACACCTCCTCCCTCACCAATATTCAGGGCCCCAAATAGTCCTTCCAAGTGAAACAACATTTCACTTGTAAATCTGCAGAAGTCATCTATTGCATTCCTTGCTCCTGTTGTGGTCTACTCTACATCAGAGAGACTGGATGCAGACTGGGATATCACTTTGTTGAGCGGCTCTGTCTGCCGCAATACCATGGATCTCCCAATGGCCACCCATTTCAATTCCCCATCCCATTCCTTGCTGACATGTCTGTCCATGGTCTCATGCACAGCCAGACTGAGACCACCTGCAAAATGAAGGAACAACCCTTCATCTTTGGACTGAGCACCTTCCAACCGGATGGCATTAATATTGACTTCTCTGGCTTTCATTAAACCCACCCCATCGATGATTTCTTCCCCCAGCTGTCTCTCTCCTTTCCCTGTCTCCTTTCACACAAACTTGATAAGTTTTTACCTCGTTCCTTATCATATCCAATTAACATCTTTATTGGTCTAGATTCCTCCCCCAACTAACATTGAATTCTGAGACTTTTGGAGATTTCCTACTTTCAGCTCATTCTGCTTATTCCTTGAAGAAGGGCTCAGGGCCAGATTGTCAGGAATATATTTTTATGGATGCTGAAAAAGACCGGCTGATTTCCTCCTTTATTTCTGAGTGTTTTTACTACAGCATCTGCAGACTTTCATGTTTCACTCAGCCCTATGATTTAACCTGCTGGCAGGTGGAGCCATTGTCTGCTCCATTCTAGCATCATTGTGAGTAAGTGCTGCCCCTAAACCCTCTGCCCATCATTGTGAAATGTTGGCCCAATGTCATGGAAGAGATGTTCTCTGCAGGGTCCTTGGGAGGGGAGCAGTCACTTTCAGGGAGGGTACATGACCTGATCGTGCAGTCAGCTCACCCTCATGGACCCCAGATGGCCACTCTTGTGGTACGCCTATGCTGCCAGTGCTCTGAGCTCAGGGTGATTGGAGTGCATGGTGGCTGAGCAGATAAACACTGCACTGCACAGTCCATGGGGCATTTTTTGCTGCCTCTGCCGTGTCTCTATTCATGTGTACATCCATATGGTGGACAGTGAGCGTTCTCTTGCCAGCCTGCTCACTGATATATACCTCCTGCGCTGCTGACCCTATACTGGGCAACTGTGAATTTGCCATCACGTGTCATGCCATGAGGCTTTCTATACTTCCATGCTGTTGGCCACTACCCAGGAATCAGTATATATGGATTGGGCCTGTAGTTTCTTGGAGGGTGAGTGCTACTGCTGCCAGCTTAGCCAGCTGACTGGATATTCCCACCCTATCTTGTGTAAGTGCCTTTCAAAGCTGCTTGCCACTCATCCACTGGCCTGAGTGGTTGATGAACTAGGCCTATTGCTGCTGCTCTGGATCGAGAATGTAGAATGGTGGGCCCCAGGTTACAGGGAGGGGTTGTCAGCAGGGACCTTTGGAGGGGGAGCACTGCTTTCAGGGAGGTAGATGACCTGCTTGAGCAGGCAGCTCACCCCCTCAGGGGTGATGTACCACTTTCACTTTACTATGGAAGACCCCTGAGCATGGCCCTCCTTATGGGTGGCATCGATGGGCTTGACCCATCACATGATGGGGAGGTGAAGCTGGAATGTGATGGACTTTGCAGCCATTGGGGCATTCAATGATGAGGAGTGCTAGGTAGTATGCTAGCAGCTGGTGATTGAAGGGCTACAGCAGGAGGTGGCCTCAGGGAGGGTCTTGATCCATAGCCCAAGTGGGACTCTGCACCAGGGACTCCACTTGGCCATTGCATTGGCAGCGAAGGGGACTCCTCTCTGGTTGGGGGGGTTAGTGGCAGTCCCTGCTCAATGGTCTCTTTTGCTGTGGCAAAATGAGTCCGCAATCCAGCGCCATCGCCATCTAGTGCTGGGTATTCCCCACTTCCCAGTGTATGGCCAACAGGATATATAGCCTCAGGTGGACTGGGTGGGATCAGACCGCTGAATAGATCCACTGGTAGTCCTGTCCTCCATCCTATTGGAGGGAGTGAAGATCTGCCACCCAGAAGGGGATGTTTCCTGCTGACAGATATGGGCTTTTATTTTGTGAATTTTGTTAGATAGCTAAAACCAGTATTTACATATGAAGAAGGAACAGCATTTTGAGAAGTGGTTGAATATTTTAGGTGGCACCAATGTCATCTGATCACTAAGAGTGCATTTATCAGAATGTACTATAAAAGTCATCCTTTGCCTCGTTGTTAGCAAATCAATTAATTCTTAAAAGTCATCAAATTTTTCTTGGCCTGCCAATTTGGCTGTTTTAACTTAGACGCAAGATGACTTTTAGTTGACTTCTTGTAGTCAAACCTCAAACATCAAGGATAAAAGTTAGAATAGGAGACACTCAAAATCTGGAATGAAGGTAGAATCCAGTTCCAGTGAAGAGACATACTCAGGATAATCAATTCCTCTTCTGAATATTAATGCTCTTGTTCTTTTTAAAATCTGAAAGATTGAATTAACATGTCGTTTATATACTGCTTCATCAGATTCAACTGCTCTCCACCCACCTTCTCGCCTTTTGGCATTTTAAGAAATGACTAAATTTCATTGTCCAAGTCATTCATATGGATTTGAAACAATCCCTGGAGCAATTAACATCTCCAAATCTGCACAAAAAAAAAACAAGCATAATCGGATTTGTAATTTTAAATGTCCAGTGCTCAGCTCCTGACAGATGCAAAACATGGTGCTAAATTTGGTGAAAACAGATGATAATCAGAAAGGCAATACATTCAGTTCTCACTGTTATGAAATGTTCAGCAGTACCACTCTGGTGATATGTTGCTGTGAATCAGTGTTGTGACCAGCACGTCTATCCTCCCCTTGAATTATTTTAATGATAGTTATTTCATTCTTGTAGTGTGGAGACTCTCATCTGTCACGTGACCCTATTGGAGATGGAAGTTGCATCACCCGCCAATCAAGGTTGGATTCCGCTCACCTATTACTCCACATCTGACCATTGGCCACTTTCATCACCTAGTACTTACCTGGGCCAGACCCTTCAACTTACAGTCCTATAAAGTCCACCATGTGGAGCAGCTCTTCCTCTTTTGGTGTTCGGCCCTGAAATGAAACCTGCTTCACTTCAGATCGTGAATTGTAGACAATGCTGCAGGAGTTGTTGGTAAGGTATGCTCTACATAGGGATTGGGGCTGTTGTATATTCTTGTAGATAGCAGCTGATTCGAGCCCACATTAGATAAGGAATGGTGGGTAGCATATTGTAGTGTTGGTTATAATGCAAGTCTGTATAAACAGTTGCTAGTACTGGCAATAGTTGTATCTGGCGTGACTGGGTTGTACTGCACTTGTATGAGTGTAAGCAGTTGCTAGTGTTGGTAGTATTGAGACTGATGTGTGATTGAGAGTATTAGTGTTTGTTATCCCTGTTGCGATCCCTTATATGTGTTTCAATAAAGATCATTCTTGAGTTCAGCCTGTGTACAGACTCATTGCTCTTTGAACCCACTGAACTTGTTTCCCTTCTCACACAAGAAATGGAACTGCAAGGAGGGTTCAAGGAGTCTCAACTTAACGCATGCACGGTCACGATGTTTGAGATTATACTAACCAGTTGTGTGTGTGTGTGTGTGTGTGTGTGTGTGTGTGTGTGTGTGTGTGTGTGTGTGTGTGTGTGTGTGTGTGTGTGTGTGTGTGTGTGTGTGTGTGTGTGTGTGTGTGTGTGTGTGTGTGTGTGCGTGTAATGGCATACTTCCTTGTAAACGGGACTGATAGGAAGGGCCCCATAACTAGTAAGGGAGCCTCAAGGCAGAGAGTAGATGTACTCTGGTATTTGCTACTGTCACCCAGGGTAAAAGGTGTTGGTTGATCACCCTATCTATGTCTCTCATAATCTTGTAGACCTCTGAGTCACAGGCATTTAAGTCTGGAGATCCAGATCACTGCAGAAGGAGTAAGTATGACCTTTGCAAATCCATATCTTGAGCGAAGTGGATTTTTCGGACAAAAATGGAAACAACAAAAGATACCCTACAGCTGTGGCAGGGTCTAAATGACATAAAATCTAGTGTAGTAAAACATGGCAAAGCTTCACTCCCAGATGAACTGAATGCCTTCTATGCCCAATTCAGCCAGAAGAACAAGGACAAATTACCCTGCACACTCCCCTGTCCCCTAAGGATCCTCTCCTCTCTGTATCCAAAGATGACGTGTGGGCTCCCTGCATGGAGTACCCGGATGCCTGTGACTTAGAGGTACTCCATCCAGATCGGATGCTTTCCTCATATAAAAAAATCTGTGCTGACCAACTTGCAATGGATATTTTTAACATCTCACTCCGGCAGAGCATGATACCCATCTGTTTCAAACAGGCATCAATCAAGGGTGTAGTAACGTACTTAATTTACTATTGACTAGTGGCACTCACAACAACAAAGTGTTTTGAAAGGCAAATGTAAAAGCATATCAGTTCCTGTTTCAGCGGCAACATAGATCTGTTCCAATTTGTCTATACTATCAACAGGTCTACAGCAGATACCATTTCACTGGCTCTACACAAACCTTGGAACACCTGGACAGCAAAATCAGTATGCTATTTATTGACTGCAGTTCACAATCATCCCTTCAAAATTGATCAGCAAACACCAAGAACTGGGACTCAACACAGTTGAATCCTGGATTTCCTCACCTCCAGACCATGATCAGTGAGGATTGGTAAGAACATTTTCTCTACAATTTCCATCAGTACTTGTGCATCACAGGGCTGCATTTTTAGCTCCCTGCTCTGCTCACTTTACACCTATGACTGTATGGTTTGGTGCAACAGCAACAACAAATTCGCTGATGATACCACGGTAATGTGTTGTATAAAAAGGGGACTGAAAACAGCTGAATGGTGCACCAACAACGACCTTGCACTAAAGGTCATGAAAACCAATTGTTGACTTCAGGAAGGGAAAACCAGAGCTGTATAAATCAGTGATCATTGGGAGATCAGAGGTGGAGAGGGTGAGAAATTTTAAGTTCTTGGGTGTCACTATCTCGGAGGATCTTTCCTGGACACAACACACAAATCCCGTCGTGAAGAAAGCACATCAATGCCTCTACTTCCTCAGGGGTTTGCAGAGGTTGGGCATGACATTGGAATTTTTTTCCAGAAATGGGGGCAGAACAGTGGGTGTAGCAGTTAGCACAACACCTTTACAGTGCCAACGATTGGGACCGGGTTTCAAATTCCACACAATCTGTAAGGAGTTTGTACATTTTCCCCATGTCTGCGTGGGTTTTCCCTGGGGTTTCTGGTTTCCTCCCACCATTCAAAATGTATCAGGGGTGTAGATTAATTTGGTGTGAATTTAGCAGCACAGGTTCATGGGCTGAAATGGCCTGTTGCCCTGTTGTATGTTTATTTTCTTAAAATTAAAGAATGTGTGCTGAAAATGGTGGTGGACATATCCCAGGACATCACTGGTAAAACCCACTCCATCGGAGAGCAGCAGCAATAATCAAGGATCCACACCACACAGCATATGCTTTGATCTTGCAGCTACTATCAGGGAAGAGGTATGGATGCCAAAAGACTTGGACCACCAGGTTCAGGAACAGATGCTATCCCTTCACCATCAGACTCCCCAATGACAAACTCAATCAGGGACTTATTTAATGACTCTTAATTTTGATTGTTATTGTTGTTTTGTCTGTATTGTACAGTCAGTTTGTTTACATTTCTTTATTTGTTCACATGTATACATTCAGTCATTTTTTATTTTACACTGCTTATAAGTGGTAATTCTACCTCGCCAACAGGGTAAAAAAAAGGCATCTCGGTTGTATGTAATGCCATGTATGTACTCTGACAATAAATCTGAAATCTGAATCCTTCTTCAGTCCAAAGAGAAAAGCCCTACCTCTGTTAACCACATATCAGTACAACCACAAGGCTTCAAATTCATGTAGAATTGGGTGTTGAAATGAAGAGAAATGTATTATAGTGAGTTTGTTTATCACTCTGCAATATAGTGTATGTAGCCAAATACACTCTACTCAGCTTGATGCCATAGAAGCTTAGAGCTCTGGTATCATGTTGTGGATTGCAGAATTTTAAAAGGCTTTTTGCGTGTCAGAATATTCCAGTGAGCCTCCCTGATGCTTCCATGGATAGTCATTTTCTCTCTGTAAAAGAGAGCAATATTCGAACAGCACAGACTTGAAGAAACGAGTATGCAGAGTTTGAAGTCCTGAAATTTAAAAAATCTGGAAGATACTTTGACATTGAGGAGGAGTCTCAAGAAATCAGAAATTCTAGGAAGGTCAAACGTTAATAAATTAGTGAAATCACCCAGTGAATTCTTAATCTCCCATTTCCTAATGAATTTGGACACAATGCTTTTATTAGAAAATTAAAAGAAGATCACTTAATTCAAAAGGACTCATTTTTAATTTATTAATGACATAGAGTACCATTTTGTAACATTATAGATCAAAGGAACCAATTTTTAAGCTTTAATAATGAAAGTTTTCCAAAAATAAAGGAGTCTGTGCAGAATTATTAATCTGGACTGTTAAACAACTCAACAAAAAAAAAATGCCAGTAAGATGCAGGGAAAACTGCTGCAGAAAGCAGTTAACAGAAAAGGAAACAAGTTTCAGTGGAAGATTGATGTGCTGCAAGTTGAAGTGACAGCCTATTTGAAATCACTTAGAAGCTCTGCGTTTTTCACCAACCTCTTCAAAGGAACTCCAATCCAGAATCAAAACAGCTTTTGAAAAGATGAGAGATGTGCAATGAAAGTAAAAGTCAGAAACAATCAAGAAATGTGGTGCTTATGTTTTCTAGGCTATTGTAAAATATGTGATTCATTTGTGTTTATATGTGTTTTGATATTTATTTTAGAGTGCCTATTTCAATGTGCTTTCTTAGAAAGTATACTCCCCAGTTGTTTGAATTGGTGATTTAAACTTTTTGAAGGCTCAGAACAATGTTTTCACTCTCTCACAGAATGTTCTGAATCGAAAAACAATGTTGGAAGGTCACAGAATATTCAGCATCAACACAAAGCAAATTAAGTGCACAGGCTTTGCAAATGCCTAAACATAGGCCAGATCAATCATTTCTGCTTTGGATTAATTTTGAATCTTATTATCTCTTTCCCTTTCTAGGGATTATTTTCAAATTTTGGTGAGCTGGTTCATTAATTCAGTAACATTTGAAATGGGAAATGCTTGCTGTTTCAGAAAAGCACAGATTCATTCAGAAGATGGAATAAAATCCATTTGATTTTCTGAATTGAAGTGAGAAAGGTATGAAGAGTTCCTCTTGCTCTCCTTTCATTTATGCACTATTCTCTGTCTATTGAATTTGTTGAATCAAAATTGATTTTGTGTTCTGTTTCTTTGGTGCAGACTGCTAGTTTAGAATTCCCATCATCAATCTTTTCATTCTTAACCAGATCTCTGTGTTGGTTCATGCAGTTCTATGTTATTTTTGTTACACCAATATAGGTAGCATTGTGGTCTTTCTTCAATATTAATGTGGGGCAGCACGGTTGGCCTAGCAGTTAGTGCAACACTGCTATAGCCCCAGTAATCGGGACTGGCATGTGAATCCCACGCTGTCTGTAAGGACTTTACTTTTTCCCCGTGTCTGCGTGAGTTTCCTCTGGGGACTCCGGTTTCCTCCCACCATTCAGAACGCCCCTGGGTTGTAGGTTAATTGGGTGGCATGGGCTCATGGGCCGAAATGGCTTGTATGTTTTTTAAAAATTAAAAATATAAACCCTTGATCTGAAGAAATCTTAGGTTTTGTGTGGCCATTGTGAGATTTTATAGGGTATTTTGTTGAACAATTTTTATTTTCATGTTTTCTGCAGGTATTACAGTCCACCATCAGTGAGTTGAGTGAATAGAATATAGGTGTTATGATACTTCTAATTCTTCTTTTTCAAGAGAGAATTATTTAAATGAAAAAAATGAATGCAACTGCAAAATCACTGATGTGCTAATAAGATGTTGTTTACCTACAATTTTGCTCTAACTGATTGGCTCTCATGATTCCATCTTACAGGAAGGTGCCCATCTAGAGTTTAGCATTCAAATTCAGTCACTGTTGACATTGTAAGATGGATCTTTGTGCTCACTTACAATGCATATGTCAATATTTAGTTTCTGGTACACAGCAACATGTTGCAGGATGGCTCCGCCCAAATTGAAGACAAAGCATCTTGGATATGGCTCAAAAGGAAGGAACATGGCCAGAGGAAGAAAGATATCAAGTATCCACAAGGATACAATTACACTGTGCCTTCTTTCTTCTATTTCTTCTTTCTCCTACAGCAACACGTATTACTCTGTCTGAACTTAATGAACAAATTGTAAGAACAAATTGACCCCTTAAAATTTTGATGATCAAATACTTCTTTTTGTCAATGACTCAGCCATTTATGGGAAGTCGTTGAAAAGACTTAAATCCCTTGTATACTCCCAAACATATGGCAACCAGTCTCCACATGTGAGATGCAGCTGGATTCCTGCCACTGTCATTATTATTATGTGTTTGATGCTTTCTAAGTTTGCTGAATGTTGTAGGAATTGGCAGGGTAGGTGATAAGGGACTTGTCCAGACTTCAATGATTCAACAAAATGGTAATTGCCAGACAAGGATGTATAAATAAACAGACCTACTGAAACACAGTAATTTTCCATTAGTATGTACGTCTAGATGGGAGATGACTGGCACTGAAAGGTCCCATATTAAATAAAAAGCATGAGAGAAAGTAATGGAATAAAATATCAATGATGGTTCTCCAAGTCCTGGGTGAAAGATTTTCTGAAATCCCTGAAGACTGCTGTCTCTCCATGATTTCCATTATTGTAAAGTCATGGCAAAAAGAATGCGAGGATGCTTATTTTATGCTGATTTGGTTGCAGCAGAAATCTTTACTTGGGCTTCAAGACAATTCTCTTCTCTTTGGCTTGGCTTCGTGGACGAAGATTTATGGAGGGGGTAAATGTCCACGTCAGCTGCAGGCTCGTTTGTGGCTGACAAGTCCGATGCGGGACAGGCAGACACGGTTGCAGGGGAAAATTGGTTGGTTGGGGTTGGGTGTTGGGTTTTTCCTCCTTTGCCTTTTGTCAGTGAGGTGGGCTCTGCGGTCTTCTTCAAAGGAGGTTGCTGCCCGCCAAACTGTGAGGCGCCAAGATGCACGGTTTGAGGCGTTATCAGCCCACTGGCGGTGGTCAATGTGGCAGGCACCAAGAGATTTCTTTAGGCAGTTCTTGTACCTTTTCTTTGGTGCACCTCTGTCACGGTGGCCAGTGGAGAGCTCGCCATATAACACGATCTTGGGAAGGCGATGGTCCTCCATTCTGGAGACGTGACCCACCCAGCGCAGCTGGATCTTCAGCAGCATGGACTCGATGCTGTTGACCTCTGCCATCTCGAGTACTTCGAAGTTAGGGATGAAAGCGCTCCAATGAATGTTGAGGATGGAGCGGAGACAACGCTGGTGGAAGTGTTCTAGGAGCCGTAGGTGATGCCGGTAGAGGACCCATGATTCGGAGCCGAACAGGAGTGTGGGTATGACAACGGCTCTGTATACGCTTATCTTTGTGAGGTTTTTCAGTTGGTTGTTTTTCCAGACTCTTTTGTGTAGTCTTCCAAAGGCGCTATTTGCCTTGGCGAGTCTGTTGTCTATCTCGTTGTCGATCCTTGCATCTGATGATTGCAATAGAATTGCAAGACAATTCTATATTTTCAATAAAACCATAACATAACATAACAATTACAGCACGGAAACAGGCCATTAGGCCCTTCTAGTCTGCACTGAACCAAACACCCCTTTCTAGTCCCACCTCCCTGCACAATGCCCATAACCCTCCATCTTCTTCTCATCCATATACCTGTCCAACCTTTTCTTAAATAATACAATAGACTCCGCCGCCACTATTTCTCCCGGAAGATCATTCCACACAGAATCTCAGCCATGCAGCACCCAACAAATAAGGACTCAATGTAACATCTTATCCAAAAGGTGGTCATTGCTGTAATGTATCCCTCCCTTCATGCTGTGATGAAATGTCAGCCAAGATTCTCTGCAAAATTATGTTAGTAAATTAATGTTCCATCTTAGATGTGAAGGAAACCGTGAATGTTCTTGACCTGAACACAATTGCTGGAGGAACTCAAGGCCAAACAGCATCAGTGGGAGACAAAACATGGTTGATAATGCAAGCCAAAGCCCTTTATCAAAACTCTTCTCTGTACACCTCCATCCCCCCCATCACAAACGTCTCAAAGCCTTCCACTTCTTTCAGGTACAATGTTCTGACCAATTTTCATTCACTAGCTCTATCATCCATCTGTCAGAACTTGTTCTCAGCCATAATAACTTATCTTTTGATACCTCTTGTTTCCTTCTCAACTGCCTTGTCATTAACATTTCTTATTTCTGTAACCTTTCATGTGAACTTATAACTTGTGCTCTCTTATTTCAAATAAAGAAACAACATAACCCTGAAGTCTTCCAGAATCTCAGCCATGCAGCACCTCTTTTTTTTTGTAATGTAAACATGCATCGTTATTAGTATTCATTTCCCTGAATTCCCTAGGTTCCATGACATTTTCCACAGTAAATATTGAAGAGAAATATTCATTTAAGACCTCATCCATCTCATAGATGGCCATGAAGATTGTCAAGGGGCCCTATTCTATATTTGGATACTCTTCTGCTTTTTATATATACCAGTAAATAGAATCTTTCCCTTGCCTTACCTTTCAAAGTTATCTCATGTCCTTTTTTTTTGTCTTCCTGATTTCCTTTAAGTGTACTCTAATGTCACTCATATACAGACAATTCACTTGATCCCAACTGTCTATACCTGAATCTTCAATTATTGAAGAAACAATTGGCTGAATTTATGTTGTTCAAAACCCTATAACAGTCATTTTCAACCTTTTTTTTCCACTCACGTACTACCGTAAGTAATCCCCATGCCATCGGTGCTCTGTGATTAGTAAGGGATTGCTTAAGGTGGTATGTGAGTGGGAAGGGAAGGTTGAGAACCAATGCTCTATATCCAATTGTTTCTGAAATAATTTGCTTGAGAAAAATTGTCATTGGCCCATTTCCTTTGGAGTTAAGAAACCATGCACATAACGAGTCAATTAGGCACGATTAAAACAGTGCTTTTCAAACATTTTCTTTCCACCCACATACCACCTTAAGCAATCCTTTACTAATCACAGAGCACCTATGGCATAGGGATTGCTTAAAGTGGTATGTGGGTGGAAAGCAAAAGGTTGAGAACTACTGACCTAAAATCTCTTTCAATTACTTTTTAATGGGAAAATGAGAATCTAACCTTTCATCATAGCTTTACCTAGTTAGTTCTGAAATTATATCATTTTTCTTTCCTTAATATTTGCACATTTTATTTGTTTTTTTTTAACTAAGTAGAAAGTTAGTTGGATGCTGCATATCTGATGTGGTCCTCCTGAAGCCAAAGCTATTTTTTTTTAATGTTTCAAACTCAGTTGCACTTATCTCCATGCCTTTCAAAATTAATTTGCCTTTGCTTGTAACTTGTAACTTGTAACTTGTTAAATATGTTGATGGCACATATCCTTATAATATCCTGATATAATATAATTCAAGGACTCAAGTCATAAACCATAAAATCCACAAATTAGACATGTAAATGGGGCTGTGAAAATTAATTCAGGCATGTTACTCAAAGGAATGCTTATCGTTCTTTATCAAGACTGCATTTTGACAAGTCAGATCATTTGGCTGTGTTCCTGATGCCTGTTTAGAGATAAAGGCTAAAGAGCAAGACTCCAGAGATCTTGTCAACCAGGAGGAAGTCCCAGGAGGCTATGGCATGGATACAGAATTGCCTCGAGTCAATGGATTGGGCTATGTTCAAGAACTAGCTGGGGACCTGAATGATGACACTAGGTCATTACAGATAACTAAAGCAGCTATGGATGAGTGTGTTCCCATAAAATAGTTCAGAATTTTCCCCAACCATAAGTCCGGATGAACAATGAAATCCAGTAGTTGCTGGAAGCCATATCTGAGGCATTTAAATCCAGAGATCAAGAACACTACAAAAGTTGAAGTTGTGACCTATGGAAAGCCCTCTCCCAGGCCAAGTGGTGATTTCAGAATGGAATGGAATGAAATAGAAAACATAGAAATGCTGGTGGAACTCAGCAGGTCTCGCAGTGTCCACAGGAGGTAAAGATATTTATCCAATGTTTGGAACTGAGTGCTTCTTCAGGAAGGTCTCAGACCTGAAAGATTGGTAATATACTATATCTTTACCTCCTATGAATGAAGTGTTTGAGAGGCTCGTGTTGAAGCTTATCAGCTCCATCTGAATGATAACTTGGATCAGTTCCAATTTGCCTACTGCAGTAACAAATTTATGGTAGATATGGCTCTTCACAAAACCCTGGAATATCTGGACAGCAAAGATGCATACATCAGGATGATCTTTATTGACAACATCTTAGCATTCAACACCATCATTCCCTCAAAACCATTCAGTAAACTCCAAGACATGGACCTCAACACTATATTGATCAATTAGTTCCTAGATTACTTCACCTCTAGACCCCAATTCATTTTGTTTTTTTTAAAAACTTTATTTATTCATTCAAAAAACAAATAGTACATAACATATACAACAAATAACCATAAACATGAACGTTATTTTTTTATATATAAAAAAAAGAAAAGAAAAGAACCCCCCCCCCCTTCAGCCAACTCTCCTAAGGAGAGCCATAAAGAAAGAAAAAAGAAAAAACATTAAGGAAAAATTAAAGATTTCTATTAAGATCTAATCAACATAAATTGAAATGTAAATATTCTGAGTATAACAACCACTTATTAATAAAAAAACTATAATTATCACGTGAAACATATGTAATTTTTTCCATTATTAATCAATATTTCATGTCATTATGTCATCTATTAATATCAATCAAATTTGTATCTTTCCACATACTAGCAATACATTTTTTTGCTACAGATAAAAGCTAAATATACAAAAGCAAGTTGAAATTTATCTAATCCCAAACCTTTCAGAGGTTGCAAACTACCCAATAAAAATAATGTCAGATCTAAAGGTATTTTAATCTTATACAGGTATTCTAAAAATAATTGAATTTTCTTCCAAAAAGATTGTATATATATATATGTATGACCAAACATCATGAAAAAAAGTTCCAACAGAATTACCACATCTAAAACAAAAATCTGATTCATGAAAACCATACTTTTTTTAATTTTTCAGGTATTAGGTATAATTGATGTAGAAAATTATAGTTAATCATTGCATAGTGTGCATTTATCAATCTAGTTACACTATCATAACAGATATCTAACCAATCATCCTCAGAAAAAATAAAACCAATATCCATTTCCTATTTTCTTTTAGATTTATCCCAACCCTTTTTATCCATACCATCCTGTAATATTTGATACATCGATGAAATATAACCCTTCTCTGGTACCTTCATAAGAAAAGTCTCAAATTTAGTCATTTCAGGTAAAATCATATCTCTATCAAATGTACGTTTTACCAAAGATTGAATTTGATAATAAAGAAACCAATGTTCTTATCAATACCAAAACTGCCCCTCATCTGATTAAAAGATAAAAATTTACCCTCTTTAAAACAATCTCCCAAATTTTCCACACCTTTAAATCTCCAATGTAATAAACTTCAATTGTGTATTGAAGAAATAAGTTGATTATTATACAACGGAGTCAAAGGCGATAAATCAACCCTAGAGCCTATCATTTTATATTTCTTTATCCATAACTTCATTAAATGTTTTAGTATAGGCACATTATGTTGCTGTAACAAATTTATATTCATCTAAACAAAAATTGATGTATTTCAAATTCAGAAATATTTGCCATCTCAATTTTGGCCCAACTAGGAGGCCATTCAAAATCCATCAATTAACTAATAAATTTAAATTGGGGTGCTTCATAGTAATTTTGAAAATGTGGTAAACGTAATCCCCCTAACTCATATTTCCAAGTTAATTTATTTAAAGCTACTCTCAAAAATTTACCTCTCCATAAAAACTCCCTAACCATTTTATTCAAATCTCAAAAAAAAATATTATCAAGTAAATACAGAATAGATTGAAAGAAATATTGCATACGTGGAAAAATATTCATCTTAATTGTATTTATCCTACCCAATAAATTAATAGGTAAATCTTTCCATTCAATCAAATCAGTTTTAATTTTTTTATTAATGGGACAATTTAATTTATATAAAGATTGATAATTAACATTCAAAGTTATACCCAAATATTTAATTTGATCAGTCCATTTCAAATTAATAATATTCTTATAAACTAAATAATCTCCTTCACTTACCGGTAATAGTTCACTTTTTTCCCCAATTAACTTTATATCCAGAAATACATCCATACTGTATTAAACACTCCTTTAAGTGCAAAAGTGACTGAGCTGGGTTTGTTAAATACACCAATACATCATCAGCAAATAGATTAATTTTATACTCCTCATCTAAAACTTTCATACCTTGTATCTGTGTATTTTGTTTTATCAGCTGTGCTAAAGGTTCAATCACTAACACAAACAAGGCTGGTGATAAAAGGACAACCTTGATGAGTTGATCAAGTCAATTTAAAAGGTTCCGAAATCAAGCCATTCGTCAATACTCTAGCTATCGGTTTACTATATAAAGCCTTAATCTAATCAATAAAGAAAGGACCAAACTTAAACTTCCCCAGAACTTTAAACAAAAAATTCCACTCAACTCTATCAAATGCTTTTTCTGCATCTAAAGATATCACCATCAGGTGATCTAAAGATTGTCGAAATCTATTAATCAAACTAATCACACGCAGAATATTATCTGAAGCATATCTATTCTTTATAAAACCTGTTTGATCCATATGAATCAACTTAGGTAAAAAATTTGCCAATCTATTCGCTAAAATTTTAGCTATTATTTTATAATCTACATTTAACAATGAAATTGGTCTGTATGAAGATAGACCAATCTCTAGGATCTCTATCTTTTTTTGGGATTACTGCAATTAAAGCACTAGAACAAGACTCAGGTAATTCATAATGTTCTCCAACTTGACGTAATACATCCCCAAACACTGTAGAAAAATCATCATAAAAGATTTTATAAAATTCAACAGAAAATCCATCATCACCAGGTGATTTACCATTCAGCATTTCCATCATTGCCATTTTAATTTCCAAATCAGTAAATGGTTCTTTCAACTCCTGTATATCTGCATCCTCTAATATCGGTAAATTCAACTGTGATAAAAAAAGGATCAATCGATCCAGTTTCTTGTTTTCCTTCAGATGTATATAACTTTTTATAAAATGAATAAAATTCATCATTAATCTCATGAGGTTTATAAATAATAAGAGAATTCAGTCTAACAGCATCAATAGTTCTCGAAACCTGTTCTTTCTTTAATTGCCACGCCAATACCTTATGTGCTTTCTCTCCCCATTCATAATACTGTTGTTTAGGCCTATTAATCACACATTCAAATTGATAAGATTGCAGAGTATTATATTCCAATTTCAACCTAGATAATTCTATTTTCTGATCTTCTGTAGCATCTTTCTGAAATTCCTTTTCTAACTCATCAATCTGTTTCTCTAATTCAAGACTCTAATTTAATCGATTCTTTTTTATTTTAGATGTATAACTAATTATTTGTCCTCTCAAATAAGCTTTCATAGCATCCCATAATACAAACTTACTTTGAACAGAATTAGAATTTTCTTTAAAAAAAAAGTTAATTTGTTTTTTCAAAAAAAAATCAATAAATTCCGTATTTTTAATAACATTGTATTAAACCTCCAATGATAGGCCACTTGAATTTTCTCAGAAGTTGCATATGTAAAGTATAACAAAGAATGAGCTGAAATCACCCTACTTTTATATTCCACTTGTTGTATTTTCCCTTGTAAATGTGCCGATACTAAAAAAAAGTCAATCCTTGAAAACGATTCATGTCTAGATGAATAAAAGGAGAAATCTTTCTCTGTCGGATTAAGATGTCTCCAAATATCTACTAAATTAAGATCTTTCATCAACGCTTGAACCTGAACTGCCATCTTAGATTTCTTAACTTTCTTCGGAGATTTATCTAATAAATGTTCCAAAACACAATTAAAATCACCACCAACTAAAATATTATCATTAGCCTGACCCAGATATAAAAATGCATCTGAAATAAATATTTCATCATCTACATTTGGGGCATAAATATTAAGTAAAGTCCAAAATTCACTAAAAATCTTACAATTCAATTTAAGGATACATCCTGCCTTTTCCTCCGTTGATTATAATTCAAACGACAAATTTCTATGTATCAAAATTGCTATGCCTTTAGCCCTGGAATTAAATGAAGAAGAATATACATGCCCAACTCAGTCCCTCTTTAATTTCATACTTTCTTTGGCATTCAAATGTGTTTTGTAAAAAAGCAACATCAATTTTCATTTTCTTAATATACGCCAAGACTCGCTATGCTTGATTGGACTCTTTAAACCTCGAACATTAAAAGTAGCAAACCTCAACTTTGACATATCTACTATTATTACTAAATACCAATAATATCTTTATATGAAAACTCAAATCAACGTATATAGGCCCTCCAATAGGAAAAAGAAAAATCACAAATTAAAAGCTAACTAAAATGAAAAAAAAATCCCCCCCTCAATAAAAACTATCAAAAGGTAGTAATCCCTAAACAAAAATTGGGTGTGGGTCACCCACCAGTGGCTGATGACTAGTAAAGAACTTAGATCAAATATCTCCCTCCCCAGCCAAACAATGAATAACATCAAAATATCATAATAACATAAAAAGTAAAATAAGAATACGAAAATTCTTCTATTCATCCAAGATATTCCAAACTCAGAGATCCCATTTCAGAAGAAGTTGGACTCTTTCCATTCCCATTTTTCCCATTTCTGCCATTTCTTCTGTTTCCAGAACAACCAGATTTTTCTTTAGGAGACAATGATGGACTACATCTTTGTCCTCATATCTGGCAATGATTCAGCAAAAATCATTGCTTCACGATCATTCTCAAAAAATCGAAATTGATGGTCTCCATAAAACACCTTCAACACTGCCGGGTAGCGAAAAGTAGACTTGTAACCTTTACGCCACAAAACTTCTTTAACTGGATTAAATCGACGTCGTCGTTGAATGACCTCTTGACTCAAATCAGGATTTTAAAAAAACTCTGCTATTCTGAATCAATAACAGAGTTTGTCATTGTCTTGCATTTTTCACTGCTAGTCGAAGTATTGCTTCTCTGTCCAAATAATTCAAACATCGAATTATTACAGGTCTCGGTGGTTGACCAGGTAAAGGAGTTCTTCTTAAAGCTCATGAGCTCTTTCCAGTACCAAGCCTCCAGAAAGAAAATTCTTGCCCTAGTACTTGTGGGATCCAGTCTTTAAAAAAATGAAAAGAATCTTGTCCTTCCATACCTTCTGGGAAACCAATGATTTTGACATTATTCCTTCTGCTTTGATTCTCCAAGTAGTCTATTTTCCTCTCTAACTCTTTCTCACGTTCTCGCAATTCTATAACTAATTTTTCAACCTTCAACACTTTTTCTGTTAGAAACCACTTGCTGTTTACATTCCAAAAAAGCAGACTGAAATTTTAAAAAATCTTCACAAGATGCTTCCACACGTGTTTAACTGTATTCAATTCTGAACTTATACTAGCATTCATTTGAGCCATCTCATTTATTAAAGGATAAATGACAGCATTTAACTGCAAACATTGTAGCTCAGAAAAGCTCAGCCCTGCTTTCTCTGAACCTGCAGCTCCTGCTGAAACTCAACAAAAGGCATTTTAGAGGTTTTACTGCAGGTCTGGACTCCCAGTGATGGCACCCTGACTTCCTCAGGGGGTCGACGCTGGTCTCCCCCCGCAGCTCTTTGTTTTTTTTCGCAAAATCACGGAGGAAATCGATATCTTCAGGTTGAAATGCTTCCTGATGCATTTCAAACAATGGAGTCATCTTCCTGCGTGCTCCCTCCATTAAAATCGAAAGGCTTCCAGAATCGGGATCCACTTCTTGGGAACTCGCACCTTCCTCCAGAGAATGGGTAATTCCAGTGCCATCCTTCACTTGGTGAGTAGTAGACATTTTTTTTTTTCAGCTCCCACAGGCAGTCTTTGTAGTTTAGACACTGAAGAAATTAAACCTGAAGATGTAACAAGTTGTTTAGTCCCCAAATCTTCAGCACTTCGAAAATGTAACTTCTTCTGCACTTGAGATTTAATCTTTTTACCATTAATGACCATAATAGTTCCTCAATACTTCAAGCTAAAATTTAAAGAGTTTAAACTTGAAAACAAAGAGTTAAAATATATCTTTGGCTTGGCTTCGCGGACGAAGATTTATGGAGGGGGTAAAAAGTCCACGTCAGCTGCAGGCTCGTTTGTGGCTGACAAGTCCGATGCAGGACAGGCAGACACGGTTGCAGCGGTTGCAGGGGAAAATTGGTTAGTTGGGGTTGGGTGTTGGGTTTTTCCTCCGTACTTAAAAGTCCAGCCAGAGTGGTCGAGATTACACGTCTATATTCTACGCCATCTTGCCACGCCCCCTCCCCCAATTCATTTTGATTGGCAAAAAACATCTACTCCACAATCTCCAACAACACTAGAGACACTCTGAGATGAGTCCTTTGCCCCCTGCTCTTCTCATTCTTTATCTATGACTGTGTGGCTGCATACAGCAATTCCAACATCATATACAAATTTACTGATGATACCACAGTAGAGGGTTTTATAAAAAGGTGTGATAAGTCAGCTTACAGGAGGGAGATTGTAAAGCTGGCTGAATGGTGTGTCAACAACAGCATTTCATTCAATTTCAACAAGACAAAGGAACTGATTATAGACTTTAGGAAGGAGAAACAGAGGATATGACCTAGTAACCATGGGGGACCATAGGTGAAGTGGGTCAGCAACTTCAAAATCCTTGATGGATGTGTCCTGGAGCCATGAAATAAATGCTATTCTGAATAAATGTCAGCGCTTTTACTTCCTACAGAGTCTGTGGATGTTTGCTATGTTGTTGAAAATCTCGGCACACTTCTACAGATGTGTGGTGGAAAGTGTGCAGACTGGCTGTATCACCTTTTATTGTGGGAGAACAATACTACTGAGTGAAAAATCCTGAAAAAGATAGTGGACTCAGCCCATTTATCACAGGCAAAACTCTCCCCACATTGAGCATATGTATATGAAACATTCACATCAGAGAGCAGTATCAATTGTCAAGAATCTGCACAAACCTGGCCATGCTTTGCTTTCACTGCTGCCATCAGGAAGGAGAAAATCATGACACAGGGCTCATACCTCAAGATTCTGAAATAGTTACTACAGGTGACTAACTTTTTATCTGGAATTCCAAAAAACTGGCAACTTCCAAAACTTGGTACTTTTTTTTCGGAAGATGCCATCTGCTCATCAAAGGTGGAGTCATGTTCTGCTACTTTATAAACGACTCCAAATCACCAAATACTGACACCCCTCCAGCATCATGGGCATTTTCAGTCAGCCCTGTGGCATTACCCATAATCCCCCTTGCAGGCAGCATAGGGGAGCCAAGAAGGGAACCATTTCCCTGGCGCTGTTACAGCGGTATGGGGGGGTTGGTGAAGAGAGAGACAGCAGTGTAACACAGGTGTGGGGGAGAGACATCGGTGTGACTCAGATGGGTGAGGGGGGAGATGGCAGCATGATTTGGATGGACAATGGGGGAGAGAGAGAGATGATAGTTCAACTCGGGCAGGCTGGGGGGAGGAAAAGACAGCAGTGCAACTCTGGTTGGTGGGGGGGGTGATGGCAGCGTGACTCGAGCTGGCCGGGGTGGGGGGGGTGGGTTAGGGAGAATCGACAGCGTGACTCGGGCGGGCAAGGAGGGAAAGACAGCAGCGCAACTTGGGTGTGTGGGGGGGGGGGGAGAGTTGGCAGCGCGACTTGGGTGTGTGGGGGAGTGATGGCAGCGTGACTCGAGCGGGTGAGGGGAGAGAAACGGCAGTATGACAAGCTAACAGGGGGGGGTGGGAGAGCTGACAGCATGACTCAGGCAGGCAGGAAGGGAGAGATGATAGCATGACTCAGGAGGGGGGGGATAGAGACAGCAGCATGACTCAGGTGGGAAGCCAGAAAGGGACTAAAATCAAAATGACTCCAAAATCCAGAAGATTCTGAACAACAGAAGGTGTCCAGTCCCAACTATCCTGGATAGAATATTAGGCACCTGTACCCCTCAACTGCCAGACAATAGAGGATAACTAAACTGTTTTAGAAACTCATTTAAGGACTCATTTGCTCATAATTTATTATTGTGTATTTATATTTACTTCCACATTTTCACAGTTTGTTTACATTTTGCAGTTATTGGTATAGAAATTGCTAATTCCGTTAGAAAAAATAATCTCGAGGTTGTATGAGTTATCATTATCTGATGATAAATTTGAACTTTGAACATAGTTTAAAATTTTATAGAAAGACAAGAATGAAATGAAGTTTCATAAAATGTTGCATTGCAAACTAAAACTTTGTATGATGTAATTCCATACTTTACCTGAGCCTTCAAGAATATCAGTGGCTTTTGTTGAATTTGAATTGTGCCGGTACATAACTTGAGTCAAATTGGAAAATGTCAATTTCTATAGTGTGTCGCTTCTTCAGATCTGTGGATGAAAATTGTTTGATACCAGAGCCTTATCTTCTTTAGGAATATAGACACATAGGATTAAGACTAGGTAATTTAGCTTTCCAAGCCTGCCTGTCAGTCAAAGAGATCAATGCTGATCGGTGACCTAAATTCTTACACTTTGCTTTTCTCTATAACTCTTAATATTTTCATCCACAAAAAATTGATGCTTTGGCTTTAAAATAAACAATTGACCTTGTATCAGTTTGTGTTTGCAGAAGCAAGTTCTACCACTTTCTGCTTGTAGGAGTGTATCCTTCATAGTCTATTCATAATATTATTGGGAACTTCCTGCATTCTCGATGATATTGTGCAAAAGAGCATTCTTGGTGTCAGTGTAACAGTAGGCAATGAGTTGAAAAGCCCTAAGTTACTGGATTTTTTTTTTCTTTGTAATTTGACAAATATAGACAACATTCGTTTGAAAGATTCCCCTTGGTAGGCTAATTCAGAAAGTCAGGCGTGGGATCCATAGAACCTTGGCTGCTTGAATTCTGAATTGACTTGCCTAGAGAAAGCTGAGTGAAGTAGGAGATGGAACATGATCTGCCTGGAGGTCAGTGATGAGTGGTGTTCTGCAGGTTTGTGTTCTGAGACCCTGCCCTTTTTGATTTTTATAATTGACACAAATGAAGAAGTGGAGAGGTGAATCAGTACATTTGTTGATGATGCAAAAAATGGAGGTGTTGTAGATAGTGTAGAAGGTTGTCATAGGTTCAACAGGTGATAGACAGGATGTAGAGTAAGGTGGAGAAATTCCAGAAGGATTTCAATCAGATCAGTCATGCAGTTTGGATGGTTGAACTAGAAGGTGGAGCATTCTAGTATTTTCTTCCATGCCACAACTCAGCTTGGTGAGACTATTTTTGGATTCTGATGTAAGGCATGTAAATGATATGGCCTGGCCAACAAAGACAGCAGAATATATTTAGGGCCTCGTTGCTGGAGGCATTAACCTAGGACAGTATTCTGATGTTGGTTGATCTCTCTTCTTCTTTGGCTTGGGTTCGCGGACGAAGATTTATGGAGGGGGTAAAAAGTCCACGTCAGCTGCAGGCTCGTTTGTGGCTGACAAGTCCGATGCAGGACAGGCAGACACGGTTGCAGCGGTTGCAGGGGAAAATTGGTTGGTTGGGGTTGGGTGTTGGGTTTTTCCTCCTTTGTCTTTTGTCAGTGAGCTGGGCTCTGCGGTCTTCTTCAAAGGAGGTTGCTGCCCGCCAAACTGTGAGGCGCCAAGATGCACGGTTTGAGGCGTTATCAGCCCACTGGCGGTGGTCAATGTGGCAGGCACCAAGAGATTTCTTTAGGCAGTTCTTGTACCTTTTCTTTGGTGCACCTCTGTCACGGTGGCCAGTGGAGAGCTCGCCATATAACACGATCTTGGGAAGGCGATGGTCCTCCATTCTGGAGACGTGGCCCATCCAGCGCAGCTGGATCTTCAGCAGCGTGGACTCGATGCTGTTGACCTCTGCCATCTCGAGTACTTCGACGTTAGGGATGAAAGCGCTCCAATGGATGTTGAGGATAGAGCGGAGACAACGCTGGTGGAAGCGTTCTAGGAGCCGTAGGTGGTGCCGGTAGAGGACCCATGATTCGGAGCCGAACAGGAGTGTGGGTATGACAACGGCTCTGTATACGCTTATCTTTGTGAGGTTTTTCAGTTGGTTGTTTTTCTAGACTCTTTTGTGTAGTCTTCCAAAGGCGCTATTTGCCTTGGCGAGTCTGTTGTCTATCTCATTGTCGATCCTTGCATCTGATGAAATGGTGCAGCCGAGTTGGTTGATCTACTTTCTATGAAATTGGACAAGTTGGTAGAGACATCATTGGTGGTAATTTTCCACTATCTTAAACTAGGCAGACCAGGTCTTTAAAGCATATAGGCAAGGGCAGAGATTACTGCTGTCCAGCACACTATAACTTTGTGTCAGTCTGAGGTCTTGATCTGCAACCATCATTTCCGAAGGTTATGCTATTGCATTGAAGGCAGTGATGGAATCCTTACTGATGCCAGCCATTGCTGAGAAGTGGTCCCTGTAAGTAGTTCATGTTTTCTAATGCCCTCACTGTAATTTTGTTTCAACACATAATCGACTGGATGAACTCAGAATGAATGAAAAATTCCAGCCTGAAATGTTGACCATTCTATCTGTCTTGAATTCTTCTGGTAGGGTTGAGTGTTGCTCCACATTCCAGCATCTGCAGTGTCTCCAGTTATTTTGTTTTGACCACAGCGCAGCCTTCAACACCATCATTCCTTCAGTGCTCGTCAACAAGCTCCAAATCTTTGGCCTATGCAGTCCCCTCTACAACTGAATCTTTGGCATCTGCATTGGAAGCCCACTGTATGAATTGGAGACAACATCACCACCTCAATGAAGATCACCACAAGTGCACCTCAAGGATCCATGCTCAGCCCACTGCTCTACTCATTCTAGACCCATGACTATGTGGCTAGGCACAATTCAAATGCCATCTACAAATTTGCCGATGCCACTACAGTCATTGATAGAATCGCAGACAGCAATGAAGAAACATACAGGAGGGAGATACATTAATTAGTTGAGTGGTGTCACAACAACCTTGCACACATTAGCAAAACCAAGGAGCTGAATGTAGACTTCAAGAAGAAATCAGAAGAACATGAACCAGTCCTCTTCAAGGGATCAGCAGTAGAGAGGGTTAAGAACTTCAAATTCTTGGGTGTCAACACCTCTGAGGATCTGTCCTGGGGCCTCTATGTTGATGCAACCACAAAGAAGTCCTGCTAGCGGCTACATTTTGTGAGGAGATTTGGTACATCACCAAAGACTCTTGCAAATTTCTACAGGTGTCCTGTGGAAAATGTTATTGTTTGGTTGCATCACTATCTGGTATGGTGGTGTCAATGCACAGGATGGGGAAAAATCCAGAGATTTGTTAGCTTGGCCAGTGACATCACAGGCATCAGACTTCACTCCATTGAGGACATCTACAAGGGACGGTGCCTTAAGAAAGCAGCTTCTATCCTCAAGGACCCTCACCATGCCCTCTTCACACTACTGCCATATCAAAGGAGGTGCAGGAGCCAAATGTTGAGCACCCAGTGAAACAAGGGCAGCCTCTTCTGAATGTTCAATGAACATCAGTCACTACCTCCCTCACCTTCTCCTATTTTTTGCACTATTTATTGATTTTTGAAATGTAATTTTATGACAATATCTGCACGTGATCGAGCTGCTAAATAAAAAATTTGTGACATGTTCATGACAATAAATTCCAATTCATTGCCTCTGAGCAGAATGGTGCAGCATGAAGCTGCAGTTGCCTCTATTTGTGCCCTTTCAACAACTCAAAAGCATTTGACATCTTAAATGGAGGAAATCTTCAAATTTGGCTATTCACGTAAATAAAGCTCTCTGTCACATTTTTGCTCCACAACAGCACACAACCTACGATGTTAGCCACAAAAAAAAACACTAATGAGGAACTCAGTGGTCCGGTTGCATCTATGGAGGTGAAAGGATGGGTGCCATTTCAGGACAACACCCAGCAGCAGTTCTGATACAAGGTCTCAACCCAAAATATGAGCTTCCCCGAGATTTCATAAATGCTGCCTTACCTGCTAAATTCTTCCAGCAGTTTGCACTTTGCCCAACTTCGGCAGTCTATTGTGTCTCCATAGCATTAATCTACAAACGAGACTGGATCATTGCCCCAACACTTCCTCAATCTTACTTGTCACAGTGTTGCAATGGTGTTCTTTCAGAAGAGGGGGAAGTCTTCTGAAGTAATGGGAAGCTGTTCAACAGGCTTTTCAGCCAAGCCTCTGTAACTGAGCTGCAGTGTTCAAATGATGCTTGCCTGTGGCCTTAATTACTCTCAATTGACCAACTATGTTGTTGATAAGCTAGGCATCAGATTTCTAAAGCAGATATTCTATTGAAAGAGTTTACCTGCTGGACAGAGGATAAAATTTAGGGAGTGCACAAAAGTTTCTTGAAAGCATGAGATTGCAGGTACTGGAATCTGGAGCAAAAAAAAGCACATTACTGGAATTACCATTCTTGCATCAGATTCTTGCTCTGCTAGCCATTTTACTCCTATTTATCACCCTCCATCAGTTTTCTTCACCTTCATCCACCTTTTCGCATCTGGTTCCATCTGCCCATCATTTTTCATCTCTCCTTGATCCACTAATCATCTGCTGGTCCCTGACCTACCTCTTTCTCACTCCACTTTATACTGATTCTCTTCTCATTCCACATACAGTTTCGATGAAACTCAACTAATGCAGCCCAAATCTCTGAAATCCTCCTGGAATTTGTTTTACACCCACCTAATTAAACATTAAAACATTACAGCACTGTACAGGCCCTTCAGCCCTCCATGTTGTGCTGAACCATATAACCCTCCCTACCCTATAATCCTCTACTTTCTTTTCACCCATGTGCCTATCTAATAGTCTTTTAAAGGCCCCCCAAATGTTTCAACCTGTACCACCACTCCTGGCAACTGTCTGTGTAAAAAAAACCTACCCCTGATGTCTCCCCTATACTTCCCTCCCTTATGTCCTCTCATGGTTATGATTCCCACCCTAGGAAACAGATATTGGCTCTCTAACCTATCTATGACCACTCAAAATGGAGAAGAAGTATTCAGGATTCAACAATCGCAAGTCCAGGCATTGGCAAACTCACAAATCCTGCATAAGTGCAGTGGAAGTGGACCATCTGATTAACTACCCACTCACCCTCCAATCTATGTCATCTGTGAAAAGGTTTATGGGGAACATTAGGAAGAACTTCACCCAGGGAGTGGTGGAAGTGTGGTACGAGCTGCCATCTGACACTGTACATGTGGGCTCACTCCTAAGTTTTCAGAATAAATTGGATGGATACATGGATGGGAGAGGTCTGGAGAGTTATGGAATAGGGGTAGGTCAGTGGGTCTAGTAGAATGATATTTCAGCACAGACTAGAAGGGCAAAAGGGCCTGTTTTCTGTGCTGTAGAATTCTATGGTCTGTGGGTCCCATATCACCATCATTTGCAAACTTGAGAACCCAAAACCTTGGAGCTGGAGTAATCCATAGTAAACCGAGGAAATGTCGAAGATGAATGAAGAACAAGAAATAATGACACCAGAGGTGTTCTCTCCAAGGCCTGCAGCCAGTCTATCCAGCCCCAAGTAATACAATAACACAATTGTTTTCACTTTCCAAAGAGAATGTGATGGCTTTATAGCAGTGAACCAAAGCATGGGTTTGTAAAGGCTGTCACTTCGTTCTAGTACAGTACAAAATAACCCACAACTCGAATCTGTCTCAAAAACTGTTCTCTTTGCAGTCTATCATAAACCCCCCACACCCTCTTTCCATCTATTTCACACACTGTCCCATTCAATAGAATTGCTGCAAATTTCCATTACTTTAGATAACACATACAGGAGACTATTTTGTCCCAGAAGTTTATCTTGCTGTTGAAAGATAAATGTTTTGTTTTATTTTGCTAATATTATGAGTATTTTCTGTTCTAAGCACAAGTGGCGCAACTCCAATATCTGTATTTTGATTGAATGAAAAACGTGATAGGGACTTTGAAGGTAAGGTTGGAGTTTTTATGATTTGGAATTAAAGCTATCTTCTTCCCTACAGATGAACAAATACCATTGCACAACTACATTCACAAACCGTTGATTACTTTTAGCAGGATGTTTGCAGTTGGCCATTTGGATAAGTCTTGGGAATTAATCTGGGCTTATTGGAGTCAGCATTTGAATAATGTACTTCTCATGTGTTGGGATTAATTTATGCCTAAAATTTGTTTGTGTAGAAAGATGAAGAGGATTGCCTTGCTTTGAAAGGGGAGAAACAAAAGTGTCAGAAAGTACAAGTGGTGAATATTGCACTAATTGCTTTAGATTCACATTTGAAATACATGGTGATTATAATTACATCATTTCTTGTGTGTTCTCTGAGCAACCTTACTGACTTAAGAGTTAGCCACCCACTAATATCTATGTCTTGCTGAGTATTTTGTCACACATTTATTACTGCTGCTGCTGGCCTCTTTTTCTTCACCTGGAATCCTTTTTCCATGTCATCTTATGTAATATGAAGTCAAATGAAGCTGAATTTCTCACTAACTATTCATCAGTCAGAATGGATGTACAGGTAATTGCAGAAAATTCATTTAATGTGTGATGTAATATTTGTAGATGTATTTGGGAGATAAATTGGTAAAAATAGAGTAGGTTACATACACATTTTAAAATAGATCGTATTTGAAATACTGAAGAATTCATATTCAGTGACTTTACAGAAACTATGGAGAATGCTATACACATTTCACAAGTAGGTGCTAATTGAAATGATGTCATTTGTGTTGAACATTTTTACAAGACTTCTGTCCTTTTTGCAAAGTGCTCACTCGAAGGTCACTTCTGGGTTCTTTTTTACCTAAAAACAACAGATGGGAGCAGAAGACTAACTCCTATTGTTTGCTGGAGAAGGGGGGGATTTGGTGAGGGAGGAGGGAGGAGGGAGGAGGGAGGAGGGAGGAGGGAGGAGGGAGGAGGGAGGAGGGAGGAGGGAGGAGGGAGGAGGGAGGAGGGAGGAGGGAGGAGGGAGGAGGGAGAGACAGAATAGTCACAGCTGAAACAAGCAGGAGAAGCTGGTTGGAACTAAAACAGAAACTCCAGAGTGGCAGATGGCTGGAAGTTCTATCTGTCTGATGTTCCTTTTGAAATAAGAAGTACAGAAAGGAACTCTGTGTTAGCCTGAAAGAAAGACGTCATCATCTGGTTAACAATGGGGCAAGTTTCATCAGCAAGACATTGAGGTGATTAATGGTGGTACCCCAGTTGTGGAAATCCGGGAACAACAAATCTCTCTCTCTGGAAACCTACAAAGAACCTTCCTGAGCAGTAAACATTTACCTTTTGAGCACCAAAGCCAGGTGAACTTTATACATGTTAAATTCTGTGCACAGTACAAGAACTGCCAGCAACTAGAGAACTTGGAAGAATGAGAAGTGAGATTGAACTGCGAACCAAAGGAATTTTCTTAAATTTACACACACATTACATACACATGTGCTTAGAATTAGAAGGGGGTTAATTAGGTTAATAGAGATAAGTTAAAGTTTCATGTTGAAAGATAATTTAAAACAACTTTTGTTTAAGTAACTACTTGTCATGGTGAGTGTCTATTGCTGCTGGGTTTTGGGGTCCTTTGGGCTCATAACAAATGCCAGTTGTGCTCAACAGGCCATTTAGTCATGTCCAAGCATTGTAGCCAGCATTCAAAATTCACTTTAGTGAAGTCTTTGGGCTAATGAGACAGCATAGTTGCTTCAACACAATTAATTATGGGTAGAAACACAAAAATATAGGTTGATGATTCTCCATCACAATATCACATTGCCTCTAACAACCTGGCGGAGGAACTCAGCAGGTTGAGTAGCGTCAGTCAGAGAAAAAAAAGAATGGTCAATGCTTAGCGCCAAAACGCTTCATTCAAACCATCTTTCTCATATCTGCAGTCTCCCGTGTGTCTCCATCCAGTAACTGCAGTGTCCTGTGTGCCTCATTTCTTTTAATATAGCTTCCAGGGATATGGGTCACAATGGAGGCAAATAGAACTCGCTCATGTACACAACTTGAGCATTATGAATGAGTTGGTTGCAGGGGTCTATTTCCGTGCTGCATAACTCTGATTCTTTGATTTCCATTGATAGATATTACTTAAGGTTTCTCTTCTAATGACAATGGGCATAACGTAAATGATTCCTTTTAATGTTGATTAATTTAAGAAATACAGATCAGGACTCTTATACCAGTCTCTTGTATGGTCTCATTCCAAAACTTCAACCAGTCCTTTCCCTCCAGCAATGCTCTTGACCAACTGAGTTCCTGCAGCAGCTCATTTTTTTTTAATCTGATCCCAGCATTTGTACCTCCACTTCTTGATGTTTTTGTTCCACTTTGCAATATTACATATTTGAAATTGCAGACAAAAGTATATTTGCAAGCATTCATATATACAATTGTGCAAATGCAACAATCAATATGCATCATTAAGCCTATTCATCTGCAGCTACTCAAAGATCAACTAAGAAGAGAATCCTCCCAGTGTTCAATATCCATTGGCTCCTTTGGGATACAAACATAATTACTTCCAACCACGTGAAAATACACTATTTTTTTTAAAAAAGGCATACAGCACAGTAACAGCCCCTTCCAGCTGTTAGCACGAGTCCGTGCTGCCCAAATACCCCAAATGACTTACAAATCCTGTACATTTTTGGAGGTTGGAAGGAAACCGGAGCTGGAGGGACCCCACACAGACATGGGAAAAACTTATAAACTCCCTGCAAGCAGCGCCAGAAATAAACAGTCAAATTATTTCACTAGAAAAATAATCAAGTCATGAGTTAGCAACATAAGGATCAGAAACATGAGAACTAAAGGTAGTAAATTGTCAGCCAATGGGGACTGTTAATATAAATTTGTGTTGATTAAAGGAGTTGTACGGTAGGCATATTTCTGTCACCTTTATAAACAATGCAACCACATTTAGTTTTCTCATCAATCCTGACTGAACAATAGCCTACCAAACCATTTTTTATCTGATGTTAAGTCTGTTATCCTTAGTTTGGATAAAGTGAATACAATTCCCTCAAAATCCCCATTTTACGGTGTCACTTTTATATTTAGGACAATATTTAATTATAGCTGATTAAAGTATTGAATAGATCTTTGTGCTAAGCAATTATCTGTGCCCACATGACATTACTTTCACACAAGGAAAGATAATTGGACACGGAGATGTGTCATGGACCTAAAATTGTCAACATAGTGGGTGGTTTTCTCAAAGCTTCTTATCACTGTCTTTCAACCTGTCTGTGAGATAATGTGAATAAAAAGTAGCCTTGACTATTTATTGCAGAACCTGTTGGGATTTTCCAATACTTCCAGTTTTTTTTGCAGCTATTTCCAGTCTGTTTGTAAGCATTTTGGTTTTGATTAATGTTGGCCAGTTTGTCCTTCGAAGGTGAAGTCACATTTAACAAAGAGACACCCAATGGCCTAAAATTTGATTGGAAAGGGCTGTTTATATTTCACTGCTGTGTAATTGTCTAGCATGAATCAGAATGTTAACTATTTATGGGTCATTTTTTTTGTAATTTAATTGGGAAATTTCAGGCATAAGTTGGGCTTGTTCAACCAAGCCAATTTCTGGGGCAGGCACATGGAAGTGACATTGCTCTTGCAACTCCCCAAAAACTATGATAGTAAAATGTACAATAATCCTTCCAGGGACTAGTCATAATTGGATTAGTCCCATATGATGAGCATGACACCCAAATGGCACCCCACCAATCACATTATTCATCAAATACTGAGCTTTACTGAGCATACATCTCCTTCACCCCTCATCAACCTCATTCCTTCCCCCCTTGATCATGACAACTTCGACTGTCTTATTGTGTGAGCACCAAGTGTCCTGAACTCCCCAATGGAAACCATCATTTCCATGCCTCTATCCCTCCTCAATCCAGCCAACAGGCAGATCATGCCAGTTCAGCACCCCACCCCAAATGCTAGCCAAAAATCACCTTAACACTCCCCTTCCACTGGTCCCAACCCTATTCCTGCTGAACCTACCTTCATCCAAATCAGGCTCCAAACTTTCCTCTCTTCCTTCCAAACCATTAGACCATAGCTAATTTTCAGAAAAATATATAACACTGATTAAATTGTGATGGTGTGTTGGTCATTTAATTGCTTTATTGGCCTTGATCAATTTCCAAGATACTGATTACAATGGCTTTATAAGATAAGTTAGTAGCAAGATTCCAACCCCAACACATGCCAACAATGGCAGTCATTCATCTGGATTTTGTGATTAGAAGTGAACCACCTCTCTCAGGTCAACTCCAGATAACATTCCCATTCAGTATTCAAAGAGAAACCGAGTGTATCTAATTTCCCAGTTAATAAATTTTTTGCTTTGCGGCAGCATTACTGTGCAAATATAGCTCTAAATTACATTTCAAAAATAAATAAATTAGTGCAAAAATAAGAGAAAATGAGGTAGTATCTGTGGTTCATTGCCCATTCAGAAATCTGATGGCAGAGGGAAAGAAACTGTCCTTGTGCTGCTGGGTATTCCCCTTCAGGCTCCTGTATCTCCTTTCTGGTGGTAGCAGTGTGAAGAGAGTATGGCCTAGATGGTGAGGGGCCTTAAAGAACACCACCTCTTGTAGATGTCGTTGATGGAGTGAAGTCTGATGCCTATGATGGTGCTGGGTGAGTTCACAACTCTCTGTAACTTTATCCTGTCCTGTACATTTGTACTAAAAACACACCCAACTGCTGGAGTAACTTAGCTGGTCTTTTCAGCCTCCATAGGAGACAAAGATATATTGCCGCTGTTTTGTGCCTGAGGCCTCCTTCGAGGAATAAGCAGAATGAGCCAGAAGCAGGGAATCTCACAAAGTCTCAGAATTCATACATTGCTGGATGGGAGACGAATCCAGACCAGCAAAAGGCATTCATTTATATGTGAATTTATCATATTTGTGCAAAAAGAGATGAAAGGGAGAGAGAGCTGTGAGATGGTGACTGGGGGGGAGACATTTGGGGGGGGGGGGGTTAAACAAAAGCCTGAGAAGTGGATATTAATGCCATCTGGTTGGAGGGTTCCCAGTCAGAAGATGAGGTGTACCTCCAATGTGCGGGGTGGTCTCAGTCTGGCAGTGCATGAGACCATGGACTGACATGTCAGCAAGTGAATGGGACCAATCTGCATCCATTCACTTTGATGTCGAGGAGTCCACAACAGGAGAAAATTGTACCACAACATGAATAGGTACATTGGTACCTCCACATTTGTACCAGACAGTGATGTAACCAGTCAGAATGTTCTGAAGCCACGCTGTGCATTTTTGGCATTTTGCATACATTGAAACTTTGGATTTTAATCTCTTATGAATGTTTAGCCAAGATATAAAACTCCTTGCATATGATTTCATGTTAATGATACCTATACTCTGCATGTTACATTTCCAAGCTTCATCTTTTCAGAACATCTGAGATAATGACTCAATGACCCTATTTGGTGGAAGAACTTTATCCTGTTGACAGTTCAAACTTTCTGCCGTAGAATAATTAGAATGATTGAATGTGGAAGAGACTCTTCCATCTCAGGGATGGTGTTGGTCATTTGCTCTTTTTCTGTCACAGATACGATTTCTGACTAGTTTGTTAATTATAAATTTAAATTTAGACACACAGCACCATTTCGGCCCACGAATCCATACCACCCAATTTACACTCCATTTGCGTGCACCCCCAGCGTGTTTTGACAGTGGGAGGAAACAGGAGTCCCCAGAGAAAACCCATGCAGACACAGGGAGAATGTAAAAACACTTTATACACAGCAAGGGTTTCGAACCCTGGCCTGGTCCTGATTGCTGGTGCTGTAAATGCATTGACTAACCGCTACGCCAACCATGCCACCTTCACTTCATCTATTTGGCCCTTTAATGAATAAGATACATGCAGTGGTTGCAGGACAATGACTTCATTCCAGGTTCGATGAAAATAGATATGTTTTATTCAGAATTTCTTCTCACAAAAAGTGATCTTTTGGTAAACATACATCCTCAACGTATCGATCCAATTAAGTATAGTGTTTTGAGTCAGTCATTGCCCAATCTATAATCAGCCATAGCAATGAATAATTATTGTTAATAAAATGAAGCAGGGCTCTGACTCAAAATGTCATTTGTCTGCATCTCTCCATGGATGCTGCTTTGTCACTAAGCCTCTCCAGCAATTTATTTTTCACAAATTATCCAAGCATCTGCCCTTTATGCCATATCATGCAGAATACTTTGCCTGTGTAAGTTTCAAGACTGAATAAAATTCAATCTTATCGTCACATGTATCAACATGCAGTGATAAAAATTGTTTTGCAAGCAGACCAAGTCATTTCATACTTAGTACAAGAATACAAAAGCTCAAAGTTCTAGAGAGAAATCAATGAGTGCATAATTTTACTATTTTGGGGGTCAGGCAGGAATTTAATGAGAGCTGGAAAGACACTTCTTCCTGAAGAGAGGGCATGAAGACAGTGTGGCCAGGGTGCAATGTCCCTTTTAATATGTTGCCAACATTTCCAAGTTATAGATGGAGTTAGTGGAGAGGAGGGGGCAGGGGGTATGATGATGGATTAAATCATGTTAGCAATCCCCAGCAGTTTCCAGCAGTCTTGAGGGCAGACATTCCTGTACCACGCAGTGATGCACCCTGACAGGATGCTTTCAATGGAGCATATGTCTAAATTGTTAATGGATGATGGTCAAATTTCCTTTAGCTTCCGAGGTGCTGTGTGCTTTCCTGGTCATTGAATCAACATGTGTTGACCAGGACAAGTCACTACAATATTTGTTCCACTCCTTGCAACTTAAGACTGTCTACAATGTCCACCTCAGCACTGTTGATGTGGACTGGAGAGTAATTTTTTCTCTCCTCTAGAAGGCTATAATTAGTTCCTTAGTCTTGCTGAGATTGAGGGAGTGGTTGTTGTCCTGTCATTAAGCCACATATCTATCTATTTTCTGTACTCCATCTCATCATTGATAGATACCCTGGATATGATGGTGCTGTCATTCATGAATTTGTAGATGGAATTGGAGCTGTGTTTGGCCACTCAGTCATGAGTGGACAGAGATTACAGTTAAGAACTGAGTACACATCTTTATGGTGCTTTGGTGTTAAGGATAATGGTGGAGGAAGTGCTGTTACTCACTGATTATAATCTGTGGGATGAAATGTCATCAATGCAATTGCAGAGAGGGGTGCTGAGACAAGGTCACATTGGCTATTTCATTGAAAGTGGAGCTGTAGTTAGTAAATAGTAATCTGACATAGATGTCCTTATTTAAGTGTTCTGGGGTGGACTGTAGTGTCAAGGAGATGGCATGTGTGGTGGATTTGTTCCAGCAGTGTGCAAACTGGAGTGGATCAAGGTTGGCTGAAGTTAATGTGAGCCATAACCAACCTCGGAGCAATTCATGATGTTAGATATTAAAATGAAATATTCTGCCACTTGCTTAGTTGGCACTCCCATCCTCCTCGCTGATTTCAAACATTACCTTTCATTTCAATAAGTGCAATCCTGATTCTCCCCATTGCCCCTACACCCTTGTAAATCTTTCAATAATTGAACCACTGATGATGTTGAAATTGATGTATCACACTCTATGTTAGGTTGTCCATTTCCTTCTACAGCTTTGCTTTAGTATCAATGAACCTGACTCAAGTACATGAAAGGCAGGAGGGACAAGATTTTGTGTTAGAATGTGTACAGTTCCAGAAGTGTGTCTGCAGTCCCTGATCACCACAATAGCTGAAAGGTCAATGCCTTTTTATGACCAGTTAGTTTGGGAACATTTGCATCTGCAAGCTTCTCATACAATACAGGAATCTTTTAGGTAAAGCGGAAGAAAAAGGAAACACAAGTAATCAGGGGCATCCAAGCAAAGCCATCATGGATTTGATCAATATTATTCATGCAGTTATATAGTTCTCCTCTCTAAAGCCAGCAGAGGTCATGGTGCTTGTGAAGGCACACCTTATATTTGGCAGGTGTAACTTGGTTGATCTTCATAAGGACCATGTTAGTGGACATGTGTATTCAGTAGGCTTTTAAACAAATTTCCTGAAGATCAAATCTCAGCTCCATTTTTTACATATATAGTGGGGGGGTTTTTTGCACATCGGATAACATTGTTCATGTAGAAATTGTAAAGCTTTTTTTGCAGCATGGTGAATGGTTGATTTCACATTTTATATCCACTTTGCAAAGCATTTGAGATATTGTAACAATTTAACCAGTCTGGTCATCACAGTTTTGCTTTCCCTGCAATCCTGCTGTATGCAAAATGACTAACATGTAGCATTCACAAGGTTGTGCTGTTAATGTTGTTTTGACATTAAATATGATTAACTTATTACATTCTAGTTTAAAGGAAACAAGGAAGAAGTGGCAACTGAGAGAGAAATCAAAAAAAGGCAGAGAGAAGCAATTGACAATATGAAGTGGTCATATAATGTATGTATCTATCCCCCAAATATATTTGATTCACTGTAGATCAATCAGCACTATGTTTGAGGGCCATTCACAGCACAATTCAATTGCACAAGTCTCAAGGTGTTTTGCATTATGGAATAACCCTTGAACAATGAAAGGCCATACCAGTCCAAACCATCCAACTAATACACCAACCATTCTCTCAATGAAAAAAGGTGAAAAACAAAAGTACTTCACTCTGCCATTGGAACCTCCCACATGGCCTAGAGCTGTTGAGTTCCTTCACCATCTCCAAGAATGCAGAGCATGCATATGTAAGATTGGAAGCTTTCCTAGGGAATATTAGTGACAATAGATGGGAAAAATTCTGAATGTATGTACATTGCTTATTGGAATGGTGTAGGTAGCATATGACATGTCTGAAAACTGTCCAAATGTAGATCTTTGCAGTTGTACATATCTTTGTCTCGCATCCTGGGGTTCTAGACTAAACTTGTATGGCCAGCCATTGTTAGCACTGTCAATATTTTTCTAAGTATTCTCTGTGGACTCCATCAAGAATGTGAGCAGCCAGAAATTGTTCGGAAGCTGTCCATTCCGTTCCCTTGTTGTCAGTGCTAAGTCCATTTAAATGCCAACAAGACAACAATTGCATGCTATGTTCAACTGAGATATAATATGGAAATTAATCTTCTAATAATGTTGTAATGGGCAAAGTGAGTATTATACGAACAATAACATCAACAGTGGAATGCCTACCACCCAGTCAAGGTCAAGCAAACTACAGTATGAATCACAGATGAAAACAAGTTCCCTCTCAGCACTTCAAGAAAAAATAAAATGTTGCATGAATAACACTTGAACATAGCATTCTATGCAATCTAATTTATCAGGAATACTTTACTTGCAACCAAAGGTCACAAATTAAAGTACTTGCAACTTTTGGTATCAAAAGTGAGATGTTTTAACACAGCCTTACAAAGAGATATCTGGACTTGATTCGTTCATCTTTTTGCTTCACCATCCTTGTTCAGAGGTCTGAAGTCATATTCAATACATATCATTCTGCTGAGATTACACAATTATGTCTCTTCAGAACTGCATAACATATTTTGGGTAACTAACTCCTTTAAAGCCTCTATTTTTATGCCAACAATCATTTTCACGGTTCATTTTTGCATGTATTGCCTGTGCTAAGACACGGATTTGATTAATTCATGCCTGTGGAAACACTGCCACTAATTCCATTTGATGTCTCAGTCTTCTGTACAGAAAGGAGAAAAAAAGCTTTCTTTGTTAAAAGCCAGAAAAAAAAGCGAAGCAATGCAAAGAGACAAATGTTTTGTTAGAGAAGATGGAATGTCAAAGGAGATTACAGTTCCAACATAAAAGACATCAAGATTGGAGCATAGAACTGTCTGCCCCAGATCAATGGGTATATTGCATCCCATAAAAAGCTGCTGTTGCAATCATACTTACATTTTGTAGCATTTGCCAAATTGCTTCATTCTATAATGGCAATATACACAGTGAAAATGCTTGAAACAAGTGACAAAGCTGAAGGCGATAAGGATGAAGGGACAGGAAGCAATTGAAGTGGCTTGTTAATCCTTTATTGGTTTGATCCAAGGTGAGAGCATGCAGATGGTGGAATAATTTTACGTGTGATTTAACATTCAACAGTAAGTCAATACACAATTATGAGAGGCTGATAATATTGGACACTTTCCTTTGCAAAAAGTAGTGATCTTCACAATTTTTGAAGAAGATATAGAACTAAAAATGTTTTAAATATTTAATCTGTTTTGTTATTAAAAATGGGTCAAGTAAATCAAAGAATAGTGTTGTCACTTGAAAATAATAGGGAAAGGAAATCAGAAACATACCTTGTTGTTTAAGTGCAAGGTAATATTAGTAGGGATATCATGGAAAGCTCTACCACCAGAGCAAAAACAACACTAGACTCAGGGAAATTTCTATTTCTAACTTTGATTTGCTTAATTAATTTTAATTATTTTTACATGTTATTAAGAGGTCGTAATTGCACCAATTTTTAAAATAATTTAATGTAAATAATAGTTCTAGTCATTAACATTTTTTTCCAAATACATTTTTTATATAGTGTTTTGATCCATGTGTAGAAGATGGCAGTGAGTGCCACAATGTCGGACTCTGCTAATAAGTTTGGAACTTGCTTTGGTGAGGAAGCTGCCTTTAAAAAACGTGTTTGCATAATGGTTTGCTTGGTAGAAAATGTGGCCACTCTCTGCTGGGAGGAAAATCTAAGCCATGAATGAACTTGCAGGCAATACACTTGTTCATAATTCAAAAGCGATATTAGGCTGTTAAAAAAAAGCCCATGTTGTTCAAGTGATAAAGAACTATTTATGCATTTCCTTTTGTTATTATTGTAAATTCTAGGTTGATTATTTTCTGACCTTATTAAGCAAAGACCAAGAGGCAAAGTTACACTCCATGTGTTAGATTTTGATACTTAATAAAAGGTATTCCACACTTTAATGTGATCTCTCTGAAACTAATGAGAGTGATCTTGCAAAGCTGTGGACCCGCTGGAAGATCAGTAATTTAAGAGGCAATAAACTGTTGAAAAATGTCAGGCATGATAGGTAATCTATGGATTTAAGGATAGGGAAGGGCTTAGAAGGATTTGGAACAAATGTAGGCAAATAGGACTAATCCAGATTGTCAACCTGGTCAACAGGGACATGCAAGTCAAAGGGCCTGTTCCATACTGTATGACTCTGTGACATTAGTAAGACCTGCCATTCTATCAAATACTGAGTAGAGGGTTACCACATGCCGTATTTGAATTAGAAGGTAGTTTGTTGCAAAAATAAATTGCTGAAGAGTATTAGAAGATTATGAATGGACTGATGAATCAAAAGACATTGGCATTATCTGATGACGTTCATAAACCTGTTAGCATTTGGAGAGGATCAGAGAAAGTATCCATGCAAATTTAATGCTAATACAAAGGTAAACCTCTGTAATCTAAACTCAGACTCACAATTTGACATTGCCCTGGAACAAAGTGAAGTGAGACTCACTTACCCAGATTCAGACAGCTTTTGCACTGCAGTTGTAGCACAGAATACCATTTGAAGGGGGTTAGTGTGTTAAAGGATATGGGATATTTATAATAATATATCACCATATAACAATTACTGTATGGAAACAGGCCATCTTGGCCCCTCTAGTCCATACCAATTTAAGTGATCTCCTCTAGTCCCACTTACCTGCACCCTGCCCATAACCCTCCAATCCCCTCATATCCATGCACATCCAACTTTTTCTTAAATGACAAATTGACCTTGCTACAACCACCTCTTCCAGAAGGTCATTCCATTCAGCCACCACTCTCTGAGTGAAGAATCTCCCTCTCATGTTACTTCTAAACTTTCTCCCCTTAACCCTTAACTCATGACCCCTCGTTCCAATCTCACCTACCCTCAAGGGGAAGAGCCTATTCACATTTACTCTACCTATCCCCCTCATAATTTTATATACCTCTATCACATCCCCCTCAACCTTCTACGCTCCAATGAATAAAACCCAGTCTACTCAATCCTTCTCTGTATTCTAGATACTGCAATCCAGGCAACATTTTAGTAAATCTTCTCGGCACGCACTCTGCCTTATTGATATCCTTCCTATAATTTGGGGACCAGAACTGCATACAGTATTCCAAATTTGGCCTTGAATAGTCTCAACATCACTTCCCAACTCCTATATTCTATACTTTGATTTATAAAGGTGTAATGGGGGATTAAAACCATGTGCCCAGATGCTTTTTCCTTATGTGGAACTGACGACACTGAGTCCACACTCAGGTCACCTTACTTTCAGAACTCGCAGATGTAATTAAATTCAGCCATGGGGATTTATCTGAAGATACACTTTGAAATGGAATTCCACTGTGAGGCCCAGGGAAAGCAGTTGTCAAATGCAACACTCTGAAATTGACGAATTGGTCACAACCTGTCTTGCTCGAGAAGTTTTAATAAGTCTTTGTATCTACGAGATAAACCAGGAAATCATAACATCCTGGTTCCATAATAATTAATCTTCTAAATTGTAGAATAGTATGTTCAGTTTTGATTTTGACTGACAAATGTTAGAAGGAGTAGGCGCATGATTAATAGTTTTTGAGGTATATAAGCCTGTGGTCCTGCTGCTGAAGTTTAGACTCTCCGAGGGGTGGGAACACCCCTTGTCAAGAAGGAAGAACAGCCAGAGTCCGAGTAACGTCCCGGTCAGGGGAGGTGGAGAAGCTGCTACTGGCGCCCTGACAACCTACTACAAGTGTGCAGTCATTGCCTCGCTTCGGCAGTTGGGACCAGTCCAAGCATTGATAAGTATAGTTGGGAAGGGCTTGCATATTGTAGTGTGAAATCAGCTTTTGAATTTGTAATAAACATTTGTATAAACTGAACTGCTCTCGGTGTGTGTGTCTATTTTCTTTCGGTGGCTCAAACACTGTGACCAATCTAAAACGAACAAAATGAGAGGTATAAGTTAACCCAAGACAATTGGCGCTGCGAGCAGGGTTGGTCTCAAGATGTTTCGCCGAAAGAAAGAGGTGAGCCCTGAGAGTTCTTGATTCCTGGATGGACTTCCAAAGACGATAGGTTTGGCATGTTGGCCAATACCCTGTCTTTGTTGGGACCACCCATTAGTTGGGATGAGAAGTTAGACCCATCACGTGCACCTCTGGGAGAGCGGGTTGCCACTCTCCTTCGAGAAAGTAAATTTCCTGATAAAAAGGGGACGCTGACGGATGGTTTTTGGTTGCTGGCCACAGCCTTACGCCACTCCGTTCAGCGTGAAGCAGAATCATTTCAAAGAGAAGTAGAATCTCAGCGCAAGGGAAAGCAATTAGAGGAGGAGCTAGAAGCCATGCGACAACACTGTTCCATGATGAGCGAAATTGTTCGTACCAGTCAGGACAGAGCCAAAGAATGGGAAGATAAGCATGTCCAAACAATCTGCCATAATATTAAACCCCGGCAGCAGCTCTATGCAGATAAGGAAAGGTATGGAGTAGAATCCGATCCATATCGAATTCGTGCCATGATAATGGATGGTGACGATCCTGATGTAATTGAGGATTGGGATGGGAATATCTGGAATGACAATGGTAATAATGCAGATTCTCCTCAGCATGTGTCTAACATACGGCCCTCTCCACCTGCTGTTCACGCCCGCCCAATAAGGCAGCAGATTTCCCAAACAGACAGAAGAGGGGATGATGTAAGGGTAGAGATTGATAGGATAGATACGCCGGTCTCCCATGTGGACCCAGGGGAAAATACCCGAACCCCTGCTTATGCTCTATGGCCTACTCCCTCTACAGGAAGGCCTAGGCCTCGTCCTGTCCACTGGGCAAAGGACCCTGTGGGCCAAAGTGGGAGCAGAGGTCAAGCGCAGTCAATGATCCGTGACTTCTCTATAAAAGAGCTGGCTGCCATTGGAGATCGATTTAGGCAAAAGGCGGGAGAAACTCTGGCAGCCTGGCTCCTGCGTGTTTGGGATCAAGAAGGGGGTAATGTATATTTAACCCCTGAGGAATTGTTGGGATTAGGAACATTGACTACTGATATCCGGGTCACTGCTGAGCTGTGGGATAGAGGGAGAGAGATGGATTACTTACTTACTACTCTAGGGGATGCCCTGCTACAAGTATACCCCTCACCAATAAATTGGGATTTACATTTGCAAAACAATTGGAGAACCTCAGAGGAGGGTATAGCAGTAATTTGTCAGCAGGCCCTGCCTCTGCCTTGTATGCAGGGTGTTTGATGCTGTGGGTACATGGGGGGGAGCCCTGATGAAGGGATATTCACTGCCGGAATGCATACCAGATTGGTTCGTTCCGCACAACCCACCACACGGGAATTGGTTCTGTCCGTAACTAGTCCGCTAATTGGGCACCCTGTGTCTGAGGAGGTGCATGCCTTATCTGGGCTTAGAGAATTAGAGTTGGGAGGTAAAATCCACTCACGTACAACCCAGGTTAAATCAGACAAGGAGGATGAAAAGAGAGGGGCTACTGCTAATAACGGACCGACAAGAAAGGACCTTTTTCTAACCTTGTTAAAGTTAGGCGTACCTAAAAGTGATATTGATGGGAAACCTACTGCGGTCCTTTATGCCCTTTATAAGAAAAAAGCAGGGGAACATCATCCCCAGCTGCTGAGTCCTCCTGGCCCAGCTGTGCCCTCTGCTCCCACTGCTGCTTCTATCGAGCTGACTTCTCCTGCTCCAGTTACTCGTGATGAGGTGAAACAATGGGTTGAACAGGCTCTCAAGGATAATAATAGCATGTGGTCCTGGAAGCCCCCGAACCCTTCTGAAGCCTGAAGGTGTGGACAGGATTCCCGTGTCTACTCCATCGAGACATGGCGCACACACGAGGATCTGCGGCCCTACATACCATTAACAATCCACTGGGGTGGGGGTAATGATCGCCAATACTTGGCTTTAGTCGACACCGGTGCAGAGCACTCGGTGATTCCTGGTAACCCCGACCTCTGGACTGGACCTGCCTTTCGAATAGAGGAGTTGGGAGGAGCGGTCACCCTGGCAAAGGAAATAAAAGTCTGTGCCACGGTGGGTGATAGCCCTTCCCCTGTCTGGTTACATGCCCTGGTGGCTGCTACTGATGAGTGTATCCTGGGTATTAATATGTTGGCCGGTACGGCCCTTAATACTAGCCAAGGGGGATTTGAATTTGGAATTCGAACTATTACAAAAAAACTAGTAGTGGGTCAGGCTAATTGGGATTCTGTGATGGTGCCACCCCCCATGAAACCTGTGTGCATTCCACAATATCGTCTGCCTGGGGGGCAGGAAGAGATTACTGCCACCATCAATGCTCTGCAAGAAGAAGGGGTAGTGAGGCCCGCAACGTCGCCCTTTAATAGCCCTGTTTGGCCAGTCCAGAAGCCGGACGGCTCCTGGAGAATGACAGTTGATTATCGTTTTTTGAACAAACATGCCCCACCACTTGATTCAGCAGTTCCGGACATTGTTACCCTTATTGAAAACATTGCTACTGGGAACTCAGGAACATGGTATGCTGTCATTGATCTCGCTAACGCTTTCTTCAGTATTCTTATAGCTGAGGACTCACAGGATCAGTTCGCCTTTACCTGGAGGGGGCGCCAGTATACCTTCACCTGCCTCCCTCAGAGCTATGTACACTCTCCCACTATTTGCCACAGCCTAATTGCCCGTGATTTGGAGACGGTGCCAGTATCGCCTTCCCTCTCAATTCACCATTATATTGATGATTTGGCCTCCTGGAGCCTCTGGCAGAAACAAGAGGGTTGCTGAGTTCCACTGGGATTCTGGTCACATACCATGCCCGAGGCTGCCACTCGTTATTCTGCTTTTGAACAACAGTTACTAGCCTGTTACTGGGCCCTGCTAGAGACTGAAAGAATGACAGGCAATGCAGATGTTCAATTGAGACCTGCACTTCCTATAATGAACTGGGTCCTGGCTAATGACACTAATCTAAAGATCGGGTGGGCTCAGCAGTCTTCTATTGTTAAATGGAAGTGGGATATTCAGAGTCGTGCGACCAGAGGGCCTGAAGGGGTGGGCCGCATACACGAACAGGTGGCTGATCTTCCGTCTCGTCATGAGGATTTTGAACCCGCCTTGCCCCTCCTTTACCCCCTTCACCAGTTCAGTAGGGTAAACCATATGATTCGCTCACTCCAGCAGAACAAGAGGATGCCTGGTTTACTGATGGTAGCAGCCGGTGGGTGAAAGGAAAGCAAAAGTGGAAAGCAGTGGCTTACCATCCCAGGTCAGGAACTCACTTATCTGAGGAAGGAGATGGTGGCTCCAGTCAGTATGCTGAGTTGAAGGCAGTCACTTTACCACTAGATCCCCATGATCACCCTCTTCACCTGTTTACTGATTCCTGGGCTGTGGCTAATGGACTTGTGGTATGGATGCCTGATTGGCAAAAGAACAACTGGGTGATACATGACCGCCCAGTATGAGGCAAAGAGTTGTGGCAACAGTTGTGGGATGCTTCCCACCACTGTGAGATAACCGTTTATCACATTGATGCCCATACCAATATGGTGACTAACATGGCACAACATAATGCAGTAGCAGATCAGCTTGCCACTATCAGTCGTGCTGATACCGTCCCCCTGGCTTGATGGGCACATGAACAGAGTGGTCATTTGGAAAAGAAGGGATCAGCTATGTGGGCCCGAACACATGCTTTACCCATCTATCAGGATGATGTCCGCATGGTCGTATGTACATGCCCAGAATGTCAGCTTGTGAAGTTCCATACCGTTCCACCTGGTCCGCATTGCCGAATGAAATGGAGTGCTCACTCAGCTGCAGTCTGGCAAATTGATTACATAGGCCCCATGCTAGACTGTATGGGTAAACATTACGTCCTAGTAATGGTTGACACCTTTTCGGGCCTGGTTTTTGGTTTTCCACCAAGATGACTGACCAAGCTAGCACTATCCAAGGACTAAACCATTTGATTTCTCGTTATGATGTTCCAGAGGAGATTCACTCTGATAATGGCTTGCACTTCTCCGGGAAAGCAATCTGTGATTGGGCAAATGACAACGGTATTTTAGGGTTCACCATATTCTTTATTACCCACAGGCTGCCGGGTTAGTTGAACGAATAAATGGCTTACTGAAGGAACAAATTTGTTTGTTAACACCACTGGGGACCCAGAAGGGGTGGTGCCATGTGCTGCAGCAGGCAGTCGACAATTTGAATCATCGCCCTTTAAAAGGAGGTACACCTTTCCACTGACTTCTTCACGCTCCTGAATTACAGCCTATTCCAGACGAAAAACAGTCATTGCCCCGCATTCCCGAACTAGAGAATGTTGGACAAAAGGTATGGGTGGCACCACCAGGTAGTGGCCCTCCTGTAAAAGGGGAAATAGTGACACCTGCCCAGGGTAACACTTGGTGGGTAGCTATTGAGGGACAGGATGATTTAGTCTGTTTAAACACTAAATGCTTACGGTATCATGAGTGACATGTGTCAGGCTTCTTTGTTCCAGGTTCTCCATTTTACACTCCTGGTGATCTGGCTTAACAGCTGTTTTGAAGCCAGCAATTGGATTTGTAATGTCGAGGACGTTCTGAGGGAGTCCCCCGTGGGAAACACGGTCCGATGCATTACACCAAGGAAGTCCTCGGTTACCCGCCTCAAGTGCAGCTTATATAAATATGTTATTGTTCAGCATGTTTCAAAATCTGTTCGTGAGCTCCAGTATCTGGGTATTGTGGCCAACAAGGATAATTTGAGCCTTGGTTGGAATCCTTTCTCATGGCTAACTGTTACATTTGGGGGAGTGGGCCACACTATCCTCCGTTGGTTGCTCGCGTCATTGCTTATCTTTGTAATTGTTGTTTCGATTTCTCTTTTTTCGCTCCCTCTGTACTCAAATACTGGTTAGGCCTCGCAAATGACAGATTGTGACCAAGGGGTGGAATGTAATGGAGGATTAAAACCATGTGCCCAGATGATTTTTGCTTATGTGCAACTGACGACACTGGGTCCACACTCAGGTCACCTTACTTTCAGAACTAGTAGATGTAATTAAATTCAGCCATGGGGATTTATCTGAAGATACACTTTGAAGTGGAATTCCACTGTGAGGCCCAGGGAAAGTAGTTGTCAAATGCAACACTCTGAAATTGACGAATTGGTCACAACCTGTCTTGCTCGAGAAGTTTTAATAAGTCTTTGTATCTACGAGATAAACCAGGAAATCATAACATCCTGGTTCCATAATAATTAATCTTCTAAATTGTAGAATAGTATGTTCAGTTTTGATTTTGACTGACAAATGTTAGAAGGAGTAGGCGCATGATTAATTGTTTTTGGGGTATATAAGCCTGTGGTCCTGCTGCTGAAGTTTAGACTCTCCGAGAGGTAGGAACACCCCTTGTCACTCCAAGCCAGAGTCCGAGCAACGTCCCGGTCAGGGGAGGTGGAGAAGCTGCTACCGGCGCCCTGACAACCTACTACAAGTGTGCAGTTGTTGGGACCAGTCCAAGCGTTGATAAGTATAGTTGGGAATGACTTGCATATTGTAATGTGAAATCAGCTTTTGAATTTGTAATAAACATTTGTATAAACTGAACTGCTCTCGGTGTGTGTGTCAATTTTCTTTCAGTAGCTCAAACACTGTGACCAATCTAAAATGAACAAAATGAGAGGTATAAGTTTACCCAAGACAAAAGGCCAGCATACAAAAGCCATCTTTACCATTCTATACACATGAGATTCCACTTTCAAAGAACAATGAACCATTATTCCAAGATCTTTCTGTTCCTCTGCATTCTTCAATTCCCTCCCCTTCATTATATATGTCCTGTTTTGATTATTCTACCCAAATTTAAGCACTTCACACTTATCTACATTAAACTCCATCTGCCATCTTTCAGTCCATTCTTCTAAGCAGTCCACATCTTTCTGCAATCTCTGAAAACCATCTTCACTATGCACAACTTCCACTATTTTTGTATCGTCCGCTTATTTACTAACCCAATTTTCCACTCCATTATCCAAATCATTCATGTAAATGACAAACAACAAGGGACCCAACACCGATCCCTGAAGCACACCACTCATCACCGGCCTCCATCCTGGCAGAGAGTTATCCACCATGACTCTCTGGCACCTATCTTTTAGCCACCATTGAATCCATCTGGCTATCTCAACATTAATACCTAGTGCCTGAACCTTCCTTACCAACCTTCCATGGGGAACCTTATCGAAGGCCTTACTGAAATCAACATAGACTACATCTACTACTCTACCCTCATCAACCTTCCTAGTCACCTCCTCAAAAATTCAATAAGATTTGTCAAACATGATCTTCCCCACACAAACCCATGTTGGGTGTCCCTGATCAGTCCCTGCCTCTATAGATACTTATACATATTATCTCTAAAAATACTTTCCATTAGTTTTCCGACTACCGACGTCAAACTTACTGGCCTATAATTGCTGGGCCTACACCTGGATCCCTTTTTAAACAAAAGAATCATGCTTGTGCTATGCCAAGCCTATGGCACCATGCCCCCCTCCAGTGACTGTTGAAAAGATCACTGTCAGAGACTCCGCTATTTCCTCCCTGACTTCTCTCAAGGTCCTGAGGAAAATCCCATCGGGACCCGAAGATTTATCCACCTTTATATGCTTCAAAAGCTCTAACATTCCCTCTTTCCTAATCCATACATTTTCCACAATCACCCCTTCTGCTTCTCTATCCTACATGATTCCATATCATCTCCCCTAGTGAATACGGATGAGAAGTATTCCTTCATTATCTCCCCCATCTCATTCAGCACTGCACACAGTTGTCTGCTCTTATTCTCTAAGGTGTTAATTTTATCTTTCAGTTTCCTTTTGCTATTTACATCTATGTAAAAAAATCCCCTTGGGTTTACTTTCACCCTGTTCACTATAGCCATTTCGTACCTTCTTTTTGCTTTCCTAATTTCTTTCTTAAGCTTCTTTTTGCAATCCATGTATTTTACAAGCATCTTGTTTCTTATATTTAATATAAGCCTTGCTTTTAATTCGAACCAACTTTCTAATCTCCCTTGAAAACCATGGCTCTCTCGAACTTTTGGCTCTGCCTTTTATCCTAACAGAAACATAAAGATTCTGCACCCTCAAAATCTTACCTTTAAAAGACCTCCAATTCTCCTCTACCATCGGGCCGCACTCAAAAACCACAATCTTTGGACCAGACCTATACCTTTCCATAATTATATTGAAACAAATGGTACCATGATCATTGGATCCGACGTACTCCCCAACATATATCTCAGTCACCTGCCCGATCTCATTCCCCATCAGTAGATCGAACACTGCCCCTTCTCTAGTGGGTACCTCAACATATTGTTGCAAAAAACTATCCTGCACACAGTTTACAAATTCTAATCCATCCAGCCCCTTCACAGAATGTGTTTCCCAATCTATATTAGGAAAATTAAAATCTCCCACTAATACATCCCTGTGCTTATTACAAATCTCTGCTATTTCCTTACACATTTGCTCCTCTATTTCTCACACCCCATGAGGTGGTATATAATACACCCCTATAATTGTAACTTCTCCTTTCCCATTTCTCAATCCCACCCATAACGCCTCCCTTGACGAGCCCTCCAATCTATCTCGCCTCAGCACCGCTGTAATAATTTCCCTGACAAGCAATGCCACACCACCCCCTCTTACCCCTCCAATTCTATCACACCTGAAGCAGCAAAATCACAGAATATTTAGCTGCCAGTCACAACCCTCCTGCAACCACATCTCACTAATCACCATCACGTCATACTGCCAAGTCTCTATCCACAACTACAGCTCCTCTACTTTCCTTACATTAAAGTAAATGGATTTCTAAGATTTCCCACATCTTTCCCTTTGTTGTCCCTATATTTACGGTCACATTTATTATTTATTACCATTATTCCCCCCTCCATCACTGCATCGATCATTTTCCTTCTTGATCACCTGTCTTTCCACCCCAAACTTTGTCTACAAGCCTTCTCTATTTGTGGACAAAATGTCTCTTTGCTGTTCTCCTTTATATGGACCCCTTCCCCCAACCTCCTTTGTAGCCAGCAAATGCCCCTGCCAGGATACTGGTCCCTCTGGGATTCAGATGCAAGCCATCTATTCGACACAAGTCCCACCTCCCCCAAAAACGGTCCCAGTGATCCAAGAACTTGAATCCCTGCCCCTTACTCCACTCGTTTAGTCACGCACTCACCCTCCACCTGATACTATTCTTGCCCTCACTATCGCATGGCACAGGAAGTAATCCATAAATTACCCCCTTTGCGGTCCTTCTTTTTAGCTCTCCATTTAACTCCCTTTATTCACTCTTCCTCCCTATGTCATTGGTACTCATGATTTTATTTATTATATTCAGATTTTAGATTTATTGTCAGAGGTCCCCACCAATCACCCCCGGCACCTACCCCTGTAGCCAGAGGAGTGTGGTAGTACACCACCAGCCTACTGCAGGGGGCAACACCTGTACCTGCAGGAGTATACCGCCGGCCAACTGCAGGGGGCAACCTTTGTACCTGCAAGAGAGTAAGGGGACAGGACAACACCTGACCAGCTGTCAATCAGTTGGCCTGAAGGGATCAAGCCCCACCCGGTTGGGTGTCAATCACCCTCCAGGATATAAGCCTGCCGAGCTCCCCTGTAAGTACTGTGGGTTCTGGTGTGGGTCAGACTGATGATCGCACCAAAACTGTCCGGCTAGGAACCAGTATTGTTCCCAATGCGGCAAGAAAGGTCACTTCACTAAAGTGTGCATCTCAAAACCAGCTGGCAGCTCAGCAGCACTCTATGACATCCCCCTCCCCCGCGGACCCCTCCAAGTGCGCGTGCCAATTGGCACCATTGTCCCCGCTACGACTTCCACCTTCCCCGACTTTAATGGTGCAACATTCAGCCCTGCCAGCGACTGTCACAGCATGTGTCTCGAGCACCTGGACCAATCCCCGCTCTCGCCAGCGCTGCTCGCCGAGAAATACAGTGATGTCACTTCCAGCCCACTGTGTGACGTCACTTCTGGCTGACGTAATGACGTCACTGCCACTGGCCGCTATGATGTCACTTCCCCTGGCGCAAAGAATACGGCTGGGAAGGAGGCCAGCCACGCAGTGTACCCCTATGTGGCACCACCATCTTGGGCCAGGCAACAGCTGATATGGAGAGCCCTCGATGATGTTGAGAATGACGTGGTCAACATGGGCAGTGACCAGACTGCCCCACCAATGCTTCTCATGCCTCTGGATGCCATCAGTTACCACATGCCGCACCCCACGACCAATGTCGACATGGTCAACACGGGCGATGACCAGGCTGCCCTACTGACGTTCCCCACGACTCTGGAAGCCATAAATTGCTGTGCACAACCGGAGAGCAATGACTCCGACTCTGATACAGTCCTGGCCGCCACTACGCTGACCAGGGGCATCCCTCACAATCTCGGGTGCTCTATGATGGTCGTGCAAGTCAATGGGCAGATAACGAAGTGCCTGTTCAAAATTTGCAACACCGAGAGCTTCATTCACCTGAGGGTGGCCCACTATCTGAGATTAAAAGTCCATCCCACCACCTGCTCGATCACCCTCGCCACCAAGGATAAGACTGTTGGTACCCTCGGGCACTGGTTGGCTGATATAACTGTGGGAGGGGAGACTGACACAGGGTTCAGGCTCCTGGTCATGCCAAAACTCTGCATTCCAGTCCTCCTGGGCCTAGATTTCCAGTGCCACCTGCAGACTGTCACACTTTCCTTCTGGTGGCCCCAACCTCCACTTCCGTTACACAGCACGCCAACCTACCAGCCCCGGCCAACCTGCGGCCTCTCCACACTGCACATCACTCCACTGGCCCTCTTCCCACATCTTGCGCTAGGCTGCAAGCCGATCGCTGCCAGAAGTAAGCACTATTGCGCTGCAGACAGAGACTTCATCAAGGCAGAGGTGCAGTGACTCCTGGCGGAAGGTGTCATAGAGCCCAGTAACTGCCCTTGGAGAGCCCAAGTCCTGGTGGTCAAAGGGGGAAGTAAGCCAAGGATGGTCGTCGATTAAAGCCAGACCATTAACCCAGCTGGACAACTAAATCCTGCCAAGGATCGCCAACATGGTCAATGAGATAGCCCGCTACTGGGTTTTCTCCACGACTGAACTGAAGTTGGCATATCACCAAATCCCCATCCACCTGAAGGACAAGCCCAACACCACGTTTGAGGTGGATGGGTGCCTGTACCAGTTCCGCTGAGTTCCCTTTGGGGTCATGAACAGGGTCTCCATTTTCCAGTGGGAGATAGATCACATGGTAGACTGGCACAAGCTGAAGGCGACGTTCCCGTATCTGGATAATGTCACTATCTGGGGCCATGACCAGCAGGACCACGATGCTAACCTGGAGAAATTCCTCCAGACAGCCGGAGAGCTGAACCTCACTTAAAACAAGGAGAAGTGTGTGTTTAGCACCACCCACCTCGCCATCCTGGGGTACATCGTGGCCCATGGAGTCGTCGCCCCAGATCCAGAAAGGATACGCCCATTAATTGAGTTACCTCTCCCCCCCCACGCTAAAGGCCCTCCACAGGTGCCTTGGCCTTTTCTCTTATTACTCGCAGTGGGTCCCTCACTTCTTGGACAAGGTCTGCCCACTGGCCCAAGTTACAACATTTCCCCTCCCACTCGAGGTGCAGACAGCCTTCATCCGCATCAGGCACGACATTGCTGATGCTACAATGCAGGCCGTGGATGAGGACTCCCCCTTCCAGGTGGAGAACGATGCCTCTGGGGTAGCCTTCAACCAAGGGGGGGTGCCCCATCGCTTTCTTCTCCAGGACCCTCCACAGCTCCGAGCTAGGGCATTCCGCCATTGAAAAGGAGGCTCAGGCGATTGTGGAAGCGGTCTGCTTACCTTGCCGGCAGGAGATTCACCCTCCTCACGGACCAGCAGGCCATGGCGTTCATGTTTAGCACTACCCATAAGAGCAAGATCAAGAACGACAAGATCCTGCGCTGGAGAGTCGAGCTGGCAACCTACAGCTATGGCATCCAGTACCACCCTGGGAAGTTTAATGACTCCCCCGATGCCGTCTCTCGCACCTGTACATCTATGCACGATGACAGGCTGTAGGCATTGCATGAGTCCCTCCGCATTCCAAATTTCACCAAGTTGTACCACTTCATGAAGTCCTGGAACCTGCCGAACACTATCAGTGACGTCAGGGACATGACCGAGGCCTGTTGTGTCTGCACAGAGTGTAAACCCTGTTTCATGTTGTAAAGGATATGCGGCCTTTTGAGTATATTGGCATGGACTTCAAAGGGCCCCTTCCTTCCACAAATCGAAAAATCTACTTCCTCATGGTAGTGGACGAGTACTCATGCTTCCCTTTCAGTATCCCTTGCCCGGACACCTCCATGGCCACCGTCATCAGGGCCCTGGGGCAAATCTTCACCATGTTTGGCTACCCCGCCTTCATCCACAGCAACCATGGGTCTAGTTTCATGAGTGACGAGCTGCACCAGTACCTGATGACGAGGAGCATCGCGACCAGTCGCACGACGAGCTATAACCCGAGAGGCAATGGGCAAGTGGAACACGAAAACGGTGGTCTGGAAGGCAGTCCTCCTGGCTCTCAGGTCAAAAGGGTGGGCAATGGAGTACTGGCAGGACGCCCTGCCTGAGGCACTCCATGCCATTCGGTCGCTGCTGTGCATGGCTACCAACGAGACCCCTCATGAACGTCTGTTCTCATTCCCCAGGAAGTCGGCGACTGGAATGTCCCTCCCAGCATGGCTCACATCCCCGGGACCAGTGCTCTTGTGTAAGAATGTACGGACACACAAGGCCAAAGCCTTGGTCGAGCAGGTCTTCCTCCTACATGCAAACCACAACTATGCCTATATTAGGTTCGGCAGTGGCAGGGAGGACACTGTCTCAACCAGAGACCTGGCACCAGCAGGAGCACTCACCACACCACACCATCATCCAGCCCAGGATAACGCTGACCGGGCATACATCCCCGTCCCCAGGCAGCTGTGGGGTACGCAGTACCTCCTTGACCACCAGGGGCCTGCTTCAACCCTGGGAGATGAACCTGCCCCCCCCCCACCCATCCAATATGACCCTCATGTGTCGACCCCGGACTCCCTGTCCACCCCTCCACGTGGCACCACATGGTAACACAGACCCCTGCCGCCAGCCCCCCCCCCCCCACTTCCCCTCCGACCAGTGACCAGGAGCCAGTCCTATGACGGTTACAGAGACCCGGCGGCACTGTGGGTACGATTCCTTGTTACTGACCCCCCTGGGACAATTTTAAAGAGGTGGGTGAATGTGGTTGTACACCACCGACCTACTGCAGGGGGCAACATCTGTAGCTGCAAGAGTGTACCTCCAGCCTACTGCAGGGAGCAACCTCTGTACCTGCAGGAGGGTAAGGGGCAGGACAACACTTGGCCGGCTGTCAATCAGTCAGCCTGAAGGGATCAAGCCCCACCCGGGCAGGTCTCAATCACCCTCCGGGATATAAGCCTGCGCTGGCCTCCTGAAGCTCACTCAGAGTTACTGCAGCCACAGCCAGCCTGGCTCTGTGGAAGTCTTTGTGGATTAAAGCCTGTTGTACAGTCTTTACCTTGTCTGTGTTTGATTCTGGCTAACATCGAATCACAAGGAGGCACCACACTTGTGCCCACATCTCCTCCCTTACTAGTCTGGGGCCCCGAACAGGGCTTTTAAATTAAGCAACATATCACTTGTGTATCCACAAGATTGATTTACTACATCCAGTGCTCTTTTTGTGTCTTTCTCTACATCGGTGAGAATGGGCAGAGACTGGGAGATCACTTTGCTGAACACCTTTGTTCTGTCCACGCCTGTGACAGGGATCTTGCAGCGGCCAACCTCTTGACTTCTGCACTATCCAACCAAGACAAACCATAAATTGAAGGAGCAACACCTAATTTTAAATTTGGGCACTCTCCAACCGGATAGTGTTAACATGGACTTTTCCAGTTTCTGCTAACTTGCTCTCCCTCCCCCTCCCTTCCCTCATCCTGTCTTTTTATCCCTCAGTGCTCCATCCCCTTCCCTTTCTATTCACCAAGCCATCCCTCCTACACCAGCTTGCTGCTGTGATCTCCCTTCCTTCTCCACTGATTACCTCCTGTCTTTGTGAACGTGCTTGTCCCTCCCTTACCTTTTCATTCAGATGGCTGCCAACATTTTTCCATACCTTGATGAAGGGCTCAAGCACAAAATGTCGGTCATGTATGTTTATCTTTTTTACATAAAGGACACTGTTTGACCTGCTGAGTTTCCCCAGCATCATATTTTTTATTGTTGAGGAGTGTGATGGTGAAGGAGTAGCAGCTGCTTCTGAACCTGATGATGTGAATCTTGTGGCACAGATACTTCTGCTCTGATAATAGCAGCAAGAACAGTGTGTTCTGGGTGATGTGGATCCTTGAATATTCCCTTAGACCTTCCCACTTTAAATTGCAAAGCTATAAAACCAAATGATTGCAATAATTAACAAAGAAATGTCATTTCTGTTTGTTGGGAATATTTTACAGGCAACCACTTGCTGAGACATTCTGTATCTAGTTTCATAAATGTTTAATGAAAGGTTAGATGCTATCATAAATTGACAGTAAATAATTTGTAATGGAAAATCTTTGTTTCCTGTATTATATTTATAAACTGCTCTTAAAAAGGAACTAATTGTTTTTAAAAATGCTTTCAAGGTTTATTAGGATACCCTGCATAAATCTTAATAACATTTCTTGTGTCTGTTGTCAATATTATAACCATTGTTTTGACTATCTTTCAATTTACTTTCTTGAAGACATTGTCATTTTTGCCTCAGATCACAGCACTTTCTGAATTTTGTTATTTATCATTTATGTTGAGCAAATATGTTCACCTGAGTATCAGCATTTTGCTGTAACATTCTCTCAATGATTTAAAACATTACTGTCATTCATATTCCATACATTATTATAGTCATGATTCCCAACAGGATAAAGGGACAAATATGCATTTAAATTCGAATAGCTTCATTTGGTTCACCATCAATGCTGATTTTTAATTGTAATACAACTGGGTTCAGCAGGGGAATGGACATCTATCATACTCAAATGGGAATCTTACTCATAGATACGAATTGGAGAATCTTTTAACACCCAAAGGAATTGAATACAACTTGAAGCTCTCTAACTGTTGTCTAAGAGTTAAAGAACCCAAGGCAATAAACCAATGACCTCTGCATTTTGACTGCCTTTTTTTGGTCCATAATAATTCCATTCAAAAAAAAGTATTCAAAAACCAAGCTTAAATCAACCTGCCCTTCCTTGGCAACAAAATCTACACATTCAGTCCCACGAAAGTCTTGGATTTGGCCAAGCTTCCAATTTCCCTACATCCACAGGCCTGTATTAATATCAAAATCCAAATGTTCTCCCTGTAAAGATCTTCAAGATCCAATGAACACATGGAATGCATTTAAAATGGTACTAAAAATGCACTTTGCTTAACATAAATGACAATCAAGATCCTGAATTTATTTAGACAATTAACCAACTTCTCTGTTTTCAGATAGGAAATGGAAAATTGGCACTTTATAATCAGCCATAGAATTGTTATTTAGAACACAGGAGAGGAAAGAAAGCCTGCTGAGTAAAATAAAATAAGCAAAAAGAGACAAAAACTGGGGCAAATAAACAAAATAAAATTGGCAAACATGGGAACAAAAGGTTAAATTAAGCTACATTATGACTGCTTTTCTGGCACTGTCCTAGCGCTCTAATCTACTGAGTGGCAAGTTTGTGTTCAAGTCACTAATTTGTGATTTGGACACAGAAATTGATAGGTACTCCAGTGCAGTCAATGCTGAATAGGTGCTGGCCCTGTGTGAGGTGTGATCTTCCACACATGCATTCCATAATGAATCAAGAGAGAGAAGATGAACTCTTCACCCTTAATAAAAGAACTCAACAAATAAGAAATTAGACATCTTTGGTGGAGAGAGAAACCGAATCTCCTCTTGTGTTCATTCTAACCCACCACCCCCCCCTCTCTCTCTCTCTCTTTCTTCCACCCCCCCAACCCCAATGTTCTGATCCAGCTTTGATACTCCCTCTCCTTTTTTCTCTATTCTCTAAATTTCCTCCCCAACCACCTGCCTCCCCCTCTTCCTGGCTCCATCCACCTCTGTTTAACACATTTCACCTGCCAGATCCACTACTCATTTTGGTTTCAGCTGGTCCCATCTGTCCTTCATCTCTCCCCTAACAATTCTCATAACATCCATTATTACATCAGATTCCAGTACTTGCAACCTTCATTGGCACTTATCATCCTCCACCAGCTGCCTCCTCCTTCACCCTACCCTGATTCATTTTCCTCCTTCCGTCCCCTTTCTCTCTCTCTTTGTCAGTCACTATCTCCCTTTCTCAGATCCACCCCTTACTCACCATCTGTCCTTCATCATTCACCCATCTCTAGTTCACTAATCCCTTATTGGCGCCTGCCACACTCGGCCTTCCCTCTCCTCCTTATATTGGATCTCTCCCATCTCCACAATCAGTCTTGATGAAGGAGTTTACATGAAATGTTGACAATTCCTTTCCACTCCACAGATACCGCTAAACTGCTGACTTACTCTCCAGTACATGGACCTTTGCTCCAGATTCCAGCATCTGCAGATTTATTTGTCTACTGTGCTTTGGGTTGGTGACAGGCATCCAAATGCTTGACTGGCTTGCTTGCATACCTTGTCTCTGGTCTGTTACTGATGGACATATTACATTACTATTTATAGAACCCACGTGAAATTTTATAAAGCAGTCTCAAAATGTTTATTTTGCTTGCAAAATCTGTACAGCTACCACATTTCAAACTTTCAGATCCAAGTTTTTGTTACAGTATATGCTCATGTAATAGTCGGTACTGTGTAATAGTCGAGGACCCCATTTTTGGACTAAAAAAGTCACATTTTCCATATGACCAATGTAAAAGTCGACATTTCCCCCCCCACCCCCCCATTTTTGGCCCCAGCCACCCACCTGCCCACTGGAGCTCCAGACACCCTGATTGTAGATCCTTGCCCCAGCTGCCCGTCCACCAAAGCTAATACCTGGTCCCAGCCATCTGAGCTCCCGATGCTTTGAACGGCACAGGGACGTACCCTGGTCAAAAATATGATCTGTGTAAAAGTTGACCCCTCCCAAATTTTAACCAAAAAAAATTGGTCCAAAAACCCAACTATTACATGATAATGAGTAGAAAACTGGAAGATTTTTATTTCTGTTCAGCATCTGTGGCTCAAGCAACTGAAAGAGGGATTAAAGAGAAAAGATGAATGAAAAAAGCATTTTTAAGCAGTTCTGGTGAAAGATTGTCAGCATGGAATGTTAATTCTGCTTCACTCTCTATGGATGCAGTCTGAATGGTGACTGTTTTCAGTATTCTCTGTTTTTGTTTTACATTCCTGGAATTTGCAGTATTTTGCTTATAGATTATCCTTCACCTATACCTGAAGCTGACAATAAGGATTTACATAGGCAAATAGGTGGCCTTAAAATTCCTTCAAGTCCATGCTGCAACATCAGATTTACATGATCTAGGTGAAAAGGAGAAATTAAAGAAAGAAAAAAAATCATATTGCTGGAGTTATCCTGTGTATTTGTGGGAGTATGATTGACTGGGTTGAGGCTTATGGATTCCTTGATTCATATTAATAATTCCACAGTGAAGACACAAACACAATTGATAACATTGGGCAAAGCAACACATTTGAATTTCTCATTTACTGAAACAAAAAAATTGGATTTTGAAAGCAGAGGGATAAATATATATATTTTGAACACATTAAATTGATTAATAAATTATGTTAAGAACAATTGTTATACTGAGAATTATGATGAAGAGCTTTTTTGCTAAATCAATTAGAGAAAATGTGTAATATCTTCTATGAAATGTTATTAATATTGTGTATTTCCCATTAGCTAAATGAAAGTGAGTGTGTATGTAACAATACAAGTCCATGGTGCTTCAAAGCACCAGAGTCCTGGGTTCAGTCCTGATCTCCATTAGGTGTTTTCTCCACTCCTCCGTTTTCCAACCACATCCCAAAGATGTCCAGGCTGGGAAGATAATTGCTGCTGTAAATAGTCCCTGGTTTGTTGGGGAGTGGTAGAATGTGGGGAGAATACAAAAGGATGAATGTAAATGGGTGGTTGATATTTGGCAATGGGCCCACTGGTTTCTAAGCTGCATTGCTCTATCCCTCAACTTTTCCATATTTATTATTGAACAGCAAATTCAGCCAGGTTATAAAAGTTTTCATTAGTAAATTTTCCCTACTCTCCACAAAACATTATTGTTAAACTTACATTTGACATAACCTGATTGTTTCCTTCCCGTGTCCGTCCGCGGTGGTTCTTTTGATTCCAGTGCTCCAGCTAAAGATGGTTGTTCTATGAATACATTCAAAGGAGTGTTGAAGCCCGTCAAAGTCTTCAAGCATCAGTCCTGATTAGATTAATAGAGCAAACTTGATTTAACTCTGTCTCATGTTGGGGAATATGAAAACAGAGGTAGAATATCCAAATCATTTAAAATTCTTAGCAAGAAATGTGATCGAACAGAGCTTTTTACAGGTTAACTTTGACAGCTTCTGCAAAACATTGCTGAAACCCAGAAACCAGATACTGTCGTAATTTTAAAAAAACTGATTTTTAAACAAGTCATTGCCTTACAGTAGGGAGAATAAAATTGTTTACACCTAATGTTATTTATCTGTTCATTTTTTTTTAAATTATCTTGCCAATGTTTAAATGTATAAAGGTAAAAAAAAAAGCCAATTAGCCTGATGCCTGTCATCACGGAAATGTATGAAGCTCTCATAAAGGAAAAAATGGCAAGACATCCGGATAGAAGTTGTTCCATCAAGCAGATGCAGCAAGGATTTAGGAAAGGATAAATATACTGGATTTCTTTGAGGATATAACAAGAGTAATGTTTAGAAGGGAATACGTCAATGTGGTATACTTGGATTTCCAGAAGGCGTTCAATGAGGTAAATTCCATAACGATGCATGGAGCTGATAGATGATAGGTTAACCAATAGAAGACAGAGAGTTGGGATAAATATGATTTCCCCTTGTTGGCTAGCTGTTGTGAAAGAAGTGCAGGAGGTGTTGACCTGGGCACTCAAATGTTTGTTATATAAGTACACAAATGATTTAGCAGAGGACTGAATGTTATATCTTTGTTTGCAGATAACACTAAATTAAATGGAAAAAAATAATGCAGAGTATGTGGAGAGTCTGCAGAGAAATATAGATAGGTTAAATGAGTGGGCAAGGGTCTGGTAGCTGGAGTACAATGGTGGTAAAGATGAGGTCATCCACATTGGAAAGAAAATTAGAAGATGAGATTACTATTCAGCATGCTGTTGTGCAGAGGGACTTTGAATTGTTTGTACATGAATTGCATAAGTTGACTTGCAGGTGCAACAGTTTATCAAGAAGACAAATGGAAATGTTGGTCTTCATTGCAAGAATTTAAAAGCAGAGAAGTTTTACTGCATCTGTAAAAGATACTGGTGAAGCCACACCTGGAGAACTGTGTCTCCTTATTTGAGAAAGCATATACTGACTTTGAAAGCAGTGCACAGGAGTTTCACCAGGTTGATTCAAGAAATGATGGGATTTTAGCCATTGAGGAAAGATTAAGTTGCCTGGGATGATACTCACTGGAATTCAGAAGAATGAGAGGGGACCATATAGAAACATATAAAATTATTAAAGAGATACACAAGATAGAGGCAGGAAATAAATGGTAGGTGAGAATAAAAATAGGGGACAAAGCCTCAAGATTCATTGGAGTATATTTAGGATGAAGATGAGGAGAAAACTCCTTTTCTCAGAGAATGGTAAAGCATGCCTCATTAAATATATTTGACACAGTTAAATAGATGGTAGTATGGTAGGGGAATTAAGAATTATAGGGAAAATGCAGATCGGCGGAGCTATGTCCATAGCCAGATCAACCACGATCTTACTGAAAGGTGGAGCATGCTCAACAGGCCAGATGGCCAACTCCTACAACCATTTCCTAATATCCTGTGTTAAAAATTATTCCAGCAATTATTCAAAGAACAAACATATTTCTAATCTATAAAGGGATTGGTGGTATGAATATATGTTTGAAAAGCACAGTTGCTACTTTGAAATATTTCAACTTGGAAGTAAAAGTGAAATTTGATAAGACAATGTCACATCTCCAAAGATTTGCAGGATTTCCTAATACGGGGTGTGATGGATTATGTTATATTTTATATTGTATATATAGATATGTTTTATTTGATTATCCAACTGCACGAAAACCAACAAGGTCGGGTCAGATACAGCAATGAGCTCTCTGAACCCTTCTCCATTAACAATGGCGTGAAGCAAGGCTTTGTTCTCGCACTAACCCTCTTTTCAATCTTCTTCAGCATGATGCTGAACCAAGCCATGAAAGACCTCAACAATGAAGACGCTGTTTACATCCGGTACCGCACGGATGGCAGTCTCTTCAATCTGAGGCGCCTGCAAGCTCACACCAAGACACAAGAGAAACTTGTCCGTGAACTACTCTTTGCAGATGATGCCGCTTTAGTTGCCCATTCAGAGCCAGCTCTTCAGTGCTTGACGTCCTGTTTTGCGGAAACTGCCAAAATGTTTGGCCTGGAAGTCAGCCTGAAGAAAACTGAGGTCCTCCATCAGCCAGCTCCCCACCATGACTACCAGCCCCCCCACATCTCCATCGGGCACACAAAACTCAAAACGGTCAACCAGTTTACCTATCTCGGCTGCACCATTTCATCAGATGCAAGGATCGACAACGAGATAGACAACAGACTCGCCAAGGCAAATAGCGCCTTTGGAAGACTACACAAAAGAGTCTGGAAAAACAACCAACTGAAAAACCTCACAAAGATAAGCATATACAGAGCCGTTGTCATACCCACACTCCTGTTCGGCTCCGAATCATGGGTCCTCTACCGGCATCACCTACGGCTCCTAGAACGCTTCCACCAGTGTTGTCTCCACTCCATCCTCAACATTCATTGGAGCGCTTTCATCCCTAACGTCGAAGTACTCGAGATGGCAGAGGTCAACAGCATCGAGTCCACGCTGCTGAAGATCCAGCTGCGCTGGGTGGGTCACGTCTCCAGAATGGAGGACCATCGCCTTCCCAAGATCGTGTTATATGGCGAGCTCTCCACTGGCCACCGTGACAGAGGTGCACCAAAGAAAAGGTACAAGGACTGCCTAAAGAAATCTCTTGGTGCCTGCCACATTGACCTCCGCCAGTGGGCTGATATCGCCTCAAACCGTGCATCTTGGCGCCTCACAGTTTGGCGGGCAGCAACCTCCTTTTAAGAAGACCGCAGAGCCCACCTCACTGACAAAAGGCAAAGGAGGAAAAACCCGACACCCAACCCCAACCAACCAATTTTCCCCTGCAACCGCTGCAACCGTGTCTGCCTGTCCTGCATCGGACTTGTCAGCCACAAACGAGCCTGCAGCTGACGTGGACATTTACCCCCTCCATAAATCTTCGTCCGCGAAGCCAAGCCAAAGAAAAAAAGAAAGAAAAAAGCAAAGGAGATAAATTGTTGCAGGTTTTTTTTAGTGTAGGTCACATACAAACACTTCAAAACAGACTCATTTAAAATGCCAGAGCTCTGCTCAAGCCAGACAGTCCAGGCTCCAGGTGCTTTTGCAAACACTTTGAAGAATCCCTATAAGGACTTCACAGATAAGTGTTAATTGGACATATTGTGGAGTAATGGATTTTTGTTTTGGAAAGCTACAGATGGACAAACTCAGAAGATTATGTCTGTCTGAGTGCAGTTTGCTGTTCTAAGAAGGCCATATGCATGGTGAGTGAGTGAGAATGTGTGAGAGTGAGAGAGAGAGAGAAAGAGAGAGAGAGAGAGAGAGAGAGAGAGAGAGAATTCAGTTCTACAGTTCAGCAGCAGCAGATCTGGGACTGGAACATGACAAGCTGGCAAGCTTGTGGAAAATCCCCATTTTGAAGACAGGTTGAAGCCTGGTCAAAGCCCTTGTGGACCATACAAGAGGAGATAGCTGGCTACGTAATGTTTCATTTAAAATAAGGGAAACAAAAAGGAACTCTGTGGTGACCTGAAAGAAACTGTTTATCATCTGGAAAACCCTGATGGGGCAAGTTTCTTCAGCAAGACCCAAAAGTGGCTGATCTAAAGGAATCAGTTCAGGATGTCCAATGTGCAACAAATCTCTCTCTGAAAACCGAAAAGTTATAATCATTTACTTTTCAAGCACCAAAGGCTGGTGAAATTCATAAATGTTAAATTCTGTGCACAGTATAAGAATTGCCTGATACTGGTGAACTTGGAGGAGTGAGAAGTGAGATTGGTCTGTGAAATCAAATAACTTTTCTGAACTTACATGCACATTACATACATCTGGACTTAGAATTAGAAAGGAGCTAAGTTAGGTTAAGTAAGTTAATAGTAATAAGTTAAAGTTTGATTCTATTTTCATGTTTAAAGATAATAAAAAAAACAACTTTTGTTTAAGTAACCATCTGTCTTGGGGAATTTCTATTGTTGCTGGGTTTTGGGGTCGTCTGTGCCAATAACATTTGGGAGATTGTTTTTTTGGATTGAGAATTTGTGTTTTTTTGTGATTAATTAATTAATTGGGTTTTCCAAGCTCATTTAAATCTTGTGTGTGTGGAAAACAGCAACAATGGATGTTAACACATTTTTGTCACAACCATCACCTGCGGAGCTACGGAGCAAGAGAAAAGAGGATTTAATGGTTATTTCTAAGGCATTAAAACTGATTGAAGTTGAACATTGGATGAGGAAATACAAATACAGAGGATTATAGTGAAACATTATATAGGTGAGGGAATTTTTTTTGATAAAGACAGAAAATATTTTGGAGGATAGATCTGTTGAATTGAACTAGGCATTGGAGAAATTGAGGGTGGAAGAAGAAAAAGAGAAACTGAACTTTGAGTTGCAGAGACAACAATATGAGGCAGGGGAAGCAGAAAATCAGAGGAAATATGAGTTAGAGATAGCTGAACAATGGAGGGAGGATGATGAAAGACAAAGAAAATATAGGAACAGATTGAAAGGGACAGACGGTTGCAATTAGAGAAGTTAAAATTGAGATGGAGGGAGGTAAGGGTATTGAGGCTGTAACGCCTGGGGAGAGGTTTTTGGCTAGTAGAGAGGTAAATCTAGTTCCTCCTTTTGATGATGGAGATATAGATACATATTTTCAGCTTTTTGAAGAAGTTGCTGAGAGCTCAAGATGGCCGAAAGAAAAATGGCCTCTTATGCTCCAAAGTGTATTGAAGGGAAAAATACAAATTGCATACTCTAGTTCTACTATAGAGCAAGTTGCAAATTATGATACTGTTAAACAAGCATAATTGAAAGCTTATGAGTTAGTTCCAGAAATATATAGGCAAAAATTTAGGAGCTTGGAATTAAGCTTATATGGATTTTGCTTTGGGAAAATCTGCATGTTTCGACCATTAGTGGGCCTCAAAAGGAATAAATAATGATTTTGACAGATTAAGAACATTGATATTAATTGAAGAAATTAAAAGGTGTGTTCAAATGAGATTAAATTATATCTGGACAAGAGAGATGTGGTGATGTGGCAGCAAATGGAAAGGTTTAGTGGAGAATATGCACTGATTCATAAAAGCAAATTTCATAATAAGCCTTTTCAGAGGCGTAAAGTGGAACAGATTAATAAACTTGTTCAGAAGGTTAATGTGGGGAAGATTAGTAAGCTTGAAATTAAGTCTGGGGAGAATATTAAGAGAAAAGATGAAGGTAAGGTGGTAAAGGAGAGAACTTCTGGATTTATATGCCATTTTTTGTAAGAAACCTGGTCATGTTATTGCAAATTGTTTAGTGTTGAAAAGGATATAAGAGAAGGAGGTCTTACCAGAGGCATGTATTCAGACAGTTGAATTTAAGGAGAGCAGATGTTCCAAACATGGTAAGGGTGATATGGATATTTTCAAACCTTTTTGTGTCAGAGGGCTTGGTTTTAGTAAAGAATCACAGGTTCCAGTTAAAAATTCTTAGAGATACTGAAGCTGCTCATTCACTGTTGTTCGAAAATATTTTAATTCTTGATCAGAAGACTGACACAGGGGAGACAACTTTGATTAAAGGTGTTGGATGTGCGGTGGAGTCAATATCTCTTCACAACATAGTGCTGAATTCACAATTAGTTAAAGGACCTGTCAAAGTTACCCATACAAGGAATCTCATTTTTATTAGGGAATGATTTGACAGAGGATAATGTTGGGGAAATTTTAAGATTTACAAATCAGCCTAGAAAGGATGATGTTGAAGAGGATTGTGAGATATATCCTGCATGTGCTGTTACAAGGTCTTTGTCTAAGAAACTGATGAGAGATGAGGAAGATCCAGTTGATGGAGACATGCCCAGTGCTTCTGAAATAGTCTTGAAAGAGCAGGTTAATTGTGGGAGTAAGGATTTCTCTTTGTCAAGGAAATGGTTCATTCAGCAACAGAAAATAGATAAAGATCTTATTGACTTACGGAACAAAGCAGTAAGTGAACAGGAGATTAAAGAAATGGCCTGTGGATATTACTTGAAGGATGAATTGTTAATGAAACCTTTATTTAGAGGGAAAAGGCAGTGGAGAACAGTCTGTACCAGATGTGTTAGTTGTTGACAGCAATGAGGAAGTTATGAATCATAGAATTATGGAAACAGCATCTTGTGAGGGTAACCTTAAATAAACCATGGTTACTATGTGCCTGTCTAACTCAGAAATATTTGAAAATCTGGGATAAAATTTTGGTAATCTTAAGTCACAAGAACAGATGAAGTTGAAATAATTAATTCTGAAATATAAACATTTGTTTCCTGATGTGCCAATGCTTAGAATTGGAAAGGGGGTTAAGTAGGTTAAGTTAATAGTGATAAGTTAAAGTTTGAACCTGCTTTCATATTTAGAGAAAATTAAAAGCAACTTTTGTTTAAGTAATCATTTGACTTGGTGAATTACTGCTACTGTTGGGTTTTGGGGTCCTCTGGGCCCATAACAAGAGAAACTGTGAAAACCAAAGGTTTCCTTTTAACTTTTTACATCTTGACTGGGGGTATATATAAAAAACACATGGAAAATATGCAACCTTTTTTAAATTGATCTCTTGGCTCTTCCTAAGAAGTTTAATCTGAGACTGAAATGATTGTTGAAGCTTAAAGCTGGTGACTTGTGCTCAAAAACTAAGCTCTGAGTCAAACCTAATCAAAGCATGCACCTTCATTGACTCTAACACACGGAGGAGAGATCTTGGGATCGAAGTGAGATTGAAAATGAATTTTAAAATTGCTATTACATCAGTCCCTGTTAGATGAGCAAACCGACAGATAGAGTCAAAAATATCAAGACATGCTAGAGTGTTTGGTCTTCAATTATTTTTGAAGAATTGCAGTGAAGAAAAATCAGAAGGGAAAGGATGAAAGTTGCTTCATAAGATGTAGTTCTGAGGATTTGTGTATGTTTTATGTACTGTTGTAGTGGCCCCCCTAACCAGGACACAACCTGGTACACAAAATGGCCAACAAATGCAGTTACTGCACACACCCGGGGGGGGCAACCACCTTTGTTCCAGGTTACCACTTGCATGGCAGGAAACAATGAGCAATAACAGGAACACCGCCCAATTGGAGATTGGCACTGCCATGATGTCACTGCTGTCATTAGCAGTGGGGAGAGACTGCCAGTCTTTGACTTTGACTCCTCATGTGTGTGTGTGTGTGTGTGTGTGTGTGTGTGTGTGTCCTTTCCACATGTCGCGGTACCATGCATGCTAGAGTAGTGACCCTAGCAGGTCAACCGGCAGTTGGACAGGGATCAAGCAGCTCTTCATACAGTTTCATTGAAGCTGCCAACTTTCTAGGCATCACATCCACACGTGTGGTTTGAACAGGCCTTTGACAGATGTGGTACAAGGACTGCCTAAAGAAATCTCTTGGTGCCTGCCACATTGACCACCGCCAGTGGGCTGATATCGCCTCAAACTGTGCATCTTGGCGCCTCACAGTTCGGCGGGCAGCAACCTCCTTTGAAGAAGACCGCAGAGCCCACCTCACTGACAAAAGACAAAGGAGGAAAAACCCAACACCCAACCCCAACCAACCAATTTTCCCCTGCAACCGCTGCAACCGTGTCTGCCTGTCCCGCATCGGACTTGTCAGCCACAAATGAGCCTGCAGCTGACGTGGACATTTACCCCTCCATAAATCTTCGTCCGCGAAGCCAAGCCAAAGAAAGATGACAGATCAATGCCGATGACACCCATTTCTACTATGTGGTGAGTTTGCTTGACCAGGAGAGGGCAGCAAAGGTCATCAACATCTGACAGCAGCCTCCGGAACAAGGCAAATATGATTATCTCAAGGTGCTATTAACCCACACTTTTGTTCTCTCATGGCACAAGCACATCGCCCGATTGCTGTGTTTGGATGGCTTGGGGGACAGGAGCCCATCCACCCTCATGAGCGAGATGCTCAGTCTTGCTGAGAGACACAGGCCTTGCCTGCTCTTCAAGAAGATTTTCCTGGAACAGCTGCTTGAGGTTATCATAATCTTACTTGCTGATAAGGACTTCAGCGACCCTAGGAAAGTTGCAGCCTAGGTGGACATGTTCTGGTGAGCGAAGAAAGAAAACGGCACCTCTGTGGAGCAGGTCACTATGCCCTGCACACAGCCAGGAACAAGGCCACAGCAAACAGAGAGGCGTGGACGCCCTGACCCAACAGTATTGCTATTATCACCAACAATGAAGTGTGGGAGCCAGTTGTTGCCGCCTACCTGCATTTCACTGAAACGCCATTGATGGCTGCAGTGGTTGGCCAACCTGACAGCTTCTTCCACATGTGGAACTTATTTGTTGACACCGGCGCCAAAATAACTGTTCTTCCCCTCCATCAGCCTATGACATCCAGAACAGCAAAACAGGCCCAGCACTGAGGGCAACGAACAGTGCCACCATACGAATGTTCAGCAACCACAACATTCCCCTCTGCTTTGGCAGCAACTGGTTCACATGGACATTCACGATTGTGGTCTGCAACCATTCCTGGGGGCAGACTTCCTGTGAGCCCACTGCCTGCTGGTGGATCGTAAAGAACAACAATTCATGCATGCCAGGACTTTTCAAATCATGTCCCTGGGGGGAGCCAAGATACCTGCCCCGCCACCTCAACTCTGTTGTGTTATCCGACAATGCATTCACATGGATCCTAGTGGAGTTCTCCTTGATTGTGGCACCACAGATTTCCGCCGCTGAGCCAAAGCACAGGGTAAGGTACCACATCCTCACTGAGGGCCCTCCACACCATGCCAGGGCACAAAGCCTTCCCCCTGAGAAGCTCACCTTCACCAAATAGGAGGTTTTTTTTTTAAATAGAAAAGCTGGGAACAGTGCAATGTTCTGACAACCCCTGGGCCATCCTCTGCACATGCTACCAAAGGCAGCAGGAGAGTGGAGCCATGTGGCCACCACACTCGGCAGGTACCCTGTGCCCCACATTCAAGACTTTACCACTTACTTGCCAGGGGGGGGGTTGTTTTCAAAAGTTGACCTCATTGGGGGCTATCATTAGATCCCAATCCATTCTGATGACATCCCTAAAACCACCATCATTACCCCTTTTGGACTCTTTGAATTCCTAAGAATGCCCTTTGGACTTAAGAACAAAGCCCAGACCTTCCAGAGGGTGATGGATGTGGTGGGCCGGGATCTCCCATTCGCGCTCATCTATTTGGATGATATTCTCATTGCCATCCACAGAGCACAGAGCATGTGGCCCACCTGAAGCAACTGAGTACCCGGCTACAGGAATTCAGACTAACTATAAATCCTGCTAAGTGCCAGTTCGGGTTGGAACCGATCAACTTGAATCAACAGGCATGGAGCAAAACCCCTGCTCAAAAAGGTAGAGGCCATTCAGCATTTTGCCAAGCCCCGCACAGTGAAGGGGTTGCAAGAATTTGCTGGTATGATTAACTTTTATCACTGATTCATACCAGTAGCAGCTTGCATCATGCATCCCCTTTTCGCGTTCATGCAGGGGAAGGACAAAGACATTACCTGGGACAATGAGGCCTCGGAGGCATTCCAGGAATGAAAGACACACTGGCCAACACTACCCTTCTGGTACACCCAGACCAGAGGCACCAACTGTTCTCACAGTAGACACCTCCACCCCAGAGGTAGGAGTGAACTGGAGCAATTCATCCAAGGGAAATGGCAGCCTCTGGCCTTGTTTAACAGGCACCTCCGGCCACCTGAACTCAAATACAGTGCCTTTGACTGGGAGGTGTTCCTGTTATTGCTCATTGTTTCCTGCCATACAAGTGGTCACCTGGAACAAAGGTGGTTGGGCCCCCCTGGGTGTGTGCAGTAACTGCATTTGTTGTACCTGGTAGTCAGGCACTTCAGGTATTTTTTGGAAGGTAGGCAATTTAGGGTCTTCACGGATCATAAACCATTAACCTTTACCTTCCACAAAGTGTCTGACCCATGGTCAGCCAGGTAGGAGTGACACCTCTCATACATGTCTGAGTTTGTCACAGACATCCAACACATCATGGGTAAGCCAAATGTAGTGGCTGACACACTGTCTCATCCTGCAATCAAGTCCATCCAGGCTCTGTCCCAGGGAATAGACTATTCCGCCTTAGCCAGGGCACAGCAGGAAGACCCTGATAACCTAACATACAGAATAGCAATTTCCAGCCTCAGGTTGGACGATGTCCCCATTGGTCCTGGCAACCTGATAGTCCTCTGTGACATCTTCACCAGCAGACCCTGCCCCACTGTGCCAGCAGCGCGGAGGCGACAGGTCTTTGACACAGTGCACAACCTGGAGCATCCCACCATTAAGACATCAGTTAAAATGGCGGCCAGTAGGTTCATCTGGCACGACTTTCGGAAACAACTCAATCAGTGGGCCAAGACTTGCATGCTCTGCCAGATGTCCAATGTGCAGACACACATCAAGGCACCACTCCCCAGACTTTCAAGCCAGTGTGGCATAGGTTCAGCACATATTGATATTGTAGGACCGCTGCTGGTCTCCCGTGGAGCACGATAGCTCCTCACCATGACTGACCACTCCACAAGGTGGCCAGAGGCAGTCCTGCTGGCCATTAAAATCACTAATACCTGTGTCAGGGGACTGATTAACACCTGGGTGTCGAGGTTTGGAGTCCCAGAGCATATGACCTCCGATATAGGTACACAGTTAACTTCTGCGATGCTAGTACTATGGCTTTCCACACTCAGGCCAACGAGTTGCACAGGCACCTAAAGGCGACATTGATGGCTTGGCTCAAGGGACCGAACTGAACAGATGAGTTACCCTGGGTCCTCCTGCGGATCTCTGCCATCCTAAAAGTGGACTTAGACACCTCAGCAGCCGAGATGGTGTATGCTGCACCTTTGGTGATACTGGAGGTCTTGGCCACCACCAAGGATCCAAAAGACCCCACAGCCTTATTAACTAAGCTGAGGTAAAAACTGGGCACTCTAGACCCTCCACAGCCTCCGCCACATGGCCAGGCCAAAGCCTATGTCCCCAAAGTCTTAGAGACCTGTGAGTATATTTTGTTCGGAGGGGGGAACACCAAACATCTCTGCAACGACCGTACAAGGGGCTGTATAAAGTAATCAGGCACAATAGGTCAACATGTGTGCTGGATATCGGCAGTAAGGAAGAGACTTTCACTATCGACCACCTTAAACCAGCGGTATCCACGCAGCCCCCACGACACAAAGGTAGGCTACTGAAAGTGGCAAGCAATGCTACGATCACTGGTCCGGGGGGGGAGGGGTTCATGTAGTGGCCCACTAACTGGGACTCAACCCCATGCATAAAATGGCTCACAAACCCGGCAACCGCGCAGACACTGCAGGGCCCAATGACCTTCGTCCCAGGTGACCACCTGCATGGCAGGAAACAACGGGCAATAGCCGGAACAGCACCCAATTGGAGATTGGCACTGCTTTGACGTCACTCCTGTCATCAGCAAAGAATATAAGCAGAGCCTCCAGTCTTCGATTCCGACTCCTTGTGTGTGTGTGTCTTCTTTCCACATTTCATGGCAACGCACATGCGATACTGTTTTAATTTAGATTTGATGCTTCCACTTAATCTATTGCATGTTTCTGGTAGGCACATTGATATCTCAGAACATGTGTGATTAAAAATATGACCATTGAGATGTTCAATCATAATGCATTGTTGCCAATTGAATCTGAACTGTCAATTTATATTAATCCTACACTAACCATTTTTCTTCCTCACTTTCTTAGTATAATTGCTAACTTTGGGGGAAAAAATCATTTGAATTTCTTATTTACTGAAACAAAAACATTCAATTTTTAAAGCAAGATAATAAATACTTGTATATATGATGTGAAATGGAGACCACATTGGAGATCAGGACTGAAGCTCATCTCTGGAACAATGTGGCAGCAGGCTGCACTAACTGCACTGCTAAGTATCCAATGACTGCTAGAGGGAAGAAACATGCAAGAAAAGAGTGAAAAATATCCCAAAGAATTGTCATTATTGACACCTCTCCATTGCCATCCAATGCTTTTGCATCTTTTATTCACTGTAATGTTGAAACTATCCTTTAAATGTAAAACAATGAAGAAATAATGAGGTATCCCACTGAAGGACAAGATTCTGAATATCTAGCTTAGATATTTTTCAGTCTACTCTAATTATGCCTCTCATAATTGTGTGCACCCTAGGAAGGTGGTCCCTCATAAAAGTGCATCTGGTGCTCTCGTTGCAGTCTCCACTACATTGGAGAGTCTGGACACAGACTGGGATATTGCTTTGTTGATCACCTCAAATCTGTCCGCCGCAATAGCAACCCATTTCAATTCTCTGCCCCAATCCCTTGCTGACATGTCTGTCCATGATCTCATGCATTGCCAGACTGAGATTGTAATGATAGAATGCTCGTGGTGCTAGTGATCACGAAAGGGAGTCGGAAATGAGTTGTTGAAGCTGGGGGAAGATTCAAAATGGATGCCTCCATGAGGTTGTGAGTATTGTAGTTAATAAAGTCGATGCTGTTGATGCTGCTGAAGATCCAGCTGCGCTGGATGGGTCACGTCTCCAGAATGGAGGACCATCGCCTTCCCAAGATCGTGTTATACGGCGAGTTCTCCACTGGCCACCGTGACAGAGGTGCACCAAAGAAGAGGTACAAGGACTGCCTAAAGAAATATCTTGGTGCCTGCCACATTGACCACCGCCAGTGGGCTGATATCGCATCAAACCGTACATCTTGGCGCCTCACAGTTCGGCGGGCAGCAACCTCCTTTGAAGAAGACCGCAGAGCCCACCTCACTGACAAAAGGCAAAGGAGGAAAAACCCAACACCCAACCCCAACCAACCAATTTTCCCCTGCAACCGCTGCAACCGTGTCTGCCTGTCCCGCATCGGACTTGTCAGCCACAAACGAGCCTGCAGCTGACATAGACATTTACCCCCTCCATAAATCTTCGTCCGCGAAGCCAAGCCAAAGAAGAATAAAGTATAGATGTTATAAAATAACTCAAGTTTCTTTATTACTATAAAATAAGCATCACATGGTACCAGGAGTGGAAGAAACACCAGGAGTGTGAAGTATGAGAATCAGTCAATAGCAGCAGAAAAAATGGAGAGTTTAAAGGTCCCTGACCCTGAAAATTGGACTGGAAATGTTGCCAAAAAGTGGAGATTGTTCATTTAACAATTTATGCTGTACCTTTAAGTCATTGGAGTCAATAGCAAACCTGATGCTAAAAAAAATGAAACGTTCAAGAGGCATGTTTTTCACTCATGCATGCAGCTGAAGAGAGAGAGCTTTGATAATTTTTTAATGGCCTTAAAATTAAAAGCAAGAACATGCAATTTCAAACCTCTGCAAGACTGAACGATCCAGGATCAAACTGTGTTCAGGATTATTGTTAAGAAAGTGAGAGCGAGATTGATGTGAGAAATAGAGCCTACCTTAGCTGAAGCTCTGAAGATATGCCATGCCAGTGAAATAGCTCTACAGCACGCTAAAAAACTTTGGTGATAGTGGAAAAGCCAGTAAAAATGAAGGCATAGTCATAGCCACAGTGTCTGAACACACACATAAACAATAAATGAGATATACGGAACAGCAAAAAGGTGGAGAGGCATTCAATTGTAAATGATGCAGCACTTAACATGCACCAAAACAATGGTCCACCTATGGAAAAATCTGTAATATGTGCAAAGAGCAGAATCACTATGCAAAGCAAAAGGAAACAAAACAGAAGTGTAAGTGTGCACACTATACAAGAAACTGCTCTAAGTGATGCATTTTTTGTTCACATGGTAGTGCAGAAAGAATATAAACTAACAAGCACTGAGCAGCCAAACATGAACAGAGTTGAGCAGGATAAGTGGACTATGTCATTATACACAAATGGAACAAATATTTCTTTCAAGTTGGTCACAGAGGCAAAGATCTATTTGTTCTGTGAGCATGACTTCAGGGCAATGATGATAAAGCCATACATCCATGCAAATCCTGTACATGAAAGGTACAAGTAAATACAAGGTGAAAGTTAAAGGTTAAGAGCACCACCTCAGGTTTTCTGTAGTCCCAGATGGACATGAATCACTGCTTGGTGACAAAGCATGTGAAAACTTAAGCCTAGTCAAGAAGGTGTATTGCATTAACAATGCCAATACAGGGAACAGCATAGAGGAAATACTGGATCATTTTCCAGATATCTTCAAGGGGTTTAGAATTCTACCATTCAACTATAAGATACAGTTAAAAGAGGATGCACAGCCAGTAGCACATGCCCCAAGGTGGATTCTAGTGCCACTAAAAGAAAAGCTCAAGCAAGAACTTGTCCAAATGATGGCACTAGGGGTCATAAACAATGTGGAGGTGCCTACCGAATGGGTGAATTCTATAGTGTGCGTCAAAAGGAAGAACAGTGACCTATGTGTGTGCATGGACCCAAAACACATGAATGCCAATATGAAGAGGGAACATTATCAGATTCCAACCAGGGATGAAATCACAAGCGAGATGACTGTTGCAAAGATTTTCACCAAATTAGATGCATCCCATTGCTTTTGGCAAATAAAACTGCACAAAGAGAGCACAAAATACTGTACATTTAATACACTGTTCGGCCGATACTCCTGTCGAAGGATGCCTTTTGGAATTTCCTCAGCACCAGAAGTGTTCCACAGGACAATGGGAAGGTATTATAGAAGGTATAAATGGGGTACATCTGTACATGGATGACATGATCCTATGGGGATCTACACAAGAACAACACAAGAGGTTCATGAAAGTGCTACAATACATATAGAAGTATGGATTAAAGATAAACAGAGAAAAATGTCACTTTTGGGAGATAAACAGTCAGAAGAAGGTGTAGAACCAGACAAGATCAAGGTGAAAGCAATTTTAGAGATGCCCAGACCCAATGACAAAAATGGCATATTGAGAGTGATTGATTTCATTGATAAATTCATACCAAACCTATCTTCCAAAACAATGTACCTGAGGAAATTGTAACAGGACAAATGTGAATTCAAATGGATGGCCAATCACAAGGAAAAATGGAGATAACTGAAGATCATTCTAACTAAAGAACCAATGCTTATGATGTTCATTGATGCATCCAAAAGGACAAAAATATCTACAGATGCTCCATAAGATGAAATAGGTGGAAGAAGGTTTGAGGCCAGAAGCATACACATCAAGGATGATGACATCATCTGAAAATCCACATATGCACAGATCAGAAAAGAGTTTCTAGGTCTGGTCTACAGATTTGAGAAGTTCCACAGTTATGTGTATGGTCTACCAACATTCATGGCAGAGACAGACAAGAAGCAATTAATAGTGATAATCAAGTGAAATGTCGGCATGAATCCAAAGACTAATGATGAAGCTACAACTTTATGTCTTGGTGTACACACAAGGGAAACTTATTATGTTAGCTGATGCGTTATCCAGGGCAACAACGAAGAGTGAAACACACAATGAGAGTTCCACAGAGACAGATGTGAATCTCCAAGTTAATTTGATCACTGAATCCCTACCTGTATCTGACATGAAGTCCAAGCAGATCACAGCTGAAACAGAAAAGGACACAGTTTTACAGAAGGTCATTAAGAATCTGAATGAACAATGGCCTAGAGTTGAATGTCAGCATAGTGACTTCAATCTATTAAATAGTCGCTTGGAGGCTAGGTGAGACACTCTATTTGTGACATTTTCAATTAGTTCTAATATAAGTTCAGATGTATTTAAATCTTTATTTTAACACATAAAATACTAATTATCTTCTGAACATTCAATTAAATATCCATAAATGACATCCATATAAACTTCCAATAATATCTGTATTAAACTCTGTGAATACCGTGAAAGCAGACAACAAAAATTATAAGCATTTTCTCACTCACTTTCCTCTAGCTGCCATGTTGTATAATATAATATATTCTATAGCTCCAATACACATGCTCCAACCTGCACTACAACACACGAGCTCACCGTACATGTTCCAGCCAGCATTCTAATACATGAACATACCATGCATGGTTCAGCCAGCACTCGCACATGTGCACAATAACAAAGATGGTTGCATAAAGCCAAACGAGCCCGAGAGGCTGCTAATGCCCTCAGGGATCAACAGGATGCCTACCAAACCAAGTAAGTAAACTTATTACTAATTTTGGGTCCTACAATCAGAGCTGAGCTGAGTGTTGTCAATGGGTTTCTAATCGGAGCAGAATAATAATCACTGCAATGAAAATTGCTGAAAAAAGTTCATGAGGGGCACTTTGGAATGGAAAAATGCAAGAAGAGGGCCAGAACTGAAGTTTATTGGCCAGGGATAAATGTTGACATTGGTAGAATGGTTTCAAGCTGCGAGACTGGTCTGAAACATCATGCAAACCAGACAAAGGAACCCATGATAATAAATGACATATCAACAGAATCATGGCAGAAGGTTGGGACTGATCTGTTCCACGTGGATGAAAATAATTACTTGCTGGTTACTGACTATTTATTGAACTATCAGAAGATTGTACTGCCTCCTAACATCTGCTGTGTGTGAGATCAAATTTAGGAAATTGATCTTTGCAAGACATGAAATTCCTTTAATTGTCTACATTGACAGTGGACCATGCTACAGTTGTAGAGAATTCCATAACTTTGCAGAACAGTATGATTTTTGACATTTTACTTCAGTTCTTCGGCATCCATAAATCAAAAGGTAAAGCAGAGAAAGGAGTGCAATAGTTAAACAGTTGCTCAAGAAAGCACAAGAGAGTGGCTCAGATCCTTATCTAGCTCTAATGAGTTAGAGCCTCAACACTTGAACATGGCATGTCACCCACTGAGCTTCTGATGGAACGTAGACTACGCACCACACTTCCCTACTCTGCAGATCCAAACAAGAACAGTGATGGAGAAGATGTCAAATGGAAACAAAAGCATCTGCAATAGAGACAAAAGTCTAACTATGACAAGTCAGCAAGAAGCTTAGGGCCACTGGCACGACATGACACAGTGAGACTCAGAGATTCCGACACTTGGGAGAAAAAAAGGCCACTGTTCTGGAAGAAGTAAATCCAAAATCCTGCCCTGTCTGAACAGAGGATGGTCAAATACTGAGGAGGAATTGAAAGAGCCTGCTGAAAACACAAGATACACTGCAGAAACAGACAAATGCAGAGGACCCAGCCTGCATAGCAACAGAGGAAATGCCACTAGTGCTAGACAGCAGTGGACTAGCAGAGCCAATACATGCACCTGTGTTAAGAAGGTCCACATTCCTTATCAAGGCACCTGACAGACTGGATCTCCAAAAGAAAAGGAACTGCACACTTAAAAAGATTGTGCTGCTGATTATTGCTTTTAAGTTTGTGTTGAACTTTAAATGGAAATGAATACTCTAATAATGAGTCATATTGTTAGATTAAACATCTCAAGGTAAGGGGATTTAATGATAGAATGCTAGTGATAATCCTGACCACTAGAGGGAGTTGAAGATGAGTTGTTGCAGCTAGGTGGTAGATTAAAAATGGATGCCTCCATGAGGTCGTGAGTACTGTAGCTAATATAGTTGTTACAAAGAACCCAAAAGAAACATCATAGAGACCTCTAGCAAATTGGAGGTACAGGAGCTCCTCTTCCATCTGGGGACCCTCCAAATGGATGGCATTACATCAATTTCTCTAGTTTCCATTAGAAACATCCCCCCAAATCCTTGTTCCCCTGTATCCTTTCCTCTAGCCTCCTCTCTCTCATTCACGCTCTCTCTTTTTTCCCTTTTCCCATTCTTCTTTCGTAGAGCCAAAATCATTTCTCACCTTTCCTCTTATCATATCCAATTAACACCTGTTGTCTGTTGGTCTGTACTCCTCCCCCTCCTGTTTGCCCCCTTTTCTTTCCAGAACCTTTAATTCAGACACCTGATTCTTTTCACTTACACCTTGAGGAAGGACTTGGCCTGAAATGTCTGTAATATATCTTTACTTCCTATGGTCCCTCCAAGACTGGCTGAGTTCCTCCAGCATTTCTGTGTTTTCATTAGAATCACAGTGTCTGCAGATTTTCATGTTTCGCTCCTCAGCCTCCTTTAGACAAAAACAAAACTAGCCCATCATATCTAGTCTCTTTTCATTATTGAAATATTCCATTGCAGGCTACATTTTAGTGAATATCCTTTGCACCAGCTCCAGCCATTCATGTAATTTGTATGATTCAGTGATCAAAAGTGCACACACTACTCCAACTGTGGCCTTATCATTGTTTACAAAGTTGCACCATAACTTTCACCTCTTGTGATCCAATGGACTTACCTTCTTTCTCCGAGCTGCCACCTTCAGGCATCCTTGGACGTACACCCATTACTTCCCAAGGCCCTACTATTCATTGAATAAATCCTAGACCTCTCAAAGTGCATCAATTCATAATTATCAGGGTTACATTCATAACTTTGTGGGAATTAGCAACACGGGGAAATATTAGTAAGAATAATAAAATAAAGAGGGAAGTTTATGGACTATATTTGTACACTATCATTAATCATGTTGCAACAAAGAAGCATGGTTTCTACATGGCCTAAAATTATCTATTCATTTTGACAGTGAAATGATTAGGATCTCTAACTTTACTAAGAATTTCACAGCTGATGATAAATTTAGAATGTCTGGATTTATTTTAAACAGAGTGAATGTTATATTGCTGGCACACAGACTCTGGAGGGCTAAGATTAACCACATCTGTACCATCCAACATCCATAGGTCATTAATTAATCATTGCAATTTCCAGCAGAGACACTGATTATTACTGAAGTTTGGGCTGCCATTTGGGAATATCTGCATGAAACTGTACACATTAATAACTGAAAATATATCAGAAAGAAAATCACATCAAACCAGATAAACTTTAAGGGATGGCTCTTCCTCCAAGACCATATTTGAGAACAGAATGGAAATTCTATTTGAATCCAGAAAGCAAATGAACAATCTGGTCCATCTATATTTAATGTAAATGAAGAAAGCCTTGTGAAGTCTTATCATCCATAACTATTCTATTTTTGTAGTGTGAGAGCAATGATCTAAAGAGACACTCATATGTGTTATGACGATTTAAATTTAGCCTGTTTCTTTTTTAAATGAATAAAGAGAAATATGTAACATTGTTACATTGCAACAACAAAAAACAAATTGCTCATGTGGGCATACATATTCATCAGAAGCAAGTATAAAACTTTCAAGCCATGACCACAGTTGCCCGCTGAATCCATTTATGTCCTGAACTCCCTTCTGTTGAATTTTGCCTCAAAATTTTATTTCATCCAAACCAATCACGTAGTATCTCTCCACTCTACTTTTTCATTTATTGTAAAGTTCTAACAATCTATTGAATCATCTATATACCTGAGTACGCTGTAAAAAGAACAAAGCACTCAGAAATACAAATTCACAGGTATTAGTTTTCATAAACATTGTCTCCTCTGCTTATCCTTCTCAAATGGTGGGTAATATCCCCATTTTCTGGTGCCCTGCTGTATTGGGAAGGGTTGTGGCTATCATGTGACAGAACTCCCACCTACCCAGTCAGAAGGCACACCAGCTGCCAATCAAGGTTTGGTTCAGCACCACCCATTAGTGCAAACCTCACTGTTGTGTCTCTGTAAATTACCTGGACTGGATTCTCCAGCTTGCTTGCGCTTGGCTTTCAGTCATTGATTGTTATAATTGAATTAACCCTCCTACCACCGAGCCTTTGGTTCCTGCTAATGACCTGGCTGGAACCTCCAGCACCATAAAGGTGCCATGTGTTCTTTGTTTTCACTCTCTTTGCCAGTTTGGGACCATCCTGTTTCACTCCAGCCCTAGAAATGTGGAAGGGCACTGGAGAAACCTGGTAAGATGTGCACTGTTAAAAGGGTTGAGATTGTTTAATTAGTGTCCCTTGTTGTATAGAGCCATGCCTGCACTGAATCAAGGGGTTGTGAGGCATTGTAGTGATTTTTCCTTGATTAGTGTGTGTGTGTGTGTGTGTGTGTGTGTGTGTGTGTGTGTGTGTGTGTGTGTGTGTGTGTGTGTGTGTGTGTGTGTGTGTGTGTGAGAGAGAGAGAGATAGAGAGAGAGAGAAAGAGAGAGATGCATCAGTTACCATTTCTCACATTTGCCTTCTGTCAGCAAAATGCTTCCCTACCAAAAATGTGTTCAGAGTCCTTGCCAGAGTCCTACACCAGTCCACCCCTTCCCAGAGTCTGCCACCCCTTGAGGCTGCTGCCAATCACAGAAGCTGCCATCTTAGACCCAGAACCAATCATTGCAGTATTTTAAAATAAACCACCAATGACTACCTTAACAAGCCTCTTAAAGCCTATATAGAGCCATTCGTGGTAGAATCTGGCACAGCAGCTCTGCATCTCAGCAGCAGTTCTGGCAGCGCTGCCATTTCTGCCCAGAAACATTACACCCTTTAACCAAATCATTTCTGTATAGTATATTGTGGACAGTTTGGGGTCCCTGCAAAACTCCATATACCACTGATTGCCAACTGAAGAAACACCCATTTATTCTAACTCTTTGCATACCTTTGGTTGACGAATCCTCTATCCATTCCAATACATTCTACTCGCCCACCCCATGCCCACAATTCCTTGCAACCTTACATTAACTCATCCTTTGTGCAGCATCTTATTGAAAACCTTCTGGAAATTTAAGTATACCGCATCCATTTGCTCCCCTTTATTCACTGAACTTGCTATAATCTCAAAGAACACCAATAAGTTACGTAGTTAGACATAATCTGCCCTTGCTGAACCCATGCTGCATATTCCTGATGAAAAAACTTCTTTCCAGATGTTTTGTGATACCTTCCTTAAGGACAAGTTTAACGACGAATATTTCATTATTAGCCTGTAGATGCCTGCCTATTACCTAACACTGTTTTTGAACAGGACAATTATATTTGCCGTCTTCCAATCCATGGAAACTTGCCCAGTGTCATCTCTTTTTTGTGTCTTCTATGTGGATATCCTTTAAATTCTAGTTAAAACAATGATGGTCACATTTTAATGATATTAAACATCAGATATGTTAACAAAATTTACTGAAGGAAAACTGTAAGGGAAAATTATTTAAAATTTATGAGTAAAGATGGATGAGTTTGTGGAGAATACTGGAGCTATGATGAAAGATGGAGAAATCTACTTGTAACCACACAGAGACCACAAAAGGGTATAGATGGGTTCACAAATAGCCAAGGAGTCAGAAGTACAACAGAGCCATAGAGTTATACAGCATGGAAAAAGGTCTCTCAGCTCTGTTTGAGGGACTAACTGAGTATCTTATATCCAACTATTTCAACTAGCCCAACCATTCCAGATATGTCTGTCCTCAGCTCATCATTGCCAAATGTAAACCTGAGGAACAATGCATCATGTTCTTCCTGGACAGCCTTAAACCTTATGACATGAATAACAACTTTCATAATTTAAGATAATACCCACCTCCATTTGTTTCTGCCTTTACCTTTATACCCCATCTACACCACCCGCTGCTTCCCATTGTTCTCTTCCTTACTGTCTCTTCACTTTTCTCACCTTCAGTCCAATACCTTATTACTTCTTGGCCTCTCCCTAACTTTTCCCCCTTCCTATCATAAACATAATATCAGCTCTTTTTATCTTAATTTCATTAAAAGGTCCCAACTCAAGATGTTTTCTGATCATTTCTATGTAGACAGATGTTGACTGACTCAGTTCAGTGTTTGCTTCAGCCCATATCCATGCTGAACAAATTGCCCATCTGATCCATATATCAACCATATATGAAACCATATATACCTTTGGCATTTATCCCTCTAAAGCTTTCCCATCTATATAGCTGTTCATATATCGTTTCAATTACTTAATTGTGCCGACCTCAGTTTATTCCATTTAGGCACCACCTTCTGTGTGGGAAAAAATATGGCCCTTCAGGTTCCTTTTAAGTCTCTCCCTCCATCCCCCTAAACCTCTGCTCTCTAATTTGTATCTCTCCTACTCTGGAGAAAAGACTGTTAAAATTTATTTTATCTATGCACTTCATGATGTTGTACTCCTCTATAAGATCAGCCTTCTATGCTCCAGAGAAAAAAAAAATTCCAAGCCTTCCCTTAATACTCAAGCACTCCACTCCCAGTCACATATTTGTGATTTTTTTTGCACCATTTCTAGTTTAATGACATCCTTCTGACAGCTAAGTGATCAAAACTGCACTCAGTATTTCAAGTGTGGTCTCATCAATGTCTTGTACAGCTGTAACATAGTGCCCCAGTTCCTGTACAGCTCTAAGTAAATCAAGCATGCCAAATATCTTCTTCATCATCCTTCCCACTCTGTGCCATCTTCAAGGAACTTTGTATCTGAACACTATTTTTTTTTCTATTTTACAACATTCCCTGGGGACCTAAAATTTACTGTGCAAATGCTATCCTGGTTTATTCTACCAAAAAATGCAACATCTCATATTTGTATAAATTAAACTGTATTTGTTTTTCCTCAGCTCACTGACTCATGACAAAAATGCAATTGTTATATTAGATAATCCTCCTCATTGATGACTGCACCACCAATTTAGTGTCAGATTAATGCCAGTTACAAGCTCATTGAGATTGTTAATACAAATGACAAGAGTGCACTTAGCTCCATCCCTGAGGTTCACAACTTGTCACAGACCTCTAGTCTGAAAAACAATCCTCCACCACTACTCTCTGCCCCCTACCATTAAGCCCTTATTGTATTGAGTTGGCTAGCTCACCTTAGATCATCTGTGATCTGACCTTCCAGACTATGATGCAGTACATTGTCAAAGGCTTTGCTGAAGTCTATGCAGCTAATATCTACCACCCATGTCCTCTTGGGATAGTGTGAGGATATCCACTGTGAAATAAAGAAAAAAAATAAATAAATATAATTATTGAAATAAGAAACTGCTCTACTGATAATTCTCTAGCCCCATCCCTCCAAATTGCCCTGACCCACCTGGAGAACAATGACTCATGTGCCAGGCTTCTGTCCATCGACTGCAGCTCAGTTCAGCATTTAAAACAATCATTCACCAGAGACTGGGAGAGAAGTTGTCCCTTGATGGGATTCAACACCCTCTCTGTAGCTGGATTATGACTTCGTAACGGAAAGACAACAGTCTGTCCGGGTCAACAGCAGAACATTGAGCATCATCACACTGACCACAGTGGGCTGCACAGTCAGCTCACCCCTATTCATGCTATTAACCCATGACTGCAAAGCCAGATCCAGCTCCAATAGAGTCCTCAGTAGTTGGTCTCATCAGCATCATCGATGAGTCACACTGCAGAGAAGAGGTGGAAAATCTTGTGATATGGTGCAAGAGTAACAACCTGAGTGTCAATGTGGACAAGACGAAGGAGATGATTGTAGTCTTCAGGGGGACCAGGAATTATCACTCTACACTGCACATTGATAACTCCATAGTAGAGAGAGTAGAGAGCACCAAGATCCTAAGAGACCACTTAATAAGTGACCTGTCCTGAACACACATCTTCTCACTAGTCAGGAAAATGCAACAGCAACTGCACTTGTTAAGAAAACTGAAGTAAGCATGGTGGAAAAGAATCTGGAATTCCTATTGCACGAAATGCAAAGTGTTTGGCATGCCTATGCAGCAAGTAACCAGGCAGACTTAAAGATTTATTGCAGGTGGTATGGAATATAAAAATAGGACATTTGATGCACCTCCACAGGCCACAGATGAAACTGCACCTAGTGTTCTGCTTTCATTAACATAGATAAGGAATGATATACTTGGATTGTGCTGAGATTGATGAAGAGATTGATCTATGAAGAAAAGATTTTTTAAATATTGTATTTTTAATTTCCAAGACTCGCACAAATTCAGAACAATCTTTCTCAACAATACTACCCCACCCCCCCCCCACCCTCCACCTCACCCCTCTCCCATCCCTCCCTTACCCTAATATCACTGAAAAGTTGAGCAACTTCGGTGCGTAGTCTTAAGAGCATACGCAAGAAATAAAAGCAAGGATAAGCAGAGGGAGATGCTTCGTGCCATATTTAATAAGGGCACCACTGATTTTATTTTTAATATCACACAATTTTCTCGCACCAACCCCATATTCTTGAATCCTAAAATCTATTAATCTATATCCTTCCTCTTAGCCTCTACAGTTGTCTTCAGTAGCAAATTCCAATGTCCTGCTTTGAGAAGAAAGATCTTCTCATCTCTGTCCTGTTTGGTTGCCTCTATATTTTGTGACTGTGAATACTAGTTTTAAATGCATAATTGAAGGGAAATATTATCATTACATCTATCCTGGCAACCTCTTGAACAGTCTTCATGTTTCAAGGTGATCAGCTCTCCTTCAAACTCAGGAGTGTAAGCCCATTTGTTTCACTTCTCCTTATCTGGCAAATCAACTTTTTTAACCTGCTTTTTTGTTTTGGCTATCCCACTTAATGCTCCCTAGAATGAGAAAGCCATAATCATTGCTGGTCTAACTTCCATGCTATGATTAGGATGTAAACACAATTTGAACTTTTGGAGGTTTCCTAGTCAGATCCCCTAAAGCTTCAATGGGCTTTTTTCGCAAGAATATAACAATGTAAGAAACAAGGTAAGGTGTAGGCCGGTCAGCCCTTGAAGCCTAATTCGCCACTCAGTAAGATCACAGCTGACTCTACCTTGACCCCAACACCACTTACTTCATGCTTTCGTATCCCTGATTTCTTTGAAGTTTAAATGCCTACAAATCGGCACCTTGAATATATTCAATGACTCCATTTTTTACAGATCATCAAAATTTAAAAAAACTGCAAATACTAGAAAAAACATTAAAATATAACAGAAAGTGCTGAAATCATTATCTGTTTAAATATCTGCTTCCTTGGTTCTCTGCGATAAAGAATCCCAAGGAGAAGAAATCTGCTTTCATATTTAATTGAAATGGGCACCCCTTGATCTGAAAATATGCCTATAAAATCGAGGTATCCTTTTAATATCCACCCTGTCAATCCCTCTCAGAATTTGATGTATTTTTATTTTAATTAAATCATCTTTCATTCATCAAAACCAAAAAACAGGTTAAAAAAGTTGATTTGTCAGATAAGGAGAAGTGATACAAATGGGCTTACACTCCTGAGTTTGAAGGAGAGCTGATCACCTTGAAACATGCAAACTGTTCAAGAGGTTGCCAGGATAGATGTAATGATAATATTTCTCTTCAATTATGCATTTAAAACTAGTATTCACAGTCACAAAATATAGAGGCAACCAAACAGGACAGAGATGAGAAGATCTTTCTTCTCAAAGCAGGACATTGGAACTTGCTACTGAAGACAACTGTAGAGGCTAAGAGGAAGGATATAGATTAATAGATTTAAGGAATCAAGAATATGGGGTTGGTGTGAGAAAATTGTGTGATATTAAAAATAAAATCAGTGATGCCCTTATTAAATATTGCATGAAGCACCTCCCTCTGCTTATCCTTCCTTTTATTTCTTGTGTATGCTCTTAAGACTACTCTAAAAATGTGAAGAACTGAAATCTTGCTCAAAAATTTTCTTGGGAAAGGATTTAGAAATTATTTCATTTTTATTTTAATTTGTTATATTTTATTGTGTCATTAATATATAAACCCAAACAAGGTTGGGAAAAAGATTTAAATATACGAATAAAGAATGAAACATGGAAGGAACTATGCACAGGTACTATGAGTAATACAATAAGTACTTGGTTTCAAATGATACAATACAATTGGCTACATAGATTATATGTTACACCTCAAAAGTTAAAAGAATGGAATCCAACAATATTGGATAGATGCTTCCGTTGTAACAAGAAATTAGAACAAGATTACACGCAATTTGCACATACACAAATCTGAAAATCTTTGGGAGGATTTAAGCCTAATATTAAATAGAATTATAAAAAATAGAATACCAAAGGACCCAAAAATCTTTCTGTTAAACAACATAAAAGACAAAGAATTAGGCTTAAAATTAGACAGAGGTCAAAAAAGATTTATTATGCTTGCGCTCGCAGCAGCAAAAAAGTGCATAATGATAACTTGGAAAAAGGAAGCAACCTTAAAAATACAACAATGATACATGGAAATGAACAAGTGTATTCCATTAGAAAAAAAATACCTATAATCTAAAAGACAAATTTGCTTTATTTGAATAAATTTGGGAACCATACACAGAGCATTATAGAAACCAACAATTTCAAAGCTCCACCTCTTAAAGTGATACGATACAAGTACGAAAATAATTAAATATGAAACTTTGGACAACAGAATTTCTTTTTCTTTTCTTTTGTATTCTTCTATTGTTCATTTATTTGTTTCTTCTTTCTCTCTTTCATTTCTTGCTTTAAGTTATGGGGTGGGGAGGGTGGGAGGGGGGGGGAACTGAAAATGTCACTTTGTATATTTTAATACTGAATATCTGTATATTCTGTGTGCCCGATGGAGATGTGGGGGGGGCTGGTAGTCATGGTGGGGAGCTGGCTGATGGAGGACCTCAGTTTTCTTCAGGCTGACTTGCAGGCCAAACATTTTGGCAGTTTCCGCAAAACAGGACGTCATGCGCTGGAGAGCTGGCTCTGAATGGGCAACTAAAGCGGCATCTTCTGCAAAGAGTAGTTCACGGACAAGTTGCTCTTGTGTCTTGGTGTGAGCTTGCAGGCGCCTCAGATTGAAGAGACTGCCATCCGTGCAGTACCGGATGTAAACAGCGTCTTTACCTACCTACCTCGGCTGCACCATTTCATCTGATGCAAGGATCAACAAAGAGATAGACAACAGACTCACCAAGGCAAATAGCACCTTTGGAAGACTACACAAAAGAGTCTGGAAAAACAACCACCTGAAGAAACAAATATCAGCGTGTACAGAGCCATTGTCATACCCACGCTCCTGTTCGGCTCCGAATCGTGATCCTCTACCGGCATCACCTACGGCTCCTAGAATGCTTCAATCAGCACTGGTTCCGGTTCATCCTCAACATTCATTGGAATGACTTCATCACCAACATCAAAGTACTCGAGATGGCAGAGTCCGCAAGCATCGAATCCATGCTGCTGAAGACCCAACTGCGCTGGGTGGGTCACGTCTCCAGAATGGAGGACCTTCGCCTTCCCAAGATCAAGTTATATGGCGAGCTCTCCACTGGCCACTGTGACAGAGGTGCACCAAAGAAGAGGTACAAGGAGTACTTAAAGAAATCTCTTGGTGCCTGCCACATTGACCACCACCAGTGGGCTGATCTCGCCTCCAACCGTGCATCTTGGCGACTCACAGTTCGGCGGACAGCAACCTCCTTTGAAGAAGACCGCAGAGCCCACCTCACTGACAAAAGACAAAGGAGGAAAAACCCAACACCCAACCCCAACCAACCAATTTTCCCTTGTAACCGTTGCAACCGTGCCTGCCTGTCCCGCATCGGACTTGTCAGTCACCAATGAGCCTGCAGCAGACATGGACATACCCCTCCATAAATCTTTGTCCGCGAAGCCAAGCCAAAGAAAAGAAGCAGAGTGAAGAGAGCGTGGTCTGGGTAGTGGGGGTCTTTAAGACACTGCCATAACTGAATTTTAAAAACTGGCTAAGTAAATATTATTTTTCAAATTGCATATACTTTATAGTGTGGAGAGTATAAACCCAGGTAAAATGGGTCCATTGGAAAACTGAGATGAGCAAAATTGGAACAAGCAGAATGGAGAGCAAGGTAAACAAAAGTCAATGAAACAGATTAAATGTTTGTGATAAAACAGCACACTTGGTCCTTTTAACAATGGGGATAACTAATTAATGCATTTAGACAATGGAGATAAACAAGACTAATTAATTCTATTGGATAGGATTGATTAATTAACTCAATCAGAACAAAGAAATAGTAGAATTTTAACACAGGCAAACTGATTCAAATGCGATCAGCAAAGTTGTGCAAAGGCAATTAAGTAGGAAAGTGTAATGGACGAGGTGAAAATAACAGAAAAACAGAATAGATTTAGCAAAACTGGGGTCCTTTTCCAGCATCAGGTGCACACTGAATTATAACATATATCAAGAAATACTGTACATATTTCTACCCAAACCCACTCAGATTGAACATCATCATGGAACAGTTCCATTCATACCCGAAGCTCAGTTCACCAGTTTTCTTTTTTGTTTGCTGAATAAAAGAACACTCTCCTGGCATTGAGAGACTTTGAGTGGGCATCTTCAGAGGTAACTCTCAAAGTCCACAGATCATGCTTTCAAGAACATATGTTCCCCAAGCTTGAGGGGTTGAGAGGCTCATTCAATATGTGCCCCATTATTGACACACCATTAGCTTGGGTTGGGGATTTTAGTCAGGATGCAAACCAAAATAGCCTAGTCAAACTATAGAGATAACTCATCTGACAAGATCAATAGTTCTGCAGGATATCATTTGTAGGCTGCTCTCTCATTAGAGGACATTTTCACATTATCTTAACTTCCTTGGTACCAGATTATTCTAAGCCACACATGTCAAACTCTGGCCCGCGGGCCAAATTTGGCCCACGATATAATTATATTTGGCCCGCAAGATCATTTCAAAAATGTATTAGAGGTGGCCCGCTGGCCGCCGCGCCAGTATAGCGCATGCACAGTAATACTACAAATCCCAGAATGCATTGGCATCAGCCCGCTAATCGCCCCCACCTCCTCTGTTTACGTTGCAGGGTCTCACCGTGGACTCTGGTTTTGGGGCCTGGCCGGTGTCAGGGGAAGCCAAGGCCGCTTCCCAGCGCCTGGAACCGGAGGCCTCGGGCTTGACCTCACCGGGACCGTTGCCCACTCCCCCTCCCTGCCGCAGGCCGACCCGCGACTCACGGTGACGGGGCCGCTGATCCCCCGAGATGCTGCCCTGCAGCGAGAGCCGATGCCCCCGCACTGTCGTGTCCCCCCGCCCGCCCCCCCACTGCAGAGTGGCCTGGCCGGTGTCAGGGGAAGCCAAGGCCGCTTCCCAGCGCCCGGAACCGGGGGCCTCGGGCCTGACCTCACCAGGACCGTTGCCCACTCCCCCTCCCTTCCGCATGCCGACCCGTGACTCATGGTGACAGGGCCGCCGATCTGCCATGATGCCGCCCTGCAGCGAGGACCAATGCCCCCGCACTATCGTTGTCCAACCTGATCGCCCGCAAACCCCGCCCTCCTGCACACAGGCCTGAGTAAGTATTATGAACTTTAATCTCAGGATAAAATGATCTTCCAATAGTTTCATGTCACAGTGATAAATATATTCCTGGTTAAAAATGGTCCTGCACCTGGATACAAGCTCATTAGGCATAAAACTTGAAAAGTGTGTAAATCAAAGGATATCTGTACCAATGGAAAAAGGGCATGGCAAATAACCCTGCTAGAGTTCATGCCCACAATCAGTCACCCATTTGATTGTTTAAGGAATCATGTTATTCTCCCACATTCTCAATAGCCCTCAGATTTTACTATTCGACAGCACACTAGCAACATTTGACAAATCCTCTATAGAGAAATATTATTTATTGAATATTTTATTTCTCATTTGTTAATGCTTCTGGAAAGAGTTTATCCAAAACTATGATTAAACATTTATTTTAATAAGAAAAAGTTTAACATTACATATGTTGAAAGAAGAGAAAACATGCAGATGTTGTTGAAAATTTTCAATAAATATTTAGTTCGGCCCTCGACTTAGTCCAAGTTTTTAATTTTGGGCCTCCGTGAATTTGAGTTTGACACCCCTGTTCTAAGCTGTCATTGTCTGTCTTATGTCTCGATATTCCTGCTTAATATTACCAGCAAGATCACCCAGAATGGTGTACAGAGAGGTGATTTCATCTGCCAGATGTCAATGAGGTCACACTTACATCCCAAGCACAAAACATTGCTAACTTCCTGTGAGTACATGAAACTGCCAATTATGTTCATGAGCTCCAAAAAAGTTTCTATTAACAAGCAAGAATATTTTAAGAACAAGGAAGATCATCACACCCACAATTACCAATAGCTTGGTTTACTTGAAGAATATCAGGGAATTACATGTGACTTTTTCCTACTGAGATTGTCAACATTGTGGAATATTTTCAATGGTTGGCACTCGCCATAGCAGTGGATTCTAGGAGGCAGTGCCTATGAGAGGAGGATGTAGGGGTACATCATAACTAGGCTCGGGGTCCAAAAGGGGACCCAATATTCCCAGGCAAATCAATGGGGAAACTTCAAGCAAACCTGGGGAGGCAGAGACCTGACTGATTCAGGTCTCCATCTCCCAGACTCTGCCCAAACTCACCTTCCTTCATTCCCTCACAGCAGCCTAACTGGCAAGCACCTGCGTGGTAGGCCAGAATGTTAGTACAGCTAATGCGCAGGCACCTACTTCTGACTCAAACGGCAGCGCCCACAGTGTTTCATTTGTCGTTGATTGGAGTAGAGCTGTGACTGTGTGGCAGTGGAGTGGACTTTGAAGGTAGGATGGAATAGAAGGGAGGGAAGGAGGGCCAGAAGAGTGGGAAGAGGGAAGGGAGGGAAAAGCCAGTGGCATGCCATAGCCAGGTTCTGAGGTCAGGGCCAGGGGGAGCGAGATCTCATGCAGAAGGCACTACGCGGCGAGTGCTCTTGGGGGAGGAGTGTGGCTGGTGGTGGATGCTGTCCAACTGACCAGTGGCAGCACGCCTCCCTGACCCCAACCAGCAGGCTCCCAGACCTTTTAATCTTGATGTGCGTGGCCATATTTCTTCTTGCGTGCATGCGCGATGAGGGGAACTGTGCCAGCGGCGCCTAAAGTCGTGATGAGTGGGGAGCATGACATCACCACAAGACCTAACCTGCAACTGTTGGTAAGAATGTGATAAAGAAGATATAGACCTCACACACAGATCTTCTCAAAATTATTCCAATGAACCTCATGTGGTCCACGTTAGCGCTGAAATGGTTTTCATTGTTCAGAGGAACAAAAGGAGAACTATTCATGGAGTCACCACAGATTTTTTTTTTCTTCTTTCTTGATGCAAAATAATTGACCACAATTTACAGGCCCTTTTTATTGGATAACCAATAACCAAAATGTCAATTATGCAAAGATTATTTTTATAACATTACTACTATTTTAACTAGTCTACTACCACTACTACCAACTCATTAGTATATATTTTTGTCATTTTTTTTCCTTTTTTCAGATATAAAAATATAAACTATAAATCCAAAATATATTCTCACAAATTGGGAGGCCAAAAAAGAAAAGACCAGAAAGAATGAGAGGAAAATGAAAAAACAGGGTCAACAAACACTCTTTCAATTTGGATTAAGTTCAACTTCAAAAAAATTTTCTTTGAACTCAGCGACAGAATTGGACCAAGAAGAAACTATTGGAAACCTCATCCCTAAACAAGGATGCACAGGATTTTGATGAAGGAACGGGCATAGAAAATTAAAATGGAAAACAGAAAGAGACAGACATAGAGATACCCGTGAAAGTGAATTTTGAAGATGAGAGGAGTAATCATAATGTAGGCCTTGACATTGGATGTATCACAACTGAGTTAACATCTCAAAAGGAAATAGAAAATTATGTTGTGAATCATCACAGCCCTCTGCCTAAAACATTCCCAAAAGGAACCTGGAATCGTGTTTTCCCAGAAATCATAATGAAATTTCAAAGCATCAGTGGCAAACTACATGTATGAGACTGGCTTGTCCGGAGTCAATTATTTTGGCACAAGACAGTCAAGACTACCTCTTCTGTGTCTAAACCTGCTCTGGAATCTGCTGAAGGCTGGGATTCTAATGGGAAGTGTCAAAAATTTCCTACAGGATACCAAAACATGAAAAAGGCAATGATCACAGAGAATGTTACCTAGCTTAGCGAGAACTAGAAAGGCACCTGCTATCTGGAACAAGAGTTGACGCCATCTTAGAAGCATCAATCAAAACTGAAGCTGTGAAAAGTTATTATCTTTTAAAGCACATCATCAATGTTGTACTCCTCTTGGAAGAACATGGTCTAGCTTTTACTTGATTTGGTGATTCAAATGATGGAAATTTTTTAGGACTCATTGAACTGTTCTCCATGTGGGACCACACCCTTCTGGAACATGTGTTAAGTGTGGAGGAGTCACAGAAAAGGAATGAGCAGCTTCAAGTTCATTATCCATCCCCTGGCTCACAAAATGAATTTATTGCAGAATGCTCGAATCTTGTGAAACACCACATTTTGCTTGAGAGGGAATCTGCAAAGTACTTTTCAGTTATAGTAGATTCCACACCAGATTCCTCCTATATTGAACAAACAACATTTCTTTTGAGGTATGTACTTTTAAAAGAAACACAGTAGGAGATTCAAGAAAGATTTCTCAAGTTTGCAGATCGTAGCAACAAAAGATGTGAAGAAATTTCTCAGTTGATAACTGATACATTGAAAGAACATGCAGTCTCAGTGACTGTAGAGCTCAAACCTACAATAATGGGGAAAATATGGCTGGAAAATACGGCACATGAGCGAAAATACATGAACAATGCTCAACAGCAATTTTTTCACCTTGTGGTTGTCACACATTCAACTTATGTGGAAATGATGCTACCGATTGCAATAGCCTTTCTTGGAACAATTCAAACTTCATTCCACCTGTTCAGTTCCAGTCCTAAGTGGTGGAAATTACTACAAATCCTTAATGGTTGTTCTTTTCATTGAATGTCTGAAACAAGATGGTCAGATAGTGTTGAATGGATAAAGCCTTTTGTAGTTTACTTGCCTGGCATTAAATTAGCACTGGAAGACCTCCTTGAGCTAAATTTGACATCTTTTGCCTGTGTGTTAATGTGTAATGAATAATATTAGCTGGCATAGATATTTGCAGCAAGGTCATCCAAGCTAGAGATGCCACTTTGGATGCTGAAGTAGAAAACATAGAAACTCTCCTGACAGACTGGACAAAACTTTGAAACAACTGGAAATCCATGTTGGAATGAAGCCAAATTTGTTGCATCAAATCTGAAAATAGCAATAAATCTCTCCTTTGGATGTGGTGGTGTTAAGCACAAGAGGGCAAGGCCGCATGATGACAGCACACCTGGTGCTAACTTCAAGGAAATGAGTGAAACAGATGAAAAACCAGAAGAGGCCAACTTCACAAGGTGTGTGCCTTATATTTTGGTAGTCAACGTTATAGCAGGATTCACTGTCCGCTTCAATGCTGTTAAGCAGTGGGCAGAAAAATTTGATTTCTTGTGGAAATATCTCACGACGTCTGATAGTTATGTGAAGAGAAAAGCTTTATCCTTATCAGAGAAATAGCCTGTTGACCTTAATGGTGATTTTTTTTTTGTTTTAAAATGCAACCTTTACCCTAAGCACATAAAGCAAATTTTGTAAATGCATAGTTAAAGCTATTAGATCTGTTGAACTTGATAACAGAGTACAAACTTGGTGACCTGTTTCAAAATGTTGGGGTTAGCTTAAGGATACTATTAACAATTCCATCAACAATAGATTCTGCAGAGAGGTCATTTAGCAAACTCAAGCTAATTAAGAATTATTTAAGGTCTACAATGTCTCAGGAACATCTTGTGGATTTGGCCTGAACAATTAATTTTCATGCTGTGATTTTAAAATTTTCGCAAAAAAAGGACAGGACAACATTTTTTAAAGTAAACACTAAGCCTTTTTATTCTTTTTATTCTTTTTACTAATAATTATGTTCTTCTGATGTTCTGAACTTCATTGCAATATAAAAGGATGATTCAATTTGAATTCTTACTCCTTATCTGTATTGTAGCATAAACAAAGATGTTCAAAGCATCCTATTTTATTTATTTTTATTTATATTTATCATGGAGGGAGTATAGGAGCATAAGGCCTCAAATGCAGAAAATCAACAGAATGCTCCATTCCACCCCTCACTCATGGGGTGAGTGCTCATGGCATAAAATTGTAATAGATAAAAACAGGATGACTAATGGAGAAGGGAAGGGGGCCCAAAAGAAATTTTGTGCCTGTGATTAAATTCCTCTGAGGCCCTGTAGTCAAGGTAGTTGTGAGAGCTGGTGGGAGTTAGATAATAAATATTATCAGAAACAAATATCAGAAGTCAAAGTTCGAATTTTAGATGATTGTCAGAGTAAATACACGACAGAATGTATACACTCTGACGTCCTTGACTCCAAGATGGTGGTGTGGGTGCAGCCTGCCACGGCTTCTCCGGACCAGGTGCTACAAGAACTCCCCAAAAAGGCACTGTGCAAAACCTGATCGGAGAAGGATGGATTTTGGAACACAAGGAGACAGGTGCTGAAATTTGGGAATCACTGAGCGAGAGCAGACCTCCAAGAAGAACCTGCAAAACGGAGCTTCAGTTGCAGCCTTGATTGCTGATAGGATCGAGGCCTCTGTTGGGGTGATGTGGCCTTCACTCTTCGGTGCTGGTGTTGGCATTGCCTGTTGCCAGTGGTCGAGGAGATGGCGTGACAAAGACAGAGGAGGTGTTCCATGGTGTTCTGCAGCAGAATCATGTGTCCCATTCAAGGGTCCTGAGGATGCATCGTCCAAGATCACGGGGCCTTGTGGCAGAAGGTGATGAGGCTTTGGGCTCGAGAGACTGTGAACTGTGAGCTTGTTTTCCCTTAAAGCTGGCGGACATTTAACATCTTGAGTCCAGCAGATGCTGTTAAATCTGGCCCAAGATGGCAGCGCAGCAGTAGCTCGCAGTGGCCTCTCCAGACCAGGCAAATTGTTTCTTCATTTGAGCTAGCAGACATTTTAACATCTAAAATCTAATTATATTGTAAGCTGTCTTTACTGTACCCATTGCCTAGCCTATGAAAATCAATGTATTGTAGTACTATTTCTTACACATATTAATGTAGTATTGTGTAATTGTAGTTTTAGAGGAAGAGAAATCGTTTATTTTTGATGGTATGAGATGTGAATTGGCTAAAATAGATTAGCAAATAGTACTTAAAGGACTAACGATAGAAATGCAATGGCAATCGTTTAAGGATAGCTTGGAGCAAGTACAACAAATGTACTTTGTAAAAAGTTTGTAAAAAGAATAAATCAAGGCTAACAAGGGAAATCAGAGAGAGTATTAAATCCAAAGAGGCAACATATAAATTAGCCAAAAAAATAATATTCCTGATGATTGGGAGAAATTCAGAGTTCTGCAGAGGAGGACAAAAGGATTAATTAGGAAAGGTGAAAGGGATTATAGAGGAAGCTGGCAGAGAACATTAAAAAAATGACCGTAAAAGTTTTTACAGATATGTTAAGAGAAAGAGGTTGGTTATGACAAATGTGGGTCCGTTGCAGACAGAAACGGGTGTGTTAATCATGGGGAGTAAAGGTATGGCAGACTGTCTGAATTACTACTTCAGTTCTGTCTTCACCAAGGAGGATATAACAAATTTTCAGGAAATTGTTGAAGATCAGGGATCTAATATGAGGGAAGGAATAAAGGAAATAATTGTAAGTCAAGAGGTTGAATTAGTTAAATTGCAGGGATTAAAGGCAGATAAATCCCCTGGGCCGGATAATCTGCATCCAAGAATGCTGAACGAAGTAGCCCAGGAAATAGTGGATGCATTTGTGATAATTTTTCAAACCTCCTTAGATACTGGATTAGTTCCTGAGGATTGGAGGGTGGCCAACATAACCCCACTCTTTAAGAAGAGAGGGAGAGAGAAACCGGGAAAATACAGACCAGTTAGCCTGACATCCATCATAGGGAAGGTGCTAGAATCAGTTATTAAGGATGTAATCACAGTACATTTGACTGGACAGAGTCAGCATGGTTTTGGGAAGGGTTAATCATGTCTGATGAATCTAATAGAGTTTTTTGAGGATGTAACCAGTAGAGTGGATAGGAGGGAATCAGTGGATGGGAACTTGAGTAAGGCATTTGATAAGGTTCTGCAAAGAAAGCTAGTGTACAAACTTAAAAAGCATGGTATAGGCTGTATGGTATTAAGGTGGATAGAGAAATGATTGATGAACAGGAAGCAAATAGTAGGTATAAATGGGTTCTTTTCAGAATGGCAGCCAGCAACTAGTGGGGTACAGCAGGGCTCCATGCTGGACCTCAATTGTTTACAATATATATCAAAGATGTGGGACTAGATAGCAATATCTCAAAATTTGCAGATGACACAGTAGGGTAGTGGGGTTGGCTGTGTTGAGGACGCTAGGAGGGTGCAGAGTGATTTGGACAAGTTAGGCGAGTGGGCCAAGACATGGCAGATGCAATATAACATGGATAAATGTGAGGTTATCCACTTTGGAGGTAAGAACAGGAAAGAGGACTATTATCTAAATGGTACCTGTTTAGGAAAAGGGAAGATGCAGAGAGGCTTGGGTGTTGCTGTATATCAGTCATTGAAAGTGAGTGTGCAGGTGCAGCGGTGATGAGTAAGGCGAATGATATGTTGGCATTCATAGCAAGAGGATTTGAGTACAGGAGTACAGAGATCCTGCTGCAGCTGTACAGGGCCTTAGTGAGAACACATCTGGAGTACTGCGTGCAGTTTTGGTCACCTTATCTAAGGAAGGACATCCTTGCCATAGACAGGGTGCAGAGAAGGTTCACTTGACTGATACCAGGGATGGAAGGACTTGCACATGAAGAAAGCTTGGATAGTCTAGGCTTGTATTCTCTGGAATTTAGAAGACTGAGAGGGATTTTATAGAAACATATAAAATTCTTTAAGGTTTAGACAGAATAGACGCAGATAGGTTGTTTCCAATGCTGGGAAAAACCAGAACCAGGGGTGACAGTTTAAAGATAAGGGGGAAGTTTTTTAGGACTGAGATAAGGAAAGATTTCTTTTCTCAGAGGGTGGTGGATCGTGGAATTCTTTGCCACGGGAAGTAGTTGAGGCCGATTTCTTGTCAATATTTAAGAGTAGGTTAGATTTGGCTTTGTGGCTAAGGGGATCAAGGGGTATGGGGAGAAGAAAGGAACCGGTACTTATCAGCCATGATCATATTGAATGGTGGTGTCAACTTGAAGGGCCAAATGGCCTACTCCTGCACCTATTTTTCTATGTTTCTATTTATGTTTTATTGTCCTGCTGGGATACAGTGATGGCTAAGGCCCAGGATGGTGGCACGGCAGTTGCTCTCAGCGGCCTCTTCAGACCTGGTGCTTCTGTTCTTATGCGGTTTGTAGTTTTGTGTTGTTTTTATGTAGCACCGGGGTCTTGGAGAAGATTGTTTCATTTTTCTACTGTGGCACTGCTTTGCAGATGGTTTTAAAGAGCTAAATAAAGGCTACTTGACTTTTTAAAATATTTTATTTAATATTCCATACATTCAGTAACTACATTATAATAATACAGATATCAGAAAAAGAACAAATTGATTACATACATGATGGTTTTCACCCACCCCAAAACCTCCCACCCACCAAAAAAATACAAATTGAAAATTTAAAAAAAATTATAGGTACAAAAAGACAAGAAAAAAGAAAGAGAAAGTATATAAAAAAAAATCTTTGGATTGCTGAGAGATGTCATACATACAACTTAACAGTTCTAACATAAATATACTGAGGAGAATTCTGCTAGAGGGATAAAAAGGATATCACTGCAAATTTAATCCCATTATTTGAGTGTACAGGTGCCAAATCTGTAAAAACATCTAATACTAAATTATAAGTGTTTTTCTTTTTTAACAAAGGAATATAAGTTTGAATTTCAGCATGCCACCTTGGCATAAAACTTTAAAAATGTCCACATCTCCAAAAATATTTGACAGAGTATCACTACATATCTACCTGCAGGGTCGGTAACAATATTCTGGACCCTAATCGGAAGATAATTTTTAATAAAAATTGCTACTCCTCTTTCTTTAGAATTGAATGAAGATGACATTACATATCCCACCAAATCTCTTTTCTTAATTTCAAAAGCTCTTTTTCAATTAACTGTTTCTTAAAGAAAAGCTATATCCACTCCCAATTTCTTAATATATGTTAACACTCTCTTTCATTTTATTGGCCGGTTTAGCCAATTAACATTAACATTTGCAAACTTATTTACCTGACTCACCCAAACCAAATAATCATCAATCCCTCTCCCTCACCCCATCTTGTAGGTCTCCTCCAAATCCAACAAAATCTATGTATCTGCAATACAATAGAAAAAAATAATAACAAAAAATAAAATGTATACAAATTGAAACCCATAACAATAGAGAAAAATCCCACCCAATAAGCATTGTCTAATACAACATTAACTCCCTCCATTTTATGGGTTGTGACTAAAGTCACAAACACACCCATAATCCCACAAAAACCACTCCACCAAACTCCCTTGATAAATTCATATGTAAGATTTAAACACTCAGTTAATAAAAAAATAATCAATTAATTAATCATAATAGAAATAACAATTCAAAAATCAAAACAAAATGACATAATAGAAAAAATAATATTACCAAATTGTTCTATCTCAATTATGAAATTAAAATAAAAAAATAAACAAAAAAAAATAGTTCATGGCATCAAGTCCGTAGTGATCACTGAAGGTTGAGCTTCCGGAAGATAGTTCATTGCATCAAGTCCGTAGTGATCACTGAAGGTTGAGCTTCAGGAAGATAGTTCATTGCATCAAGTCTGTAGTGATCACTGAAGGTTGAGCTTCCGGAAGATAGTTCATTGCATCAAGTCCGTAGTGATCACTGAAGGTTGAGCTTCAGGAAGATAGTTCATTGCATCAAGTCTGTAGTGATCACTGAAGGTTGAGCTTCAGGAAGATAGTTCATTGCATCAAGTCCGTAGTGATCACTGAAGGTTGAGCTTCAGGAAGATAGTTCATTGCATCAAGTCTGTAGTGATCACTGAAGGTTGAGCTTCAGGAAGATAGTTCATGGCATCAAGTCCGTAGTGATCACTGAAGGTTGAGCTTCAGGAAGATAGTTCATTGCATCAAGTCCGTAGTGATCACTGAAGGTTGAGCTTCAGGAAGATAGTTCATTGCATCAAGTCTGTAGTGATCACTGAAGGTTGAGCTTCCAGAAGATAGTTCATTGCATCAAGTCTGTAGTGATCACTGAAGGTTGAGCTTCAGGAAGATAGTTCATGGCATCAAGTCCGTAGTGATCACTGAAGGTTGAGCTTCAGGAAGATAGTTCATTGCATCAAGTCCGTAGTGATCACTGAAGGTTGAGCTTCAGGAAGATAGTTCATTGCATCAAGTCCGTAGTGATCACTGAAGGTTGAGCTTCAGGAAGATAGTTCATTGCATCAAGTCCGTAGTGATCACTGAAGGTTGAGCTTCAGGAAGATAGTTCATTGCATCAAGTCCGGAGTGATCACTGAAGGTTGAGCTTCAGGAAGATAGTTCATTGCATCAAGTCTGTAGTGATCACTGAAGGTTGAGCTTCCAGAAGATAGTTCATTGCATCAAGTCTGTAGTGATCACTGAAGGTTGAGCTTCAGGAAGATAGTTCATTGCATCAAGTCTGTAGTGATCACTGAAGGTTGAGCTTCCAGAAGATAGTTCATTGTATCAAGTTCGTAGTGATCACAGAAGGTTGAGCTTCAGGAAGATAGTTCATTGCATCAAGTCCATAGTGATCACTGAAGGTTGAGTTTCAGGAAGATAGTTCATTGCATCAAGTCCGTAGTGATCACTGAAGGTTGAGCTTCAGGAAGATAGTTCATTGCATCAAGTCTGTAGTGATCACTGAAGGTTGAGCTTCCAGAAGAGAGTTCATTGCATCAAGTCCGTAGTGATCACTGAAGGTTGAGTTTCAGGAAGATAGTTCATTGTATCAAATCTGTAGTTTTCACTGAAGGTTGAGCTTCAGATAGACTCCGACCAATATTCTTCTTCTTGTGCAAAATTTGTAAAGATCCTATTCTGTTGTCCTCATCAAAAAATCTTCAGTCACAAACTTGTAGCCTTTATTGTATAGAATTTTCTTTGTTGAATTTAATTTTTCCTTCTTCTCATCATATGTTCACTGATATCAGGGTAAAACATGATTCTATCTCCTTCCCATATAGAAAAGAACCTTAGCGTTTCTTTGCTCCTTTCACAATAAGACATAAAACTTTCTTTCTGTCTTGATAATGCAGAAAATTTATTAATAGAGAGAGTGGCTTCTGATTAGGGAAATGTTTAGGTCTCAAAATAGTCTTCTCCTGATACTTTATGGATCTAGTCTTGAAAGAAGAGAATTGCATCTGGACCTTCCTTCCCTTCTGCTAAACCTACTATTTTAATCTTATTACTTTTACAGAAATTCTCAAAAATATCCACTTTATCACAAAGTTTTGCATTTACTGTAATTGAACCAGTAGCTGTATTTTCCACATTAGACACTCTGTCTTCAACATGCTGTACATCATTCTGTACTCTAGTAAATTTTTTCTTCAATTTTCTCTAATTTCTTCTTCATTTTATTTACAAATTCCAGTACCTTATCAATTTCTTCTTTCATCTCTTTAATTTCAGCCTTAACCATTAATCCTTCTCTCATTTCCCCTTTCATTTCATTAATCTGTTTCATTATCATTATAGATAATTCCTCTGCCTTGGTCATTTAATTTCTTCCATTACTTCTTCTTGTGTTCCTTCTTCCTCTTTTTCCTTCTCTTCCTCATCTTCAGTTGATGAACCTCCGCTTGACCCCAATTATTCCTCCTCCGATGCTGAAGTTGAGGTCCCCGAATTTTCTGTAGGAGGTTGTTGCACTTCCAGTAGTACATGGAACTTCAGTGTATGGTGCAGGCACAACTTCTCACGCATGCGCTGTTCACTTGCAGGTTCCCTACTGTCTTGGGTAAACTTATACCTTTCATTTTGTTCGTTTTAGATTGGTCACAGTGTTTGAGCTACCGAAAGAAAATAGACACACACACCAAGAGCAGTTCAGTTTATACAAATGTTTATTACAAATTCAAAAGCTGATTTCACACTACAATATGCAAGCCCTTCCCAACTATACTTTTCAACGCTTGGACTGGTCCCAACTGCCGAAGCGAGGCAACGACTGCACACTTGTAGTAGGTTGTCAGGGCACTGGTAGCAGCTTTTCCACCTCCCCTGTCCGGGACGTTGCTCGGACTCTGGCTGTTCTTCCATCTTGACAAGGGGTGTTCCCACCCCTCGGAGAGTCTAAACTTCAGCAGCAGGACCACAGGCTTATATATCCCAAAAACAATTAATCATGTGCCTACTCCTTCTAATATCTGTCAGTCAAAATCAAAACTGAACATACTATTCTACAATTTAGAAGATTAATTATTATGGAACCAGGATGTTATGATTTCCTGGTTTATCTCGTAGATACAAAGACTTATTAAAACTTCTCGAGCAAGACAGGTTGTGACCAATTCGTCAATTTCAGAGTGTTGCATTTGACAACTGCTTTCCCTGGACCTCACAGTGGAATTCCATTTCAAAGTGTATCTTCAGATAAATCCCCATGGCTGACTTTAATTACATCTGCTAGTTCTGAAAGTAAGGTGACCTGAGTGTGGACCCAGTGTCGTCAGTTCCACATAAGCAAAAATCATCTGGGCACATGGTTTTAATCCTCCATTACATTCCACCCCTTGGTCACAATCTGTCATTTGCAAGGCCTAACCAGTATTTGAGTACAGAGGGAGTGAAAAAAGAGAAATCAAAACAACAATTACAAAGATAAGCAATGACACGAGCAACCAATGGAGGATAGTGTGGCCCACTTCTCCAAATGTAGCAGTTAGCCATGAGAAAGGATTCCAACCAAGGCTCAAATTATACTTGTTGGCCACAATACCCAGATACTGGAGCTCACGAACAGATTTTGAAACATGCTGAACAATAACATATTTATATAAGCTGCACTTGAGGCGGATGACCGAGGACATCCTTGGTGTAGTGCATCGGACCATGTTTCCCACGGGGAACTCCCTCAGAACGTCCTCGACATTACAAATCCAATTGCTGGCATCAAAGCCGCTGTTAAGCCAGATCACCAGGAGTGTAAAATGGAGAACCTGGAACAAAGAAGCCTGACACATGTCACTCACGATACCATAAGCGTTCAGTGTTTAAACAGACTAAATCATGCTTTCCCTCAATAGCTACCCACCAAGTATTACCCTGGGCAGGTGTCACTATTTCCCCTTTTACAGGAGGGCCACTACCTGGCGGTGCCACCCATACCTTTTGTCCAACATTCTCTAGTTCGGGAATGGGGGGCAATGACTGTTTTTCGTCTGGAATGGGCTGTAATTCAGGAGCGTGAAGAAGTCGGTGGAAAGGTGTACCTCCTTTTAAAGGGCGATGATTCAAATTGTCGACTGCCTGCTGCAGCACATGGCACCACCCCTTCTGGGTCCCCAGTGGTGTTAATAAACTAATTTGTTCCTTCAGTAAGCTGTTCATTTGTTCAACTAACCCGGCAGCCTGCGGGTAATAAGGAATATGGTGAACCCATAAAATACCGTTGTCATTTGCCCAATCACAGATTGCTTTCTCGGAGAAGTGCGAGCCATTATCGGAGTGAATCTCCTCTGGAATATCATAACGAGAAATCAAATGGTTTAGTCCTTGGATAGTGCTAGCTTGGTCAGTCGTCTTGGTGGGAAAAGCAAAAACCAGGCCAAAAAAGGATGTAATGTTTACCCATACAGTCTAGCATGGGAGCTATGTAATCAACTTGCCAGACCGCAGCTGAGTGAGCGCCCCGTTTTATTCAGCCTTGTGGACCAGGTGGAACGGTATGGAACTTCACAAGCTGACGTTCTGGGCATGTATGTATGACCATGCGGACATCATCCTGATGGACGGGTAAAGCATGTGTACGGGCCCACGTAGCTGATCCCTTCTCCCCCAAATGACCACTCTGTTCATGTGCCCATCAAGCCAGGGGGACGGTATCAACACGGCTGATAGTGGCAAGCTGATTTGCTACTGCATTATGTTGTGCCATGTTAGTCGCCATATTGGTATTGGCATCAACGTGATAAATGTTATCTCACGGTGGTGGGAAGCATCCCACAACACCTGCCACAACTCTTTGCCCCATACTGGGCGATCAAGTATCATCCAGTTGTTCTTTTGCCAATCAGCTCAGGAATCAGTAAACAGGTGAAGAGGGTGATCATGGGGATCTAGTGGTAAAGTGACTGCCTTCAACTCAGCATACTGACTGGAGCCACCATCGCCCTCCTCCGATAAGTGAATAACCCACTTCCATTTAACAATAGAAGACTGCTGAGCCCTCCTGATTTTTGATTAGCATCATTAGCCAGGACCCAGTTCATTATAGGAAGTGCAGGTCACAATTGAACATCTGCATTGCCTGTCATTCTTTCAATTTACAATGTCCGGAACTGCTGAAGCAAGTGGTGGGGCATGATTGTTCAAAAAACGATATTCAACATTCAGTCTCCAGGAGCCGTCCGGCTTCTGGACCGGCCAAACAGGGCTATTAAAGGGCGACGTTGCGGGCCTCACTACCCCTTCTTCTTGCAGAGCATTGATGGTGGCAGTAATCTCATCCTGCCCCCCAGGCAGACGATATTGTGGAATGCACACTGGTTTCATGGGGGGTGGCACCATCACAGGATCCCACTTAGCCTGACCCACTACTAATTTTTTGTAATAGTTCGAATTCCAAATTCAAATCCCCTTTGGCTAATATTAAGGGCCCTACCGGCCAACATATTAATACCCAGGATACACTCGTCAGTAGCAGCCACCAGGGCATGTAACCAGACAGGGGAAGGGCTATCACCCACCGTGGCACGGACTTATATTTCCTTTGCCAGGGCGACCGCTCCTCCCAACTCCTCTATTCGAAAGGCAGGTCCAGTCCAGAGGTCGTGGTTACCAGGAATCACTGAGTGCTCTGCACCGGTGTCGACTAAAGCCAAGTATTGGCGATCATTACCCCCACCCCAGTGGATTGTTAACGGTATGTAGGGCCGCAGATCCCCGTGTGTGCGCCGTGTCTCGATGGAGTAGACACGGGAATCCTGCCCACACCTTCAGGCTTCAGAAGGGTTCGGGGGCTTCCAGGACCACATGCTATTGTTATCTTTAAGAGCCTGTTTAACCCATTGTTTTACCTCATCATGAGTAACTGGAGCAGGAGAAGCCGGCTCGATAGAAGCAGCAGTGGGAGCAGAAAGCACAGCTGGGCCAGGAGGACTCAGCGGCTGGGGATGATGTTCCCCTGCCTTCCTCTTATAAAGGGCATAAAGGACCGCGGTAGGTTTCCCATCAATATCACTTTTAGGTACGCCTAACTTTAACAAGGTTAGAAAAAGGTCCTTCCTTGTCGATCCGTTATTAGCAGCAGTTCCTCTCTTTTCATCCTGCTTGTCTGATTTAACCTGGGTTGTACGTGAATGGATTTTACCTCCCAACTCTAATTCTCGAAGCCCATATAAGGCATGCACCACCTCAGGGTGCCCAATTAGCGGACTAGTTACGGACAGAACCAGTCCCCGTACAGTGGGTTGGGCGGAATGAACCAATCTGGTATTCATTCCAGCAGTGAATATCTCTTCATCAGGGCTCCCCCCATGTACCCACAGCCTCAAACGTCCTGCATACAAGGCAGAGGCCAGGGCCTGCTGACAAATTTCTGCTATACCCTCCTCTGAGGTTCTCCAATTGTTTTGCAAATGTAAATCTCAATCTATTGGTGATGGGGTATACTCGTAGCAGGGCATCCCCTAGAGTAGTAAGTAAGTAATCCATCTCTCTCCCTCTACCCCGCAGCTCAGCAGTGACTCTGATATCAGTAGACAATGTTCCTAATCCCAACAATTCCTCAGGGGTTAAAAATACATTACACTCCCCCCCCCCACCCCCCCTTGTTTCCAGACATGCAGGAGCCAGGCTGCCAGAGTTTCTCCTGCCTTTTGCCTAAATCGATCTCCAATGGCAGCCAGCTCTTTTACAGAGAAGTCACGTATCATTGATTGCTTCTGACCCCTGTTCCCACATTGGCCCACAGGGCCCTCCACCCAGTCTAGGGGAGGAGGTCGAGGCCATCTAGTAGAGGGAGTAGGCCATAGAGCATAAGCAGGGGTTTGGGTATTTTCCCCTGGGTCCACATGGGAGTCCGGGGTATCTATCCCTTCAATCTCGACCCTTACATCATCCCCCCCTTCCGTCTGTTTGGGAAATCTGCTGCCTTATAGGGCGGGCGTGAACAGCAGGTAGAGAGGGTAGTATGTTAGACACATGCTGAGGAGAATCTGCATTATTACCATTGTCATTCCAGATATTCCCATCACAATCCTCAATTACATCAGGATCGTCACCATTCCTTATCATGGCACGAATACGATATGGATCGGGTTCTACTCCATGCCTTTCCTTATCTTCACAGAGCTGCTGCCGGAGTTTAATATTACGGCAGATCGTTTGGACATGCTTATCTTCCCATTCTTTGCCTCTGTCCTGACTGGTACGAACAATCTCGCTCATCATGGAACAGTGTTATCGCATGGCTTCTAGCTCCTCCTCTAATTGCTTTCTCTTGCGCTGAGATTCTACTTCTCTTTGAACTGATTCTGCTTCATGCTGAATGGAGTAGCATAAGGCTGTGGCCAGCAACCAAAAACTATCCGTCAGCGTCCCCTTTTTATCAGGAAATTTACTTTCTCGAAGGAGAGTGGCAACCCGCTCTCCCAGAGGTACACTTGATTGGTCTAACTTCTCATCCCAACTAATGGGTGGTCCCAACAAAGACAGGGTATTGGCCAACATGCCAAACCCATCGTCTTTGGAAGTCCATCCAGGAATCAAGAACTGCTCAGGGCTCACCTCTTTCTTTCAGCGAAACATCTTGAGACCAACCCTGCTCGCTGAGCCAATTGTCTTGGGTAAACTTATACCTCTCATTTTGTTCATTTTAGATTGGTCACAGTGTTTGAGCTACCGAAAGAAAATAGACACACACACCGAGAGCAGTTCAGTTTATACAAATGTTTATTACAAATTCAAAAGCTGATTTCACACTACAATATGCAAGCCCTTCCCAACTATACTTATCAATGCTTGAACTGGTCCCAACTGCCGAGCGAGGCAACGACTGCACACTTGTAGTAGGTTGTCAGGGCGCCAGTAGCAGCTTCTCCACCTCCCCTGACCGGGACGTTGCTCAGACTCTGGCTGTTCTTCCTTCTTGACAAGGGGTGTTCCAACCGCTCGGAGAGTCTAAACTTCAGTAGCAGGACCACAGGCTTATATACCCCAAAAACAATTTATCATGCACCTACTCCTTCTAACATTTGTCAGCCAAAATCAAAACTGAACATACTATTCTACAATTTAGAAGATTAATTATTATGGAACCAGGATGTTATGATTTCCTGGTTTATCTCGTAGATACAAAGACTTATTAAAACTTCTCGAGCAAGACAGGTTGTGACCAATTCATCAATTTCAGAGTGTTGCATTTGACAACTGCTTTCCCTGGGCCTCACAGTGGAATTCCATTTCTTCAGATAAATCCCCATGGCTGAGTTTAATTACATCTGCTAGTTCTGAAAGTAAGGTGACCTGAGTGTGAACCCAGTGTCGTCAGTTCCACATAAGCAAAAAGCATCTGGGACCATGGTTTTAATCCTCCATTACACCAGAATCACAGTGCGACTTTCGCGCAAACAGAGGAACCACTGACATGGTCTTTGCCCTCAGACAGCTCCAAGAAAAGTGCAGAGAACAAAACAAAGGACTCTACATCACCTTTGTTGACCTCACCAAAGCCTTCGACACCGTGAGCAGGAAAGGGCTTTGGCAAATACTAGAGCGCATCGGATGTCCCCCAAAGTTCCTCAACATGATTATCCAACTGCACGAAAACCAACAAGGTCGGGTCAGATACAGCAATGAGCTCTCTGAACCCTTCTCCATTAACAATGGCGTGAAGCAAGGCTGTGTTCTCGCACCAACCCTCTTTTCAATCTTCTTCAGCATGATGCTGAACCAAGCCATGAAAGACCCCAACAATGAAGACGCTGTTTACATCCGGTACCACACGGATGGCAGTCTCTTCAATCTGAGGCACCTGCAAGCTCACACCAAGACACAAGAGAAACTTGTCCGTGAACTACTCTTTGCAGATGATGCCGCTTTAGTTGCCCATTCAGAGCCAGCTCTTCAGCGCTTGACGTCCTGCTTTGCGGAAACTGCCAAAATGTTTGGCCTGGAAGTCAGCCTGAAGAAAACTGAGGTCCTCCATCAGCCAGCTCCCCACCATGACTACCAGCACCCCCACATCTCCATCGGGCACACAAAACTCAAAACGGTCAACCAGTTTACCTATCTCGGCTGCACCATTTCATCAGATGCAAGGATCGACAATGAGATAGACAACAGACTCGCCAAGGCAAATAGCGCCTTTGGAAGACTACACAAAAGAGTCTGGAAAAACAACCAACTGAAAAACCTCACAAAGATTAGCGTATACAGAGCCGTTGTCATACCCACACTCCTGTTCGGCTCCGAATCATGGGTCCTCTACCGGCACCACCTACGGCTCCTAGAACGCTTCCACCAGCGTTGTCTCCGCTCCATCCTCAACATCCATTGGAGCGCTTACACCCCTAACGTCGAGGTACTCGAGATGGCAGAGGTCGACAGCATCGAGTCCACGCTGCTGAAGATCCAGCTGCGCTGGATGGGTCACGTCTCCAGAATGGAGGACCATCGCCTTCCCAAGATCGTATTATATGGCGAGCTCTCCACTGGCCACCGTGACAGAGGTGCACCAAAGAAAAGGTACAAGGACTGCCTAAAGAAATCTCTTGGTGCCATCCACATTGACCACCGCCAGTGGGCTGATAACGCCTCAAACCGTGCATCTTGTCGCCTCACAGTTTGGCGGGCAGCAGCCTCCTTTGAAGAAGACCGCAGAGCCCACCTCACTGACAAAAGGCAAAGGAGGAAAAACCCAACACCCAACCCCAACCAACCAATTTTCCCTTGCAACCGCTGCAATCGTGTCTGCCTGTCCCGCATCGGACTTGTCAGCCACAAACGAGCCTGCAGCTGACGTGGACTTTTTACCCCCTCCATAAATCTTCGTCCGCGAAGCCAAGCCAAAGAAAGAAAAACACCTACCAATCCCATCTTTCCATGTTAGTGGCTGAGAGGTGCTGGCAGGTGTCCCCTCAGAAAGTCCACTAGGTCAGAAGGCTAAATGGAGTCCTCCACCTTTCTTCATCATCAAAATAAGCCTTGATTCTTTTTTTCTTCTTGTCTTCCTGTCAGGTTGCAGAAGTCATTGCTATTGCATTTTCTTTTTTTGGAGGCATCATAGAGGTAGGGTAAGAAGGTTTAAAAGCACTTTAAAAATGTTTTCAAACTTTAAACAGTGTTTTTTTAAATGTTTAAAACTAATTTCCCAAGGGAGTCAGGAGCCAATGTGTCAATCCTATAGCATCAAGTGACTTGACTTGCATTGACATACGTCCTTGAGATTTTTTTTCCTGTGGACCAATCAGAGAAAATAACAAGATTTCCCCATAGAGCCAAAAAGAACCATAGAATGATATAACACTACAGCACAGAAACAGACCCATTCAGCCTTTCTAGTCAGTTCCAAATCATCTTTTCCTTGTCCCACTGACCTGCACCCAGTCCATAGTCCTCCATATCTCTCCCATCCATGTACTGGATGAAATTCTTCTTAAATGTTAAAAATGAGCCCACATTCACCACCTCAGCAGGCAGCTCATTCAACACTCCCACAAATGTCTGTGAAAATGTTCCCCTTACATTCCCCCTAATTTTTTTCCCTTTCACTCAACCCATGACATTTGGTTTGTATCTCACCTACCCTCATTGAAAACTGCCTATCTATATTTACTCTGTCTATCCCCCTCATAGATTTAAATACCTCTATCAAATCTCCCCTCATTCTTCTACACATCAGGAACTAAATTCCAAAACTGTTTAACCTTTCCCTGTAACTCAGTTCCTGAAGTCTGAGAACATCCTAGTAAATCTTCTCTGCACTCTTTCTATCTTATTGACATCTTTACTGTAGTTAGATGACAAAAACTGCAAACAAAACTCCAAATTTGGCCTCACAAATGTCTTATACAACTTTACCATAACATCCCAACTCCGATACTCAATACATTGATTTATGAAAGCCAATATGCCAAATGTTCTCTTTACAACCCTATACACCTGTGACACTTTAAGGGAATTATGTATTTGTATTCCCAGATCGTTCAGTTCTACTACATTGCCCTACCATTCACCATGGATCTCCTCTCTTAGTTTTTCCTTCCAAAATGCAACACCTCACATTTGTCTGCATTAAATTCCATCTGTCATTTTCCAGCTGGTCCAATCCCTCTGCAAGCTTTAAAAACCTTCTTCATTGTCCACAATGCATCCAATTTTAGTGTCATCTGCAAACTTACTGATCTAATTTACCACATTATCATCCAAATCATTGATTCAGATGACAAACATCAATGGTCCCAGCACTGATCCCTGAGGCACATCACTAGTCACAGGCCTCCAGTCTGAGAAGTAATCATCCACCACTACACTCTAGCTTCTCCTGTCCAGCCATTGTCAAATCCATGTCACTACTTCACTATGAATACCTGGCATCTGAACCCTCCTGACTAACCTCCCATGTTGGACCTTGTAAAAGGCCTTACTAAAGTCCATGTAGACAACATCCACAGCCTTTCCTTTGTCAGCTTTCCTGGTTACCTCCTCAGGAATCTCTCTAAGATTGATTAAATATGACCTACCATGCACAAAGCCAAGTTAATTATCCTCAATCAGTTTCTGGCTATTCTAATAATTGTTTATCTGCTCTCTTAGAACACCTTCTAAATAATTTACCTATTACTGACGTCAGGCTCACAGGGCAACTTTCAGAGCCTTTTTTAAATGACAGAACAATGTGAGCTACCTTCTAATCCTCCGGCACCTCATCCATAGCTAAGGCCTTTTTAAATATTTCTCCCAGAGCCCCTGAAATTTCTACACTAGACTCCCTCAAGGACTGAGGAAATATCTTGTCAAGCACTGGGGATTCATCAATTTATTTGCATTAATGCAGGAAGCACTTCCTCCTCTTTAATCTGTATAGGTTCCATGACCTCACTGGTTGTTTACCTTACTTCACATGATTCTGTGCCCATTTCCTTATCTCTTTTGGCTCCATAAAAAGACGACCACTCTGATCTTCAAGGAGTACAATTTTGTTCCTTACTATCCTTTTGCTCTTAATATACCTGTAAAAACCCGAAATATTTTTCTTCACATTGTTTGCCAAAACAACCTCAGCTTTTTTTCCTTCCTGATTTCTTTCTTGATACTTTTCTTGTATTTTTAATACTCCTCAAATACCTCATTTGTTCCATGTTGCCTATACCTGTCTTACACCCCTCCTTCCAAACCAGATCCCCAATATCCCTCAGAAACCAATATTCCCTATGCCTTCAACTTTGCTTTTGATCCTGATAGGAACATACAAACTTAGTACTCTCAAAATTTCACTTCCCTCGTACATCTGTTCCAGAAAACAACTTATCCCAATCCACCAATTTTAAATCCTTTCTCATTTCGTAATTGGCCTTTTTCAAATTTAGAATCTCATCCTGAGACTCAGACCTAACCTTCTCCATAATTAACTTAAAACTAAGGGCATTATGATCATTGGACCCAAAATATATCCCTACACACATTTCTGTCACATGTCCTGTCTCGTTCCCTAAAAGGAGATCCAGTAGTGCACTCTCCCTAGTTGGTACCTCCATATGTTGATTTAGAAAACTTACCTGAAAACATTTGACAAACTCCAAGCCATCCAACCCCTTTACAGTATGGGAGTCCCAGTCAATATGTGGAAAATTAAAATCTCCAACTATCACAACCTTATGTTTCCTGCAGCTGTCTGCTATCTCTCTACAGATTTTCTGCTCCATAGACATTAATAAATAAACAAAGCAGAATTAACGGCAGTACAGTAAAAAAAAAGTTCTATAGATCTATTTGTATGTGGCAAATAATCAAAATGCCCAAAACCATGAGGACACAAATTAATTAGAGGCATTTACATGTTTTTCCCTAATTAATTTACAATACCATAATATTTTTTTATTTTAAATGGACATCCAATTAACATTTAGAATTATAAATTTTTACACTCTCTCATTCTTCTTGAGATTATGGTAATTTGGGAATTTATTATTGGGCCCAGGCAGGTAGGTGATCTCTGATGTATTGGCAATAACTTTTTCACACCGCCAGAAAACAAGAGGGTAAACCAGGAAATTTAACCAGTTACTCACCCAGGATATGCACGGGGTGAAACAGTCATACCAGGCACCGCTGGCCAAAATCGACCGGGCTTCAAGATTTAGGTCAGGCATAGTCTTGGAGCCTAGCCAAGTTCACCCACAAATCCCCTTGCAGAGGTCTGAATCAACAAATGGTTTACTGGAAGGCTTTGTGACATCAGTACCTGTGTGCCTGTGTCACATAGGAAATCTTCCTCTTCTTTTTCATCGAGGAATCCATGTCCAATACTTGTCAATTTTGACAAGTTTAAATAACAGTCAATGCCCCTGTCCCCACCTTGATATGTTAACATCTGTCCTGTGCAATGGTGATGTGAACAGATGTGTAATTAATTGTCGTTTACTGTGCAAACATTTCATACATAAAGGTTTTGTTTTAACCCCATTTATGAATTCTGGTTTCATTTGAGAATGGGGCGTGTTGGCACAAATATCTAGAGGATTGGGCGAATATTGGAAAACTATTTGAAATTTCAGTGTAAAAACAAGTTCTGAAGCTATGACATCAATGCTTGTGTTGACAAAGTTGTCAGAATTCCTAATAAGCACCAGTACAAACCGATGCATAGCTAAGGATTCCGCTTTAACAATCTTATTCCAACTTGATATTTTGGATATTGAACAAGACTGTCTTGTGCAGCACAGTCAACAAAATAAAATAGCATGAAAGTATAAATGTACGCTCTTATAGTTTTGCCTTGCACAGTATGTAATGTCATTTATAAAATAAAATGACAATACGTTCAAAAATGCAAGCATTTGTTCTCAGTGTAACTTTTCAATGAAAGACATCTAACCAATTTTGATAACTGGAAATTCTTGTCCGTCACCTTGTCAACGTCAGGAGATGATGCAGGAGTGTTGCTTATAATCATTAAGTTTATGCATCTTCATTGACAGAAGCATTGAAGCTTGTGTGGATAATTCTTCTTTATTAAAGGCAATATTAAAGAATTGTTATAACGTCGACAGGTGTTACCCAGTTTTAGCATTTGAGGCTCCTTGTGTTGAAAGAAACTAACATAAGTCGGAAAATGCATAAAACTTTCTAAAAGTTCATGGAATAACATGGTTAGAAGGTAAACTTTCCAGTTACAGAGGATTTATTTGAGATGCGGGCAAGTGGCAACTTTCCACAGTTTGCTCTCTGGTATCGGGATTGGAATTCTTTGGCTTGGCTTCGGGGATGAAGATTTATGGAGGGGTATGTCCACGTCTGCTGCAAGCTCGTTGGTGACTGACAAGTCCGATGCAGGACAGGCAGGCACGGTTGCAGCGGTTGCAAGGGAAAATTGGTGGGTTGGGGTTGGGTGTTGGGTTTTTCCTCCTTTGTCTTTTGTCAGTGAGGTGGGCTCTGCAGTCTTCTTCAAAGGAGGTTGCAGCCCGTCGAACTGTGAAGCACCAAGATGCACGGTTTGAGGCGAGATCAGCCCACTGGCGGTGGTCAATGTGGCAGGCACCAAGAAATTTCTCTAAGCAGTCCTTGTACCTCTGTTACAGAGGATTTATTTGAGATGCGGACAAGTGGCAACTTTCCACACTTTTCTCTCTGTATCGGGATTGGAATAGTAAAGATACAAAACAGTTATTATTACTCACTGCTTTAATTGGGTCATTCCCATTGTAAAACAATTTATCAAAACAAAATGTCTCCTGTTTGATCCCTTGTTTTATTTTTGGATGCAGGATCACAATCTCAGCTGATTGGTTGAATTCCCCTTTTTGTATTCAAAAAGAACTTGCCAAAACCAGTTTGATGAAGGTAAATCCCAACTGCTTTGCTAATTATACATGCCAGCGAGTATAACTATTCACATTCTGTGCAAAGATCAATAACCAACTTGTAAGAGTATTCGCAGAGATTATCACAATTAATATTGCTACAATATTATGACTGTGTGTGGTAATGGTTGGGTGAAAGGAGAATATACAGTGACATTTTAATTAAGGTTTGATGGGCTGATGGTAAATTGCTACAATAAGAAGCACAACTTTAACCAGTATAATACTTTGCCAACTTTATTTCACTGAGGCATCAATAAGTCAGAATGCAGTCATATTCAAAAAAGGAAAACAGGTAAATTGTTTTTTTTCCAAATTTTATTGATGCAACTTCACTGAGATATGATAAATTCTCACATTTCCCTACTCCCCAACTCTGCTATTCCCCCAAGAGATCACTTATTTGAATTATTAAACTAAATACTCATTGAAATACCTTATTCTCAATAATATCTGTGCGTGTATTACTTTAACATTTAGCATGCTATTTAAAGATTCTCAGAACTATAGTAGATATTACCATCAAGGTTGAAATGTATATTTAAGCTGTGAATTTGTTTTATTTCATCTTTAAAAGTGAGATGTTGTCTAAAACAATCTTAACATTTTAATAAATTCTGCAAATTTACAAATCACGGATTTTAAGTTTTAATTGAATCCAAGTATTGTGAGATCCATTTCCCATTCAGCAGCGGCTTGTAAATGTGAGTTTCCAAGGAGATGGAGGAGACATCGGGGTAGGGGTGAGCCATGATCGGTGTTTCAGGACAACGAACAGGTCAAATTTATTTAACATCATGAAACAAGTGCGTTAAAGTCTATGCTTTATTAACAGTTCCTTCATCACTCTATATCATGCCGCAAATGTCATGACTACTTATTTCTTCCTCCTAAAGGCTCCCATACAACTGAGTGATTCATTAATTTATCCCACCCAAAACTTCTACCATGCAATTCCAACGATAATCAGGAACCCCCCCCCCCGCTTAAAATACCCTTTTGCTGATTCTTCAGATAACTAAGGATACGGTGTGAAAGATCTTGCAGGTGGAGCTTTCCCAGGAACTTCATCCGAGTCCCAGGAGGGTCACCTACATTCAGCAGTGTGAAATCGCCTAATATCAGTGGAACCCTTCATCAGGAATACTTGATTGAAGGATTAAAGCCTGATTGACATTCTTGATGAAGGGTTCTGGCCCAAAATGTCGACTGCCTATAACTTTCCATGGATGTCACGTGATCTGCTAAGTTCCTCCCCATTTCTCTTTGATGCTCTCGTTCCCCAGCATGTGCAGACTCGTTTACCAAAATTACAGTTTAGATTTTTTTTTCATCTTCCTCATTAATAATTTTACTTTTAGAATATTTATGCAGGCTTTTCTTTTTTTAATGTAGTGTCATATAATTATATTTAAATTTTAACTGTCATTACCTTGATTATATATAAGGTCAGCCTTGGTTTATTTGAAGCATTTTAGTCTTAGTCCTGAGTTCAAGGCCACTCCCCCATCCCAGAAATGCAGCTGACACTTGACATATTGGAGGATCTGTTAAATATGCAAATATGTTGTCTTTCTAATAACATGTTAAGCCATTAAGTCAATAGGTAAAGATTTCTAATACAATTTGAATGTAAAGTTGGAGGATTTATTGTAAGATTTGCATGAAAAAATATTCCTTCAGTAACTTCATGATAAATAAACTGCTAAAACAATTGAATCAAATTCCTGATTAGCAATCAAAAATTCAGCCCCATGTGTAAAGGTTTGTTATGGGCCCAAAGGACCCCAAAATCCAGCAGCAATAGATATTCACCAAGACAAATGGTTATTTAAACAAAAGTTGGTTTTAATTATCTTAAAACATGAAAACAGAATCACACTTTCTTTGGCTTGGCTTCGCGGACGAAGATTTATGGAGGGGGTAAAAAGTCCACGTCAGCTGCAGGCTCGTTTGTGGCTGACAAGTCCGATGCGGGACAGGCAGACACGGTTGCAGCGGTTGCAGGGGAAAATTGGTTGGTTGGGGTTGGGTGTTGGGTTTTTCCTCCTTTGCCTTTTGTCAGTGAGGTGGGCTCTGCGGTCTTCTTCAAAGGAGGTTGCTGCCAAACTGTGAGGCGCCAAGATGCACGGTTTGAGGCGTTATCAGCCCACTGGCGGTGGTCAATGTGGCAGGCACCAAGAGATTTCTTTAGGCAGTCCTTGTACCTTTTCTTTGGTGCACCTCTGTCACGGTGGCCAGTGGAGAGCTCGCCATATAACACGATCTTGGGAAGGCGATGGTCCTCCATTCTGGAGACGTGACCCATCCAGCTTTAACTTATCACTATTGACCTAACTAACCTATCTTAACCCCCTTCTGATTCTAAGTGCACATGTATGCAATGTGTGTGTAAGTTCAGAAAAGTTCTTTGATTCACAGTCCAATCTCACTTCTCATTCCTCCAAGTTCACTGGTTGTAGGCAATTCTTATACTGTGCACAGAATTTAATATTTATAAGGTTCACCAGGCTTTGGTGCTTGAAAAGTAAATGGTTAGCACGCAGGAAGGTTCTTGTTGGTTTTCTGAGAAAGATTTGTTGTACGATGGACACCCAGGCACTTCAGTGTCTTGCCGAAGAAACTTGTCCCCTCAAGGTTTCCAGATGATAACATCTTTCTTTCACGTCACCACAGAGATCCTTTTTATTTTTCTTATTCCAAGTGAAACATTAAAGAGCCTCTTGCATGAACCACAAGGGCTTTGATGAGGCTGAACTAAGAACTCACAACATGTTTTCCAAATAGGTTTCTCCACAAGCTTGCCAGCTTGTCCTGTTCTAGTCCTAGCTGCTGCTGTTGACTGTTTCACTATAGATCTGATCTCTCTCTCTCTCTCTCTCTCTCTCTCTCTCTCTCTCTCTCTCACACACACACACACACACACACAGAGAAAAAGCCTGTTTTACTTTCTCTGCTTGCCAAACCATATGATCCTCCCAAATGTCTGAGGCTCTGACAAACTCTTTCAAATGTTGCCTTTTTGTAAACAGCAATCCATTAGTGAAGTCCCTTAGGCACACTCCAAAGCTCTTGAAAAAGCTTTGAGGCCTCGACATGTCTAGTATTAGCAGAGCTCCAGTATTTTAAATAAGATCTTTTTTAATGTGTTTGCATGAGACACAAACTAACAAACCCTGCACCAATTTATCGCCCAAAACCATATCTATATTCTGTCACAGGTTAAAACCTTGTGTTTTTGATTCTTAGTTAATTTTGTGCCTATCTCTTTAAGGGGACTGTTGTTTATAGTGTTACCATCATAATATCTGCCCAGACTAACGGCTTTCTCATTATACTACAAGATGTGAAGGAAGCGTGTGCACGAGAAATTTTTCTTTGAATTTTTGTATCTCTTTTAGCTTTTGTGTATCTACATAATTTTGTATTCCTATATATCTTTGTATCTTATACAGTAAATGCTTTGTTATTCATTGTTATGAAAGTCTTGTTGTGAAGCTATGGAAAATGTTTATTTGTTCTATCAACAAATTCAAACTACATAAAGTAATAGCCGCCGAGTTTGATTTGTTGGATTAAAGAGATCAAACGCTTTGGAAGATAATACTCTGAAATTAGGATATACTAGAATAAAGAATGTGTTGTCCATACCATGCTTGGACCAATGAGGCTCTATTTGTGTCACCACAAATATCTGTGACCTAAATTCTCAAGTCCTTTTATGACAAAAGGTTTAAATATTGTTTTAACTGATTAATCATAACAATTAAACAATCACAATATGGTACACCATGTCATTTAAATGGAAACTATTAATTGGGAGATGTTTATGATGTTATCTTTTTTTCATAAGAGAAAAGGACCTTGATCATGGTGAGGTCAAAATTAAATATGTCTGTGTGGACAATATGGAGATTTAGGAAGTGAAAGTGTTGAATCTTCTCAAAAACATCAAGATTGTTAAGTCCTCAGGGCTGGACACAATATGCCCCAGGCTGCCATGGGAAGTGAGAAAAGAGATATCTGGGGCAGTAGCTATGATCTTTAAATTTTCTTTGGCCTGAAGATTGGAGAATGGCAAATGTAGTCCCCTTGATTTAAAAAGGTAATAAGGTGAATCTTGGGAATTATAGAGCAGTGAGTCTTACATTAGTGGTGTGCAGACTACTGGAGAAGATTCTTAAGTATAGGATCTATGAGCATTTGGAGAAGTACTCAAGATTGTCAGCATGGCTTTGTGAAGGGAAGATCGTGCCTTACAAGTCTAATTGAGGTTTTGAGAAGGTAACAAAGGAAATTGATGAGGGTGGGGCAGTAGATGTGGTCTACATGGATTTTAGCAGAGCATTTTAATAAGGCCCCCCATGACAGATTCATCCAGGAAGCCATGAGGCATGGGATCAGTGGAATCTTGGCTATGTGGATTTTAAAGATTGGCTTGTAGGAAGAAAGCAGAGAGTAGTAGTGGAAGGCAAATATTCTGCCTGGACGTCAGTGACTAGTGGAATGCCGCAAGAATCTGATTTGGGACACCTGCTCTTTGTGATGTTTTGTAAATGACCTGGATAAAGAGGCAGAAGGATGGGTCGAAGATTGGAGGAGTTGTGAATTTAGCTGAAGGGTGTTGAAGGTTAGAAGAGGATATAGACAGGAGGCAGAGTTGGGCAGAAAAGTGGCAGATGGAGTTCAATCTGGATAAGTGTGAGGAGATGCATTTGGGAAGGAGAAACCAGAAGGCTGAGTACAGGTTTAATGGTCAGTTACTTAAGAGTATGGATGAACAGAGGAACCTTGGGATGAAAATCCAAACATCTCTCGAGGTCACCACACAGGTTGATGGGATAGTTAAGAAGGCCTATGGGATGCTCGGATTCATTAATAGAGGGATTGAATTCAGGAGTAGAGAGGTCATGTTGCAACTCTACAAATCTCTGGTGAGGCCACAGTATTGTGTTCAGTTCTGGTCACTTTATTATAGGAAGGATGCGAAAGCTATGGAGAGGGTGCAGAGGAGATTTACTAGGATGTTGCCTGGATTGGGAAATAAGTCTTATGAGGCAAGGTTAACAGAGCTCGGACATTTCTCTTTGGAGCATAGAAGGATGAGAGGAGACGTGATAGTGGCGTACAAGATTATGAGAAGCATAGATAGGTTGGACAGCCAGCACCTCTTTCCTAGGGCAGGATCAGCCAACACTAGAGCACATATGTACAAAGTTAAGGGAGGGATGTTTAAGGAAACAACAGGGGTAATTTTTTTACGCAGAGTTGTGGGTGCCTGGAATCCCTTGCTGGCGATGGTGGCGGAGGCTGCAACATTGAGGGCATTTAAGAGACTCAGACAGACACATGGATTAAAGAAAAATAGAGAGTTATAGGATAGGGAGGGTTTAGTACTTTTTTATAGGAAGGAATATATGGGTCAGCACAACATTGAGGGCCAAAGGATTTGTACTGTCTTGTATTGTTCTATGTTCTATGTCTTCTATATTCCCTATTATGCTATTTTAAAGTAGCAGTGAGCCTGACAAAACTGTGATCCCCTTCACTTTCCCTTTGAAAAATTGCCATAAAGCCTAACGCTAAGTAACAAAAAGTGAAGAGTAAGCATGTACATTGGAAATGATCACTAATTATTTAATAGAACAAAGATTTAAATGTTTTTGTAATGTAATCGGATTAATATCAGCTTCTGGGCAAACATAGCTTTCATTGGGACTGAATAAAAGCTTTATTTAAAATGTTCCTCTTTGCTGCACTCAATGTCTTCACCTGAAATGCAAGCAACACATTGAGCTATAAAGCATTACTTGTCATTTTGTTCATCATTCCTTCAGCTCTAGGGAATTGCAAACCTTCCCATGGTCTCCACAAATGACATTCATCTTTCCCTCATGCAACTTCCTCAAGCTCTGTATGATTTCTACATTCTGTTGCCCGGTTGCTGAAGATGGGGCTGTGTGCAATCAACTACCTTCCAGCTGCTTAGACCAGACTGGTAACACAAAAATGGCCATATTCTGTTCTATCCATCTCAGCTTATTGGAAACTTCTTAATTGATGAATGAGAATTTTATCAGCTATGGCAGGAGTTGTTATGTCTGTGATTTGCCTTGAAATGTATCTGTCATGCAGCTCGAAATTGAATAGCCATTGTTGACCAGAGGAGAGATGTGGCAGTGACTTAAGGCACTCTGGAGAGAATGAATGATTTATGTAGTTTATAGACAGTCCTGCTCTTCTTCCGGCTCATGTGCTTTTTGTATCTAATCTGTAGTGGTTCAAGTTTGGATGGCACTAATGAAAAAAGACTAGATGTTTTCCACCTAACCCCCACTGCAGAATTTATTCATTGACAAAATGCGCTAATGAAATGTCACCTTGGACAGCCAGCCAGAGGAATGATGTGCTGAACCTTTTGCACTTTATTTAACTTTTTGTGAAGAATGAATAACCTTAATCCTTTTATGCAATGGAAAGTCAATAACGAAAGTGTAGCTCAGCAATTGTCACCAAACACCACACATAGGAATAGAGGGTGAGAAAATAGCTTCAATGATTCATTTACACTGACTCTTTTCTGTTTGGTTACATAGTGGTGGACCAAACAAACTAAAAATCTCAGCAATGTTAATCAACTTTATAGTGCTTGATTACCAGAAAGCCTTCATATGACCTTTGGCAAAAATAAAACAGAATTTATATAAACTCAGAGACAATATCAGGTACTTATCTATATTAAACATATTTTCCAGCACTGGTTTCTTTGCCTTCTGTGTCATGGTATTTCAAGTGATCATCTAAATACTTCTTGAATTCTGCAAGACTCCCTGCACTCATCAACCCCTCAGGCAATGTTATTGTAGATTCCAATCATATACTGATCCAAAACATTCTTCCTGGTCCTCTCTAAATTTCCTGACCTTTATTTAAGTACCCCTCTCCACAACTAAATCATGGATTTCTTTATTGAAAGACCACTGTCTGTCAGGGTTGCCAGCAGAACCTCAAGCCCCATCACAGTGAACACTGGCGCACCTTTCAGTCCTCTACTGTTCACACTGCCAACTCACAACTGCATTGCCAGGTTCAGTTCCAACAGAATCATCAAGTTTGTAGATGACACTACCTCCAAGAAATTGGGACAGGAGCATAAAATCCAGAATTGCCAAGTTGGGAACAGCTACTTCCTGTGGGTAGTGAAACTTGAAGAATTCTAGAAACCCGTAAATTATTTTTATTTACGGTATATTTCAGCATATAAGTCAAGTCATGAAACCCCCAAAAAATCTCTCAAATAATGGGGGTTGACTTATACACCAGACATACTTTTGAGACCTTATATTCAGCTCAAAATCCATTCCACACTGATTTGGCATATAAGTCAACCCTTGAAAAATGAGAAAAAAAACAATTGCAACAGATTATCATTGAGATTTTTAGTGAAAACAACTCAATTAGCACCCTTCAAAATCGCTATAATTGTCTGTAAACAACAACATATTTAGAACCCTTCAAAAATCACTCTCGCTATCACCGTCTGAAGCAAAGATGGCAGCGAGCACATCCATGCTCTCACTGTTTAAGCAGTCATCATATGGGTGCCAGTCAAATGAAACAGTTTCAGATTCATCAATAATATCCCAAAATAAATAATCTTCTGTGTCATCAATTGCACAAGAGATACCGCACTTTTAAAATGATTTTATCATAGTCTCGACTTTAACTTTGTCCCATGCCTGGACCATGAATTAACACAGCACATCAAGTGATGCAGCACCCATTGCCCCTCCTTTTGTAAATGACTTTTCTGCACTCAACATCCATGTATTCCATTCCTCGCGCACATGGTCTTTGAATGACTTGTTCAAGCAGACATCGAGAGGTTGCAATATAGATATCAAACCACCCGGGATAACCCCTATGTAAGTATTATGTAGTGCTAATCTACTTTTAGTGTTCTCAGTTAAGTAGTTATGAAACATATCAGAGACCAGCAAACTCTGATCTTTGCGTAAACCCCTGGCCGCCTGTTCCACACATTGTCTATCCATAGTTTTACAATATTTTCATGCATCCATCCTTTTCATGAAAAGATACAAAAATATCTGCAGGGAATTTCATTTTTGGTTTAATTTTGCGCTTGAAGATTAACTTTATCCCATTGGCCATGCATGATAACACCACGGTAAACCTGGTCCTTTTGTTCTGTACTTCTGGTTTGAACAGTTAAACCTTTCCATTCCACTGTTCTATTGCCTATCATGTTGAAACTCATTGGGGTTTCGTCCATGTTTCTGATATTTTCCAATGCAAACTGGTGCTTCTACCGGTTCTGTATAATAAACTGGTGAAAACTTATAACTTGTTTTTTGGTGTAATACCAGATTTTTCCTGTCACAAAACTATTGCACCAGCCGACTGTAGCCTCCAAATCATCACTGAGTCTGGGTGTGACTTGGCCCACTGCAGTGTAAATGTTCTTATTTTATTTCAGGTGACTATGAAGCAATCTTTCCACTGTTCACATACCCAATCTGCAATGTGATTTTCGAACTCTGCCCAATAAGTGATTCCTTTTCTCAAAGAACATTGCCCTTTTGGTATGTTTCTTAAAGTCTCTTCTTTCTTTCTCCAATCTCTTATTTCTCATGAACATCAAATTTTCTTGCAGAAGCATGGTTATTGGTTTTCTTGGCCACGTCTGTCACTTTCAACTTAAAATTCACTTCATATTTTTGTCGCGTGCTGTGTTGATACCAATCACCTCCAGCTAATGCTCAGCAGATCGATCCGAACGATCTATGGGGATCAACATATATGCTGGTCAATGGCCCATCTCAGGCATTGTGAGTTTTGGGGGTCAACTTATACACCAGTCAACGGATCACCTCAGGAACCAGAAAACGGGCATTGACATTCGCCAGATATTCCATAAAACCCTTAAAATGAAGTTTTAAAAGGGGGTTGACTTATACCACAGTTGATTTATGCACCAAAATATATGGTATATTTATTTTGGATTGCTACATTTATGCAGTATGTCATTGTGTGTTGGGTGTTTGTGCACTATGGTCTGGAGTTTTGGTGAGTTATATATGTCTATGCCTTCTGAATTGTCCCCCTTTCTGAAATTTCTCCCCCATCTATGCCACTCATAGTTTAGTCTACTTCTATTGCATATAACTTTGACCGTCTCTATTCTCCTGCTGTCTTTCCTGAGAAGTTAATTCCAATGAAATGGATTGTATTAGAAGTGGTGAGATGATGTCTAAATATTTAGGCTTTAATGCATTTTCATTTGAAAAATCCTGGACCTCAAATGTGAACACTCTAATAGAGTATTCATTGTTGGGGTCTTTCATGGCTTGGTTCAGCATCATGCTGAAGAAGATTGAAAAGAGGGTTGGTGCGAGAACACAGCCTTGCTTCACGCCATTGTTAATGGAGAAGGGTTCAGAGAGCTCATTGCTGTATCTGACCCGACCTTGTTGGTTTTCGTGCAGTTGGATAATCATGTTGAGGAACTTTGGGGGACATCCGATGCGCTCTAGTATTTGCCAAAGCAAATACTGTTTACATCCGGTACCGCACTGTTTACATCCGGTACCGCACGGATGGCAGTCTCTTCAATCTGAGGCGCCTGCAAGCTCACACCAAGACACAAGAGAAACTTGTCCGTGAACTACTCTTTGCAGATGATGCCGCTTTAGTTGCCCATTCAGAGCCAGCTCTTCAGCGCTTGACGTCCTGCTTTGCGGAAACTGCCAAAATGTTTGGCCTGGAAGTCAGCCTGAAGAAAACTGAGGTCCTCCATCAGCCAGCTCCCCACCATGACTACCAGCCCCCCCACATCTCCATCGGGCACACAAAACTCAAAACGGTCAACCAGTTTACCTATCTCGGCTGCACCATTTCATCAGATGCAAGGATCGACAATGAGATAGACAACAGACTCGCCAAGGCAAATAGCGCCTTTGGAAGACTACACAAAAGAGTCTGGAAAAACAACCAACTGAAAAACCTCACAAAGATAAGCGTATACAGAGCCGTTGTCATACCCACACTCCTGTTCGGCTCCGAATCATGGGTCCTCTACCGGCACCACCTACGGCTCCTAGAACGCTTCCACCAGCGTTGTCTCCGCTCCATCCTCAACATCCATTGGAGTGCTCACACCCCTAACGTCGAGGTACTCGAGATGGCAGAGGTCGACAGCATCGAGTCCACGCTGCTGAAGATCCAGCTGCGCTGGATGGGTCACGTCTCCAGAATGGAGGACCATCGCCTTCCCAAGATCGTATTATATGGCGAGCTCTCCACTGGCCACCGTGACAGAGGTGCACCAAAGAAAAGGTACAAGGACTGCCTAAAGAAATCTCTTGGTGCCTGCCACATTGACCACCGCCAGTGGGCTGATAACGCCTCAAACCGTGCATCTTGGCGCCTCACAGTTTGGCGGGCAGCAGCCTCCTTTGAAGAAGACCGCAGAGCCCACCTCACTGACAAAAGGCAAAGGAGGAAAAACCCAACACCCAACCCCAACCAACCAATTTTCCCTTGCAACCGCTGCAATCGTGTCTGCCTGTCCCGCATCGGACTGGTCAGCCACAAACGAGCCTGCAGCTGACGTGGACTTTTTACCCCCTCCATAAATCTTCGTCCGCGAAGCCAAGCCAAAGAAGAAAAGAAAGAAAGAATAGAGTATTCACTTTGAACTTACTCTATGACCTTTGACTTTACCTTCATATATTTAATAATAACATATTCTTGTTGAAGTGTTAATAGCTGTATGGTGTGACATTATTTGCTTCCTCCTCCTAACAATTCAAAAATAAATCTGAGCTGTCAGTACATCACTTTTGATACACTGAGTATTAAGATGAAATTTGCAAAGGTCGACTCCTTTTTTATTTAAAGCACTGAGAGAAGCCTAATGCAATCAAACCATATCAATGTGATTTAATGAATCTGACAAATTTGCAAAATGTTTTGACTATGTAACACATGGAGTTAATAAAGGGGAACCTGCAGATGCAGTGTATGGAAATTTCCAGAAGATTTGACAAGGTTCCACAATGTAAGAAAAACACACAGAAATGCTTGAGAAACTCAGCCGGTCTTGTAGCATCCATAGGAGGTTATATTACCGACATTTCGGGCTTGACCCCTTCTTCAAGGAATAAGCAAAAAACAGGAATCTAGAGCTCATACTATTGGAGAATGAATTGCATGAATTGAAGACTGTTATAGTACAAAAATTATAGAGCCAGAATAAATGGGCTTTTTCATGCTGGAAGGATGCAATTCCCAGAGCATTCCATATATCAATTGATGACCCTTAATTATTTACTTTCAAGATTAACGAGTATAAGGTGTCCAGGTATGCCATAGGTATGGAATTAGATGTATGCCAGAAAGAGGATATGTGAACTCTACAACAGGATATAGATAGGTTGAGTTAGTGGCTCATAACTTTGCAGATGTGGGAAAGTGTAAGGACATGCAAAGTCAGACTATTTTGTACTTGAAGAGAGATCTCAATGTTCAATAGCACGGATCGCAAAATAGTAGCAGGAAGATGCAGCAAGTGGTTTAGTGAAGGAAATGGGCCTTATTGCAAGGGAGATGGTTCATAAAATAGAGAAGCATTATTCAAATACTACTCCACTTCTGGAGTATTACATGAGATGGTGTCCTGGAAAAGCAGCTTCTATACTCAAAGACCCCCACCATCCAGGCCATGCCCTCTTCACTCTACTACCAATAGGGAAAAGGTAAAGGAGCCTAAAGATGAGCACTCAATGGCACAAGGACAGCTTCTTCCCCACTGCCATCAGATTCCTGAATAATCAACGAACCATAGACACTGCCTTACGTTTCGTGCAGTATTATTTTCACTTTTTTTTATAGTGATGGCATAAGATGGTTATAATATGAACATTTACATTATGATACTGCTGTAACACACTGAATTTCATGACTTGTTCATGATTCTGATTCTAATTCTGATCTCCTTTATTTCAGAAAATATGTACTAGGATTGAGGCAATCCAGAATAGATTTATTGTTGTTCCTTGAGATTAAAGAGTTGTCTTATCACAAATGGCTAAAGATCTGTATTATTTGGAATTTGAAACAATATGGCTGATCTTAATGTATAACATGTATAACATGACAAGACAGATGTTGAGATGTTTTGGCTTAAATAACCGTGAACGAAGGTTATTTAAAAGCTAATGTACGTATTCTTCTTGCAGAGGCTGGTTAGTCTCTGGAATTCTGTACCCTGGTGCATTGTGGAGGTGAGAACATATGGAGTATTTAAAAGAGAGAGTAAGTGTATTCTTTCAAAGATCAGGAAATTGAATGGAAAGCAGTGCTGAGTGGCCACGTGGTGTAATCTTGCTTCTACTGCTTTGTTTTTCTGTTGTGAAAAAAAAACAAATCTCGTTCATCTTAAATAAATTGTTGAACATAGTTTGCCAAATGAAATAATAGATTGTATACCTGATGATCAGCAAACTAAAATAGCCAATTCTTTTATATTCCAGGGTCCCTAATACTATGTCGCTTTCAGATTAGAATTTTAATACCATTTAAAACTGATAATCTGATCTCCATTGACTGCTACAGAATGCACTAACTTGCGTTTAGGACCCTTCGTTAGAACTATGATCAACAGCATTATTCACCTCAATTGATTTTGTACAATTCTGCCATGAATTGAATTATGAAAGAAATAATATTATTCAGGAGAGAATAAATACAAGGTACAAACATTGTTTCTGTCTCACAATAGATTGTCTACAATAGATTGTAGTCACATAAATTCATATTGTATGGAATCTGGAGCTGAAAAATATGTACTTATTTTACTGTGAATTTTTTTCTGAAATAATCTTTATTAAAAAGATAAGATTGTCAGTGATTCACACAAAAAAAATAGTCATTTAAAAAAAAAATCCTGGTTTAAGGTGGCCATTTATTATAGCACCATAATATTGGCTAGAAGCTGCATCCAACAGGAAAAATATAAATCTCAAATTATTTTATCTTACTTGTGAAGGATATGAGGTCTATTAATGCAACAACATTCTGTCTTTTTCTCCACATGGTGCTTCCTTGAAATTTGACACAATTGATCAATATTGGAATCTTCCTGCCTTAGATTTCTGATCCTCTAAGATTTGTGGAATCAGGGAAATCTCTTGTTTTACGCAGGAAGGTTATTGCTTTCATCCCTGAGTCTGTTGCAACACACCTTCTGCCAAGTACGGAGAACCAAATGAACCTTTCTAACAGAGGCCTAAGGTTCATATTTATCAATATCCCTTCATCAGGCAACATTCCTTAAAATTTTATTTTTTGCTAATAAAGTCCTTTATTTTTCAGGAATCCAGACCTCATTTCTAATCATGTTTCCACATGGTCCACTTCTTTTACCTGTTACTTTCCCAAATTAGCAGTTCCCAAGTCTCAAGGATATCAGAATTCCTGGCACAGTGTCACTATCTGGTACATATGGTATATTTTCTTTGACTCTTACAAGATCTATGGAAATTCTGATATGAAGTTAAAAGTCCATTTATTCAAGTCTTAGTCTGATGTCCAGTCCTTCTGCACCTTACCCCTGACAAGACCATTTACTTGCAGTCCTGCTATTTTGCAACATACACCTTTCAGAATTTCTATGTAGAAAAAATAGACATGTTTTGGGTTTGGTTTTTGGATTGGCTTTTTGCATTTTGGGACACCTGCATTCTGCTGACAAGCCAGTTTCTCATAAATAAATTTAAATTAAAGTACAATACACAGTTAGCATCTGCATGCCATTAGTGTATAACTCAGTACTACAGTCACTGTCAATCTTTACATAAAATATAAATGATCAGTGGCAAGAAACGTTAGTTTCCTCACAGTATTTACAGGTACATTCGCATTTTCAAATTTCAGCTGCTATTAACATTTGCCAAATATTCTGCTTACATTGTTGAGTGTGTTAAAGAGAGAAGTAGCACCCTAAAAGAGGCCTACGGTAGTGTTTCCTGTAAATCCCAGGCCAGAAATGTTAATCCTTTTTATCTTATGCCACAGCTGTTGTCTGACCTGCAGTTTCAGACTCCCAGTTTTCATTCTGGGATGACCTGTTTTCTGTTTAATCAGAAGACCTTAAAACAGATTACAAGTGTCTCGTTATTGTTGTTAATTGAGAAAGGGAATACTTTTCACTCTTCCATCTTGAGTGGGAGATGAAAGCCATCTGTTAGAAAGATCCCAGGGATCTGTAGCTCCAATGAGGAAACAGGAGTCACAGGAAGTATTATAGTACAAATGGGCAGCAAAAGCCCAATCCTATCCCTGAGGAGAAGTCGAAAACTAAAGCATCTGCTGCAAACATAAGGTGTCTCCTGTTTCAAGACCTGCAACCTCAGCTACAACAGGTACAATGTTTCCAATTACTCTCAATGGTGGTCATAGCTCTCAGTTGCTCTGCCTGCCTCATCCAAGATGTACTGATGGCGTCAGTCTAATGTTTTCAACTGCACTGAGTGGCTGATTAATATCACCTTTGCTCATGGATAACCAAATATAGTAAGATAAGATTCACTTAGATTGCAGTGTTACCTGAATGTGTATCAATGCTGTAGCTGAGGTTACTTGGAGGATCACATCAACTTATATTTAATTTATATAATGTTGGTGTGTGAACATCAACAACACATCATGAAAGTCTCTATGTGCTTTCCTTAATCCAGTCAAAGGCATCTCTCCGTTCTCCTCCTCTTTAGTCCTCCAGGTTATATGGAGATTGGTAGGAGGAGACAAGGTTAATCCCATCTCCTTCACCCTATCACCACCATCCTTGAAAACAGGATTCTTCTTTGAAGTCTTCAAATAGTAAAGCAAGCTGCGTAACAAATCAGAATCAGGATTTATTGTCATGATGTCATTAAATTGGTTGTTTTGAGGCAGCATTATAGTGTAAACATTTATAGAAACCACTTTACCAAATAATTTTGTTTAAAAGTGCAAGAAAAAGTCAAGGTAATGTCTGTATTTCATTGTTCATTCAGGAATCTGATGGCGGAGAGAAAGAAGCTGTCCTTGTGCTCGTCTTCAGGTTCTTGTACCTTTTTCCTGATGGTAGCAGAATGAAGAGGGCATGGGTGGTGGGGTCCACGAGGATAGAGGTTGTTTCTTAAGATACCTTCTCTTGTAGATGTCCTTGATGGAGTGAAGTCTGGTGCCCAAGGTGCTGCAGGACGAGTTAACAACCCTCTGGAGTTTTTTTTTCCCATAGATTTATATATAACTAAACACCTTATGAATATTATCAATGAATGTTAAATATCAGTTCCAAAGCCTGTGGGCTTCTTTCACTGCATTATTAATAATGTGTCAGGGTCATGGTGAATTGCTGTAGATTGCATTCATTTTCTCTGCACAACATATCCACAAATGCAAAGAAATGGATTAGAACAGCACTCCTTGAACTTATTGGGAGGAACTCAGTTGGACAAAAATTATTCAGTAGTCCCTGTCCCTTCCCCAACTAACACACATATTACAGTGAAAGTTAGCTCCAATACCTTCCCTTTCCTTCCACCATTTGATATACTATTTCTACCCAAAGCTAAACCTTGATATTCTAGTCATATGACATTGCAATGTCAACAATAATATTATAAAGTTACCATGTGCTCAATATCTACAACAAAATTAATTTAAAAATAAGTAAATGAAGGCTAAACCACTATAAAGCTCTTCAAATTCATCATCTCCACTGCTGTGTGTCTTCCTTCTTCCAATCATACTGATCCAAGATACCCCGATTGCAGCGAGAATCTGATCTCTCCCCCATGGTACCACACTCTCCCTTCTGCTGTGTACAAGCTTAATCCTCAAGGAAAGTAGGGTAGTTAACTTGTAGGATGTACAAGTGCTGTGAAGGTAAGATGAAGAATTCACAAGAAGTGTGTGTAGGAGCCTCAGAAGAAAGTCCTCCTCATCTCTGTCTTAAATTGTTCACCTTTTGTTCTATAACTATGCCTACTTGTTCAAGATTGTCCCAGGAGGGGAAACATGATTTGAGCATATAAACACAATCTGCTGGAGAAACTAAGTGGGTCGAACAGCATCAGAGGGAGAAAAAGAATGGATGACATTCAATTTGAAATACTTTGTTAAAATTAAGTCTCGATAAAAGGCTTCAAGCTGAAACATTAACCATTCTTTTTCTCCCACTGATGCTTCTTGATCCACTGATTTTCTCCAAAAGATCGTAGATGCTAGAATCTGAAGCAAAACACAACCTCCTGTGCATTCCCTTCTTTTCAGCATCAATTTGCCAACCTCTATCAGAATTTTATAGTTACATCATATTTTTCTTAACTCTACTGAGTACTGGTTCATTCAGCTCAATCATTTTTCATAAGACCTCACACTTCTCTCAAGAATCAACATTCTGAGCCTCATGTGGACTGCTTCAAATGCGTCCTTATTGCACCTTAAATAGGGAGACTAATTTGGCCTGCAGTATTTCAGATTCAGTCTTACTGGTGGCCTGCAGAGCTGAAGCAAGACTTCTCTAACATTTGTACTCTATTCCTATCACACTAAAGGCCAACACTATTCTTGCTGCATAGTAGATAACCTTATATTTCCTCACATTAGCAATACACAAAGTGCTGCCAGAACTCAGTCAGTCAACCAGAATCCATAGAATAGACAGTCCACATTTCAGGCTAGAAAATCCTTCCCAAAATGTCTATTGTTTTCCACAGATGCTGCCTGACTCATTAAGTTCCTCCGGCACTATATTTATTGTCTCAATTTTCTGGCATCTGCAGACATCTTGTTTTACCTAAATTATCTTCCATCTTCCAAATTTTGGATAGTCATTTAAATCTATCTGCATGTATCTAGAGTGCTCTTCATAATATTTGGGACAAAGGAACATCATTAAAAAGAAAAAGCATTCTGGTGAACTCAGTAATCATAAATGAATTGGTATTCCAAGGAATACCTCCACTGCTGGTGACTGAAGAAGTCTCATCAAAATGAATGTCTGACAGATCAGAAACACTCTTCAGGAGGCAGGTGTTAATGTGCCAATGACGACTGTCTACAGAAGGGTTTATGAACAGAAATACAGAGGCTACACTGCAAAATGCAAATCATTAGTTTGCCACAGAAAGTATGGCCAGATTATAGTTTGCCAAGAAGTATTTAAAAGAGCCTGCAGAATTCTGTAAAAAAAAGAGATCTTGTGGACAGATGAGACCATGTTGAAAAATGGCAGACTCCAAAGGTGATCAAAAGCTTTGAAGCAAACCGAACTCTCTTATACCTGCATCAATGAAGCAATTAAACATACCTGAGTAATCACAAACACGTGTGAAGCCAAATCTCCCAAACATTATGGTGCCCTGAAATTGTTGGACGGAACTACATATAAAAAGTGTTGTAATTTCTACATGGTCAAACCAAAATGTATGCAAATAACCTTGAATAAAATCTGGAATGTGCACTTTAATTACATGTAAATTGTTGGATTACCAATTTAAAACTATGGAGCACAGAGGCAAATAAAGGAAAAAGGTGTATTTGTCCCCAGCATTATGGAGAACATGGTATATTATCACATCCTAATATCTCAGAGGTGTTTGTTACATACAGGTTTAGTTCCACATGTAACCAATGAAAACTTTGTTTGAGTTGGCATAATATGATTTAAAGGAGGTGCTTGTTTCTTCAGTTTTTCCACCACATTACATTACTCATTTTACTCATGTTCTTTGGCTTGGCTTCGCGGACGAAGATTTATGGAGGGGGTAAAAGTCCACGTCAGCTGCAGGCTCGTTTGTGGCTGACAAGTCCGATGCGGGACAGGCAGACACGGTTGCAGCGGCTGCAGGGGAAAATTGATTGGTTGGGGTTGGGTGTTGGGTTTTTCCTCCTTTGCCTTTTGTCAGTGAGGTGGGATCTGCGGTCTTCTTCAAAGGAGGTTGCTGCCCGCCAAACTGTGAGGTGCCAAGATGCACGGTTTGAGGCGATATCAGCCCACTGGCAGTGGTCAATGTGGCAGGCACCAAGAGATTTCATTAGGCAGTCCTTGTACCTTTTCTTTGGTGCACCTCTGTCACGGTGGCCAGTGGAGAGCTTGCCATATAACACGATCTTGGGAAGGCGACGGTCCTCCATTCTGGAGACGTGACCCACCCAGCGCAGCTGGATCTTCAGCAGCATGGACTCGATGCTGTCAACCTCTGCCATCTCGAGTACTTCAACGTTAGGGATGAAAGTGCTCCAATGGATGTTGAGGATGGAGCGGAGACAACGCTGGTGGAAGCGTTCTAGGAGCCGTAGGTGATGCCGGTAGAGGACCCATGATTCGGAGCCGAACAGGAGTGTGGGTATGACAACGGCTCTGTATACGCTTATCTTTGTGAGATTTTTCAGTTGGTTGTTTTTTCCAGACTCTTTTGTGTAGTCTTCCAAAGGCGCTATTTGCCTTGGCGAGTCTGTTGTCTATCTCGTTGTCGATCCTTGCATCTGATGAAATGGTGCAGCCGAGATAGGTAAACTGGTTGACCGTTTTGTGTTTTGTGTGCCCGATGGAGATGTGGGGGGGCTGGTAGTCATGGTGGGGAGCTGGCTGATGGAGGACCTCAGTTTTCTTCAGGCTGACTTCCAGGCCAAACATTTTGGCAGTTTCCGCAAAGCAGGACGTCAAGCGCTGAAGAGCTGGCTCTGAATGGGCAACTAAAGCGGCATCGTCTGCAAAGAGTAGTTCACGGACAAGTTTCTCTTGTGTCTTGGTGTGAGCTTGCAGGCGCCTCAGATTGAAGAGACTGCCATCCGTGCGGTACCGGATGTAAACAGCGTCTTCATTGTTGGGGTCTTTCATGGCTTGGTTCAGCATCATGCTGAAGAAGATTGAAAAGAGGGTTGGTGCGAGAACACAGCCTTGCTTCACGCCATTGTTAATGGAGAAGGGTTCAGAGAGCTCATTGCTGTATCTGACCCGACCTTGTTGGTTTTCGTGCAGTTGGATAAGCATGTTGAGGAACTTTGGGGGACATCCGATGCGCTCTAGTATTTGCCAAAGCCCTTTCCTGCTCACGGTGTCGAAGGCTTTGGTGAGGTCAACAAAGGTGATGTAGAGTCCTTTGTTTTGTTCTCTGCACTTTTCTTGGAGCTGTCTGAGGGCAAAGACCATGTCAGTAGTTCCTCTGTTTGCGCGAAAGCCGCACTGTGATTCTGGGAGAATATTCTCGGCGACACTAGGTATTATTCTATTTAGTAGAATCCTAGTGAAGATTTTGCCTGCAATGGAGAACAGCGTGATTCCCCTGTAGTTTGAGCAGTCTGATTTCTCGCCTTTGTTTTTGTACAGGGTGATGATGGTGGCATCACGAAGATCCTGAGGCAGTTTTCCTTGGTCCCAACAAAGCTTGAAAAACTCATGCAGTTTGGCATGCAGAGTTTTGCCGCCAGCCTTCCAGACCTCTGGGGGGATTCCATCCATACCTGCTGCTTTGCCACTTTTCAGTTGTTCGATTGCCTTATATGTCTCATCCAGGGTGAGGACCTCATCCAGCTCTAGCCTTAGGGGCTGTTGAGGGAGCTGGAGCAGGGCGGAATCTTGGACTGAGCGGTTGGCACTGAAAAGAGATTGGAAGTGTTCTGACCATCGGTTGAGGATGGAGATCTTGTCGCTGAGGAGGACTTTTCCGTCTGAGCTGCGCAGCGGGCTTTGGACTTGGGGTTAGGGGCCGTACACAGCCTTTAGAGCCTCGTAGAAACCCCTGAAGTCGCCAATGTCCGCGCTGAGCTGGGTTCGTTTGGCAAGGCTAGTCCACCACTCATTTTGGATCTCCCGGAGTTTGCGCTGAAGATGGCTGCATGCGCGACGGAAGGCTTGTTTCTTCTCTGGACAGGACGGCTTTGTAAGGTGAGCCTGGTGGGCAGCTTGCTTCTTTGCCAGCAGCTCCTGGATTTCCTGGCTGTTTTCGTCAAACCAGTCCTTGTTAAATGATATACAGCCAGAACAGTTGTAAAAACACACAGAAATAATGGAGGAATTCATCTGGTCTAGCAGTGTCCATAGGAGGTAAAAAATATCTTAAAGAAACACAGAACACAACAAATAAAAGATAAAGGTGAGGAGAAAAGAAAGAAAATGGCACCCAAGAAGGAAAAACCAAAAACGATGGAAAAAAAAAGAAGGAAAGATGCCAGAAGAGAAAGGAGAATGCCCTTATCTGCCTGAAGAGGCAGGGAGCCGCTGTGGACAGAGGAGCCCACTCCCCAAGGTTAGTGGAGACCCTGCAGGGTCATGACCTCCCGACCGCGGGACTGCAAAAATGGTTCTCTGAGCCAAACAGAAGTGTGCAATGTGCACACCAAGGAAAAGGAAAACACCAACAAGATGGGGGCCCAGCTGTGGAGTTAACTTACACAGCGCGACCAGCTGAGAGATGCCCGACAGCAGGGCTCTCAGCTGGAAGAAGAGGAAAGCAATGGGAAAGGGAGTGATAAGAAAGAAAAACAGCAACAGGAAGCCCAACAGATAACTAGCCCAGAAGAAGAGGACCAACAACAAGAAGCTATGCAAAAAAAAACCCAACAAACTGTGGCAAGCAGCTCAACAAGAAAGTCAGAAGAGACACAGATACAAGGAAGAGATATAGAAGACACAAACCTAAGAGCAGACACAGAAGAAGGATAAGAAGAAGAAGAAGAAGAAGAAGACCAAGCTCTGCACAGAGGAATAGAAGGTAAAAAAGATGGACAGTATATAGATTTTTAAACATTTCAAGAACAAATGAAAGCATTAAAAAAATGGTTGACATTAGAATTTAGTAAATAAAAAGCACAGAAGAAAAAGTGAGTAGATTAGAGCTGGTCATGATAGAAATAGGGAAAAGATTAGAAAATGTGGAAGAACGAGAAATGGCTGTAAAAATGGAAGTGAATGACTTAAGAAGAAAATTGGAAGACAGTGACAAAAAAGTTAAAGAGTCACAGGAGTTGTTAGCTCAGAAGATTGATATAATGGAAAACTATAGTAGATGAAACAATATAAAGATAGTGGGCCTAAAGGAAGATGAAGAAAGCAAAAATATGAAAGAATTTATAAAAGAATGGATCCCAAAAGTCCTGGGAATGCCAGAAATACAGGAAGGAATGGAAATAGAAAGGGCACACAGAACACTAGCTCCGAAACCACAGTCACAACAAAAACCAAGATCCGTTTTAATAGAATTTATGAGATACACGACAAGAGAAAATATATTGGAGAGGGCAAGGAATAAAATTAGAGAAGACAAAAAACCATTGGAATACAAGAGTCAAAAAATTTTTTTTTTTTTTTTACCCAGACACAAGTTTTGAACTCCTAAAGAAGAGGAAGGAATTTAACACAGCAAAATTGATCCTACGGAAAAAAGGCTATAAATTTATGTTAAGATATCCAGCTGTGCTTAAAATAGTTATCCCGAGGGAGCAAAACAAATCTGGAGAAAGCACGAGAATTTGCAGCATGCCTGCAGGACAGAAAGAGAGATGAAGAGATGTAACAAGAATGAAGAATGACGACAAACTACATATAAAGATGTAAAAATAATGTATAAGTAAGAACTAAAGGGAAGTAAGGGGGAGGGGGAGAAAAAAGAAGGGGGAAAAATAAAAGAAAAAAAGAGGGTGAGCTTTGTTAAATGTGAAGATAAAAGTCATTTTTGGAGGGGGTTGGGTGGGAGAGAATAACAGTAACTGCAAAATCAATTGACAATTGTGAGCGGGTTTGCAATCCCAATGGAGAGGGGAGTTGTGGTTGCCCGGTAAGGGACAAGGGGCAACTCAGAGGGGGGTGGGGTCACTTGGGGTTAAGGGAATTTTAGATGTGGGATTTGTTGAAGTATTTTATGTTTTAGAAGTGTTGTCATATATTGAGTTCAAAATGGAAAACTGAGAGATGAAAACGGGGAAAAGGGGAAAGGTGGTGGTGAGGAAGCGGAAGTGAGGTGTAAACAGAGTATGAGATGGCCATGTTGAACTATATGACTATAAATATTAATGGAATACATAACCAAATCAAAAGGAAGAGGCTATTAAATTTACTGAAAAAAGAAAAAAAATACATATAGCATTCGTGCAGGTAACACACCGAACTGAAATGGAACATAATAAATTAAGGAGAGACTGGGTAGGGTACATAACGGCAGCATCATATAATTCAAAAGCCAGAGGTTTAGCTATATTAATCAACAAAAATGTACCAATCAAAATAGAGGAGGAAATAATAGATCCAGCAGGGAGGTATGTAATGATAAAGTGTCAGATACATTCAGAATTCTGGAATTTGGTCAATATATATGAATCTAATTAAGAGGATCAAAAGTTTATGCAAGATATTTTTTTGAAGATTGTAGATAAACAGGGGAATATATTGATAGGAGGGGATTTTAACTTTAATTTGGACCCAATTAATAGTGGCTGTTGCTTTAGACGCAGAAAAAGCCTTTGACAGGGTAGAATGGAATTATTTATTCAAAATATTACAGAGGTTCAACCTTCCAGAAAAATACATTAAGTGGATTAAAGCATTATATAAGGGACCATTGGCGAAGGTGACAGTAAATGGATGTGTATCAAACTGATTTAAATTAAGTAGGTCAACTAGGCAGGGATGTCCACTATCGCCCTCACTGTTCACTTTTGCAATAGAACCATTGGCAGAACTGATAAGGACAGAAAATAAATCAAAAGGGATAAAATTAAAGGAGAAGGAATATAAAATCAGTTTATTTGCAGATGACATCATAGTATACTTAACAGATCCAGAAATTTCAATAAAAGAACTACATAAGAAATTGAAGGAATATGGAGAAATATCGGGGTACAAGGTCAACACAAATAAGAGTGAAGCGATGCCAATGAATAATACGGATTACACAGAATTTTAAAAATAATCTCCATTTAAATGGCAAACACAAGCAATCCGATACCTAGGTATTAAACTAGATAATAATTTAGCCCACCTATACAAATTAAATTATCAGCCATTAATGAAGAAATTGCAGGATGACTTAGAACATTGGAAAGAATTGCCACTAACATTGATAGGGAGAGTAAACTGCATTAAAATGAATGTCTTCCCAAGGATACAATACTTATTTTAATCATTACCAATTCCCTTAACAGAGAAATTCTTCAATGAACTAAAGAGAATAATAAGGAAATTCTTACAGAAAGGGGGAAACCAAGGATAGCACTAGATAAATTAACAGAATGGTACAAACAAGGTGGTTTGCAGCTACCAAACTTTAAAAATTATTATAGAGCAGGACAATTAAAGTATCTATCAGATTTTTATCAAACAAGGGAAAAACCAGATTGGACCAAGATAGAGCTAGATAAAATAGGGGAGAAGGTACCAGAACATATACTTTATAAGTGGGATGAAAAACTGGTGCAATAAAGAAGTTCACCAGTACTGCACCATTTACTCAATATATGGAAGAAGATTCACATAGAAAGGAAAAAAACAAATTACCAACTACCAAATTTATTATTGATGCAAAATCAACTAATCCCTTTCACAATAGATAACCTTTCCTTTAGAGAATGGGAGAGAAAAGGAATTAAAAGAATAGAAAATTGTTTTTTGGGATATAATTTATTAACATTTGAACAAATGAAGTACAAATATGGAATAACTCATGGTACAATATTTGCATACCACCAACTGAAAACCTACTAAAAGGACAAATTAGGAAACAGGCTGAGATTACCAGAAGGAAGCAGCTTTGAATATGTGATTACAGACACAATGATAATTAAAAGATTTATAACAAATATGTACATCAAGCTGCAAGAGAAAGAAAATGATGAAATAAGCTATAAACCCAAACAAAAGTGGGAAAAAGATTTAAAAATAAAGACAAAATGACCTGATCCAGTCTGTAAAAGTAGATGACACAATTTTCTTGTTTATTTTCATTGTGTGATGACATTGTTTAATCGTTTTATTGTTTTGTATATGTTGAACTTTTAATGGGTTTGGAGGGGGGTGGGAAGGGGGGAGTAGGGGGGAAAAAAGGGGGAGAAAATGCCACTGTGTATATTCAAGAGGGAAATGTTTGTGTGTATTTTGATTGATATGGTTCATAGTGTGAAAAATAAAAAAAAGTCTAAAAAATAAGTAGAGCTGGATGAGATTGAGATTTGGAATGATGGGTCTCCACAGGAGTGAAGATTAACACAGTGTGAGCACATCACCTCACCAGGTGCTGCAACAACAGGGGAGCTTAATAAAAGCTTGTGAATGGCTGCTTGAAGGATAGTTTTGCTGATGTCAGACACAACACAATCCCCTAGCAAAACATAGAGCACAGAGAACATATAACAGCACAGCACAGAAACAGTCCTTTTGCTGCACCATGTTTGCGCCAACCATGATGACAATCAATTTAATCCCATCTGCCTGTACATAGACCATATAACTCTATTGCTTGCTCCTGTGTCTATCTGAATAATTCTTAAATGCTGCCATCCTATCTGCTTCTGCAGCCTCCCCAAGCTGTATGTATCAGGCACCTACCACTCTATTAGAAAAAACTTTCCTCACACATCACCTTGAAATCTTCCCATTCTCTCCTTAAACCCATACCCTCTAGTATTTTGCATTTCCACCCTCAGTGAAAAAAAGACGATATATGCTTCTCATAATTTTATATTGGAAATGAAAGTATACTGTCATTCTCTTTAAATGCACTGAAATTCTTACTTGCTGCAGTCAAACAGGTACACAAAATATATCTACTATAATAGTTTACATTAAATTACCACAATAAAAGATAGATATATATTCATATTTGCAATTAGTGTAATAAAAGGAGTTATATTCCAATAGTGCAAATAAATCCTCAGGTGGTCCTGAAGTACTTTATAATTAGTGTAGGACAGGAACATTCAAGACTTATATGAATTGATGAAAATAAAATAAAAATAGCTGGCTCATTCAATATTGACCACTTCCTCTTTCAAGTTGTTGAGAAGAAGAAACCATTAGACCTAACTGTCAAACATTTCTTCCATGGATAAATCCAGCTGGATGTTTCCAGGAACTGCATTTTGTTCTTCACTTACTTCAGGTGAAATAGGATGTGCTCATTGAATTTAAGAAGCATTCGTGGCTAGGGAGATTAAACAAAAACGTATTGCCTCTGTTAACTTTAGGTGCAATAAACAGATATGCTGGGACCATGTACCATAAAAGTAAAAACAAGATATTTCCCCATGATATTGTAGGAACTTGTTGTTCAAAATTCAAAGTTCAAATTTAAAGTCAGAGTGTATACATGTTATCACATACAAAACAGAGACTTCTTTTCCTTATCGGTACCTGTAAACTGCACCCATGAGTAAAGAAATGTATAGAAAAGAAAGAAATGTAAACAAATTGATTCAAATTCAGAAATAGTGAAATGCTGGAGAAATTCAGCAAATCAAAGTGAATTCTTTATGTAGCAAAGATAAAGATACATAACCAATCTTTTGGGCCTAAGGCGTCCACCGAGGTATGAGCAAAAAGCAGACAGATGCCTGAATAATGCTGTGTGACTTTATCCAATATTTTTGTATAAACTACAATCACAGTGTCTACAGGTTTTCTTGTTTACTCAAGAATTATAAATATTCAGTAATGAATAATGAGGAAAGTTAGAGTCCTTAAATGATTCATTGTAAGAGCCTATTGTTCACAAGTGTGTTGGTTGAGGGTGGGGGGTCACAACTACCCCTGCTGGCAGCAGTGTGAACTGAACACTCTGATTGCAATGTTTCATGTCGATGTAGTCGATGGTGGGAAGAGTTTTGCTTGTGATGTCCTGGACATTTTTGCGCGGCTTTCCACTCAGAGGTTTTGGTGCCCCCATACCAGTGTGATACAGCTGGTCAGCACACTTTCCACTGCACATCTGTAGAAATTTGCCAAGGTTTTCAATGTCATATCAAACCTCTGCAAACTCCTGAGAACGTAGAGCTACTGATGTGCTTTCTTCACAATGGCATCATACTGATGGGTCCAGGAAAGAACCTCCAATATAGACAATAGACAATAGGAGCTGAATCAGGCCATTCAGCCCATCAAGCCAGCACTGTCATTCATTTTGTTCATGGTTGATCTTCCACTATCAGTACCCTGTTCCTGCCTTCTCCCCATAACTCTTAATTCCCCTGTCCACAAGAACCTTATCTAACTCCCTCTTGAACTTATCCAGAGAACCCACCTCTACCACCCTCTGCAGCAAAGCATTCCACAGACTCTCTGGGTAAAAGAATTCTTTCTCATCTCTGTCCTCTAGGAATTTAAAGTTGCTCATCCTTTCCATCCCTTATCCCCCAATGATCACTGGTTTTTCTTTCGTAAAGTCGACAGTTGGTTCCTTGGTCTTGGTGTCATTGACTAAGAAGTTGTTGTCAGTACACCATTCAGTCAATTTTCAATCTCTCTTGTATGCTGGCTCACCACCCCTTTTTATGCAACCCACTATGGTGGCATCATCAGCAAATTTGTATATGGTGCTGTTGTGGCACCTAGACACACAGACGTAGCTGTAAAGCGGGTAGAGCAGGATCCTAATCCCGCAGTCCTAAGGTGCTCCGGTGCTGTTGGAGATTGTGGAAGAGATGTTCTTGCAAATCCACTCTGATTGGCGTCTAGAGGTGAGGAATCCAGGATCCAATTGCACAGTGGGACAGTGAGGCCTAGGTCTTGAAGTTTGCAAATTAGATTTGGATGGATGATTATGTTGAATGCTGAACTGTAGTCAATAAAGAGCATCCTGATGTATGCATTTTTGCCATCCAATTGGGAAGTACATGAGTGTGTAAATGAGAATTGTATGTTGGTTTCAGATTTCAGAATTCTCAGTGTTCATACATGACATCACATACAACCCTGAGATTCTTTTTTTCCAGTGGGCACAGAAGAATTACAACTAATTGGTAGCTCAAAAAATTAAACTGTACACTACATAAAAATGTAAACAATCAAAGAACTGTAAACAGATAATGAATGTAAACAAACTGACTGTGCTATTCAGAGAGAACAAAAGCAATCAATAAAGTGCACAAGTAAGTCATTAAAGAGTCTCTGAGTTTATTGTTGAAGAGTCTGATGGTGGAGGGGTAGCAGCTGTTCCTGAACCTGGTGACACCTATACCTCTTCCTGATGGCAGCAGTGAAAACAGAGCGTGTGGTGGGTGGTGAGGGTCTTTGATATTTGCTGCTACTCTCTGATGGCAGTGTTCCTTGTAGATGTACTCAATAGTGTTGAGGTCTTTGCCTGTGATGTCCTGGGCTGTGTTTAATGAACAGAGCATAAAATTATAAAACTAATGAAATATACAACACAGTGAGAAGCCCTTTTAGCCCCCTTCATTCATTACCTTTCTATGATAATACTATTTGCCCAAATTAGGCCCATATTCCTCTATTCATTTCTTCTCAAGTACCTGTTCAAGCAGCTTTTAAAAGGTGTGATTTTATCTGCTTCCATCATAACCTATGTCCACTTATTTCAGATAACCACCACGCTCTATGTAAAAACACCCCCCCATCCCCAATATCATTGTTAAATTTCTCCCCTTAAACCTGTGTGCACTAGTTCTCAACTTGGGTTCTCTGGACAAAAACGTTTGGACAATCGATGCCTTTCAATTTTATAAACCTTTAAGTTCGCACCTCAGTCTCCTTGGTTCTAGTGAGAATTTATCCTTGAATTAATAGGCCTCTATTCCAAGCAGCATCCTGGTGAATCTTTTCTGAACTCTCTCTTTTGTTATCACATCCTTCCTGTATTGTGGCAACCACAATATTTTAAGTGCAGTCTACCCAGTGTTATGTACAACAGCAATGTGATGTATCAGCTCGTTGCCTCAGCCTTGCAACCAAACATACTAAATGCCAAATTCCCTAACCTATTCACATTTGTAACTACTTTCGTGGAGACATGCAGGTACCCCAAGGTTTCTATGTACATCAGTACATTAAGGCATCTATCATATACTTTGTACTTCCAACCAGAACTCAACACTTAATCGAATTCCATCTGTCACCACTTTGCCCAAGTTATAGTTGATCTAAGTCTTGATGTTTCCCATTGTAATTTTCTTTGTTATCTACAGACCTCCAAATTTTGATTTGTCTGCAAATTTACTAATCATACCCCTTCCGTTCTAATTCAAGTAATTAGGAAATACTACAATCCACAAAGTTCCATCACCAATTCTTGCAGTAGGACCCTCGTTACACACTTCCATTCAGAAAAAAAAACACCCAATGTTTGCAGCTCTCCAAAAATGTTTGTGAGACATGATTTTGGAAATGCCAGACTACCTCGCACTTTTCAGCTTGCCGCACCAAAATCTTTTTCATTGTTCCTTAGAGCATAACCTCTGCTTCTGGGAGGGCTGGTTTCAGTGATAACCTCAAACCGTATCTATGTTGAAGGTCACACCATGGCCAGCATCTCACCACATGCAGATTCCACAATGCAGCCTCTACCTCTAGGATGTAATGTGCCAGGAAATGGTGGCCAGTGTTAGAAGGCTTCCCTTCTCCAGCTAGATCAGTGGTTCTCAACCTTTTTCTTTCCACTCATATACCATTTTAAGAGTTACAGGGAAAGGTTGTGCAGACTGGGGCTTTTTTCTCTGGAGCGTAGAAGATTGAGAGGGGACTTGATAGAGGTGTTTAAGATTTTAAAAGGGACAGACAGAGTAAATATGGATAGGCTTTTTCAATTAAGAAAGGGGGAGATTCAAACTAGAGGACATGGTTTAAGATTGAAGGGGGAAAATTATGAGGGGAACATGAGGAGAAATTTCTTTACGCAGACGGTGGTGGGGATGTGGAATGAGCTTCCAGCAGACGTGGTCGAGGCGGGATCATTGGTTACATTTAAGGAAGACTGGATTGTTACATGGATAGGAGGGGACTAGAGGGGTATGGACTGGGTGCTGGTCAGTGGGACTAGGAGGGTGTGGATTTGCTACAGCATGGACTAGTAGGGCCGAACTGGCCTGTTCTGTGCTGTAAGTGGTTATATGGTTATATGGTATTCCCTATGCCATCAGAGCTCAGTGATGAGTAAGGGATTGCTTAAGGTGGTATCAGGGTGGAAAAAGAAGGTTGAGAATCATTGTTCTAGACCTAATTGTTATTGAAATATTTTGATCAAGAAAAATTGTCATTGGTCCATTTCCTTTGGACTTATGAAACCAAGCACATAATAAGTCAATTAGGTACGATTAAAATGATGGTTTTCAAACTTTTTCCTGCCTGAATTCTATCGAGAATTTAAGGACTTATTAATGCCTCTGTATATGGAGGTGGTAGACCAGGCTAGGGGAAGAAGGTCCCTTCTGGAATCTTTTACAGTGGCGATTGTTACAACGATTTTGAAGAAGGGTGAGGATTCGCTTATGCCCTCTTCCTATAGGTCAATTTCTCTACTGAATACCAATTACAAGATCCTAGCCAAAGCCTTGGCAAATAGATTGGCATTGCATTTGCTGAAATTGATAAACAAGGATCAGACAGGCTTTGTCCAGGAAAGAAAGACAGCAGATAATATTGGCAAATTACTGCATGTTATGCATCTGGCACAATCTAGAAATGAGAAGGGTCTGGCCATTTCCTTGGATGCAGAAAAGGCCTTCGATAGACTGGAGTGGGAATTTTTATTCAAGGTCCTGGAGAAGTCAGGGTTGGGACCAATTTTTCAAAATTGGATTAGGGCACTATATCACTTGCCCAAGGCAAAAGTTGAAATCAATGGGCAGGTCTCTCCAGACTTCCCACTTAACAGATCTTGTAGGCAAGGATGCCCACTTCCACCGGCTCTCTTTGTGCTGGCTATGGAACCATTGGCAGAAGCCACTCAGCAGGATCCAGACATCAAAGGTTATAGAGTGAGCCAGGAGGAACACAAAATTAACTTGTTCGCTGATGACGTACTGATATATTTGACATATCCTGCGACTTCCCTGCCTAGGCTGCACGAGGTACTGGAGGAGTATGGAGAACTGTCTGGGTATAAGATCAATTGGAATAAGAGTGAGGTGATGCCACTCACTGGCGATAATTATAATCAATTTAAAGAAATTGAATTTAAAGTGGCCACAGAAGGGGATCAAATACCTAGGAGTTAATATTGATAGTGACTTGAATAATTTATACGCTAAATTATGCCCGCTTGCTGGGAAGAGTCGAGGAGGACTTAAAGAGGTGGATGTCCCTGCCTATCACACTGGTAGGCAGGTCAACTGCATCAAAATGAATGTGTTGCCAAGATTCCAATATCTTTTCCAAACATTGCCTATGTCGTTGCCCCAGGATTTCTTCAAACAGTTATCACATACAGTTAGGAGGTTTCTTAACTAGGGACAATAATCTAGGCCAGGGGTGGGCAATTAGTTTTCCCAAGGGGCCACATGAGAAGCAGAAAATATTGTGGAGTGCCAGACCAATAGGCTGAACTAAATTATGCTTAATATTAATTCTATCTCTTTATAAAAGCAATAAATTGCATCATTTTGACAAGATGTGACTGGTAAGAGTAAATGTGATGATTAAGCAATGGAAAATAAGATTAGGAAAAACATCATTTATTCAATCAAAATTACCCAAAACAATTGTAAACGAAATGTGCATGTTCAGAAATGTACCATTTTTGAAAGACCAGCATTAAATCAGCTTTATACAAATTGTTATTATCATTTTGCTTTGTAGTCGAACCACCTCATTTGCTGTTTTTCAGTTCTTTTTTCTGGTTCAGTGAGAGAACAAGTGCATCAAAGTTAGGCTGAATGTTTGAGGTGGATATGCGAAGGACAGCTAACAGATGATCATCAGTGAGAGAGGATCTATACCTGGATTTGTTAAACTTCATCACTGAGAACGTTTGTTAACCTATGTAGGTAGATCCAAAGAGAACCAACATCTTCTGAGCATGCCTCCTCATATGTGGAAAGTTCTCCTCCTTGAGAGAAGAGTAAAAATCCAGCAGTGATACTGACTTAAAGTGCTCTGCCAGTATCATATCACATTGTAGGTTGATGAGTTCCAGCTGAACATGACTGGGTGCATTATCCATGCTGCAGGTAAAGGGAGAGGAAATCATGTGCATTTCACCCTCAACTGTTTTGAAGTCTTCAAATCATCTTGAAAACTCACCATGCAGTGCTCCTAACATGGATGAGTACCTGCGGAGGTGATCAGGGTTTGCATGTGAGAGAGAGTGTTGCTCTCCAGTTGGCTTGAAAGAAACTGCAACTTTCTCATGAAAGCCTTCACCAGGCTGTACATTTCATGAACAAAAAGGCCCCAATGTTGCAGTTTGGTATTTAGTTCTTTCATCAGTGTAGTCACATCAACGGCAAATACAAGATCTGCCATCCATTTCCCATCTGAGAGCTCTGGTATGTCTTTGCCATTCTTCTCACAAAACTCTTGAATCTCTGCTTTCAGGTCCCAAACACTTTTCAGCACTTTGCCCAGGCTGAGCCATCTTACAGTTGTGTGGTAACCTATGTCACCATGTTCAATCTCACGCTCCTCCATGAGTGCAACAATCTGTCTGTGATTTAATGCAGGTATCCTGATGAAGTTAACTGTTTTAGTTTTAACATGGTTAAGTTTTATCACTGACTTACACAACACATTCTGATGTTTGATACAATGTAAGAATACCAATTTCAGTTCTGGGTTGATTTCAGTCACCTTATCTTGCATCCATTTCAAAGGTCCAATGTTTATCACCATTAGATTTGGACATCTATCTGTTGTAACACCTGCCAATCTGTCCCATTTCAGTCCCAACTTGTCCAGGCATGCATTTACTTCCGTGAACAAATCACTCCCCGTCATCGTCCCTTTCATTGACTGCATTGCCGCCAGCTCCTCCATAATCTTTAAGTCCTTTGTTATCCCAGAGACAAAGACGAGTAAATGGGCTGTGTCGTGGACATCACAGGTCTTGTCCAAAGCAAAGGAGAAAAAAAAATCAATATTGTCCATTTTATTTTGCAGCTGAAGCTCCAGATTTCCCGCGATGTCCTCGATCCTTCTTGTCATGGTTCATCTGGAGAGGGGCATGTTCTCGAATGCTTCTTTATTCTTGAGGCATATTAGCACTGCAGAGTCCACTCTTCGATGAACACTCCCTCAGAGAATGACTTACTGTTGTTAGCGATTTTGTAGGATATCACAAAGCTGATTTTGGCTGCTGCATCCCTGGATGTATGAAGCCTTGTTGCTTTTGCAGAATAGCTAGCAAAGCTTCAGATGTCTGTATCCATTCAGAATCAGTCAGGTTTTTGTATTTCTCCGTGTGTTTAGTCTTGTAATAGCGATTGAAATTATAGTCCTTAAACACGGTGATCTGCTCTCCATAAACTAAACACATGACTTTACCTCTGACTTCAGTAAATAAATACTTAATAGTTTGCATCAATCTTTATTTTTTAGCAGGAGCGAACATTTTTGTGGGCTAACACTCGTAAACTTGTAAACTGAGTAAAGGTAAAGGTGTGCGCATGCATGGATTTATATATGTAAGCTCTCTCTCTCTCCCTCTCTCTCCTTCGCCCTCTTTCTCACTTATTCTTTCCAATCCACCACCCTCCCTCCCTCTCCTCTCTCTCACCCATTCTTTGCAATAGATTTCTCCCTCCCTCTTCTCTCCCTCTGCATCTCTCACCGATCACTTTCACCCACAGTCTCCCCCACTCCATCGCCCTCACACACTTTCCCTCTCACCCTCATTCCTCCCACTCTACCCATGTTGTTTTACTCACCCCATTTTCCCCTTCTCTCTTCCATCTCTCGATCTCCCCTCTGCGAGTTTATTTTCTTATCTAATAATCAATAACTTTATTTTCATTTTGTACTGTCCAAGACCCTGCCGAACTCCCTATCGTTCTCTCTCGCTCTCTGTGCTCCTGCAAACCCTTTGATATCTCCCCTCTCTCTCCTCGATCTCTCTCCTCTCCCTGCCAATCTCCCTCCACCAATCACACTCTCCCTCCTTTTCTCTCACTCCCTTTCTCTCTCTCTCTCTCTCTCTCTCTCTCTCTCTCTCTCTCTCTCTCTCCCTCTCCCTCTATTTAAATTAAACACTCCGATTTGCCATATTAACCAATAGCATTTGGGAGTCGGAGAAGTGAGCTCTCCCTCAGACGTCATATGAATTAGTGCCAACCTCTTCCACAAGCCCCACCTCTCAAGCTTCTGACTGACATTTCCGCCCTTGGTGCAAAGGCACCTGTTCCCCTGCCACTGTTCCCGCCCTACTTCACCGCTGCGATGGGGATGTTTTTGTAGGGCCTCATTGACAGCTCGTGCTGCCGTGTAGACTCCAGGCACAAAGATACAGGGCCAAGAGGGCTGTGCTCAGGTCAGCGGACTTCAATATAAACAGGTTGTCGCCCGGTCTCTCTGCAGACAAACCGTTTACAGTTACCCTTTGGTCCACGTGATCTCTGACCATGGAGTAAAACAGGTTATGAGGCCCCTTCCCGGGGTCCTGTCGATACCAGAACATTCTGTTGGTGCTGCTGCTTCCCTTCACTGTATACTGCAGCTCCATTCTGTTCCCAGGCCATTCAGAAACCACGGCTGGAACCTGGATGACAGTAACCCGGGCCCGATACCCGGTACCCATTCACCCATTATCTAGTCCTTATGCGGGCCAGTCAGGGACACCCAAAGGGCTGGATGTAGCCCGGGGATCATACATTGTCCAGGTCTGGTCCAGGCAGATTGAGATTGCCGAACTTCAAAAAATATTATTGGGTGCCTCAGTTGAGATACATTGCCTCCCTTTTTCAGGGAGGAGATGTACCATCCTGAGCACAAATTGATCTGTACCTGATGGGCGAGAAGATAGCAGAGGATTTTATTTATAAATGGGACATTAAATTTTTAACAGGGAAGAAGTACAGACCCATATTAAAACAAGTCATTAGTATCTAGGCCAAAATGAACCAGTATTTGGATATTAAGCTGGAGCTGACACCAAAAACACCCTTGACTCTGAATAAATTAATACCACTAACAGTGATTCTGGACATCTGGCTCTGTAATGGAGTCAGATGTATGGAGGACTGTTATGAGCAAGGGCAATTAATGTCATTTGAACAGCTTAAAAATTAATATGATTTACTGAATAATACATTTCACTGCTATCTTCAAATAAAGTATTTTTTACAGGACTTATTAAGTCTAGGTATGGTCCTACCTCATTGCAGTAGCATAGAGGCCCTGATTTGAAGGGGAATCAGCAAGAAATTTACTTCAACAATGTATTACCTGTTCCAGTCAGAGGGTCCCAAACCGGGCCTTCATAGGTCGAGAGAAAGATGGGAGTCGGACATAGGTATTACAATTGATCAGATCTGCAGGTCTGCCCTGTGCTGGGTAAGTATGACCTTGGTCATTAATGCAAGGTATAGGCTCGCCCAGTATAACATTTTACACCAGTTATACATAACTGCAGAAAATCAACAGATCAAAAGCAGAACTCCCAGACAAATGCTTCAGGTGTGGTGTTGCAGCCGGTACATTTGTTCATGCAATCTGGTCATCTGCCAAGGTGAGGCCCTTTTGGGTGGATCTAGACCAAGTCCTGGAAAAAATTATAGTTAAATGATTCCCCCGGGACCCAGAGGTGTTCCTACTGGTGAATATAATGGACATAAGGCTTACAATGAAGCATTCCAAATTTCACATCCAATTTGTGTTAATCACAATGGCAGTGGCCATGATGTGCATTGCGGTGACCTGGAAGTCTGACTCTATTCTTAGTATTGAGCGATGGAACAAGGAAATGCAAAGTTGCATTGCCCTGGAGAAAATAACTTACAATCTGTGAAACAAATACAGAACCTTTTGGAAGATTTGGGGAGCCATACATGCACTACATAGGTGCATGGAGGTGACTGTTCTACCATTCCCTGCTGTTGCTCCCTCTCTTCTGCACTGATCCCGATCAAGGAAAGTCAAGAATGAGCACTGACTTGGAAGCCGTCCATTGAGCCATGATAGTCTCTGTTTCTTTTCTCATTTCTTTTTATCATTTGTATTCTTATTCATTTCCTTAATATTAGTGTTTGTTATTGTTATTGACATTGTAGTATGAACAAATTGTTTAGTTTTATAGGTGGGGTAAGGGTGTGGGCAATGACATGGGCTTATATATATAGTCATAGAGAAAAAGAATACATGTACATGTATATGAGTTTGTGAACTGCCATTGTTGACAGGTTGCAGTGTTTGACTGCACAGCCCTGTGTGAAAAATTATAAATAAATATTCCAAAAAAAATGTTGTTAGCCACGGGTGTGATGCCAAAGGATGAGAGGGTAGCTGATGTTATTCTGTTGCTTGAGAAAGTATCCAAAAATAGCACAGTAAATTATAGGACAGTGAGCCTGACATCAGTATTATGTAAATTACTGTAAGATGTCCTAAGAGGTCAGATGTACAATTATTTGGATAGCAAGGAATAGTCAACATAGCTTTGTGCCTGGTAGGTCGTGTTTAACCAATCTTATAGAGCTTTTCGAGGAGGTTACCAGAAACATTGATGAAGGAAAGACTGTGGATTTTGTCTACGTGTACTTTAGTAAGGTCTTTGACAAGGTCCCACATGGAAGGTTAGTCAGGAAGGCTCAGATGCTCGGTATTCATGGTGAAGTAGTGAACTGGATTCGACATTGACTGTACAGGAGAAGCCAGAGAGTGGTAGTGAATGATTGCTTCTCAGACTGGAGGCCTTTCACTAGTGATGTGCCTCAGGGATCAGTGCTGGGACCATTGTTGTTTGTCATCTATATCAAGGATCTGGATGACTATGTGATAAATTGGATCAGCAAGTTTGCAGATGACACAAAGATTGGAGGTGTTGTGGAGAGCGAAGAGGGTTTTCAAAGCTTGCAGAGGGATCTGGACCAGCTGGAAAAATAGACTGAAAAATGGCAGATGGAATTTAAGGCAGACAAGTGTGAAGTGTTGTATTTTGGAAGGAAGAAACAAGAAAGAACATACATGGTAAATAGAAGGGCACTGAGAAGTGCAATAGGGTTTTATTCCCTGGAGGGTAGAACAATGAAAAGAGATTTGATCAAGGTATTTAAAATTATGAGGGACATAGAGTAAACGAAGGTAGGCTTTTCCACTTGAGGATAGGTGAGATACAATCCAAAATATATGGGTTAAGGATGAAGAGAAATGTTTAGGGGGAATATTAGGGTGGGGGTACTTTTTCATATAGAACGTAGTGGGAACATGGGACAAGCTGTCAGCTGAAGTAGTAAATGCAGGTTAAATGTTAACTTAAGAAGAATTTGGACAGGTACATGGATAGGAGAAATATGGAGAGCTTTGGACTGGCTGGAGATCAGTGAGACTAGGCCGAATAACAGTTTGGCACAGACTAAAAGGAACGAAGGGCATATATCTGTGCTGTAATGTTTCATGTGTAACATGATCGAAAGTACTCAGGGACATGTGTAGAGCTCAAACACGCTTTTATTAGTTTTCAACTAACAGCCGGTATCTACAATAATCTTCAGGTAAATTGGAGGTAAGGTGGGAAAAAAGGATTTATATTGGGACGGACAGGGGCGAGGCCAAGAGGAGAGGTCAGCCGTCTAATCTATACATAGACAGTGAATTCCAGTTCACTGCACCATGATTTTCTGGTTCTATGGACGTAAGAAAAATAGAAGGTTATGGGTGTAAAGTAGGGAAGGTTTATTTTGTTGAATGGGTTTATCTAGGTCAGCACAACATAAAAAGCCAAAGGGCCTGTACTGTGCTGTAATGTTCTATGATCTTCCTTGTATGCTGACTTCTTCTAATCAGTCCCTACCTTTCCACGTGAACATAAATCCCATCCCTCAGAATCATATCTCCACCAATATTCCTACTACTGATACAAAGCTACTGCTCTGTAGTTTCCAGGCTTATTATTTCAGTTCTTTTTAATCAATAGCTATCATCTATTTTTCTGCCACATCAATGACCAATGAAGACACACATATCTTTGTCAGGGCCTCTGACAATCTCCTCCCTTGCCTCCTTAAGCATCCTGCGATATATCCCTGATCTCCAATTCTACCTTCCTGACACAGCCTTGTTCCAGAGTATCAGCATACCCCTCCCTTTACTCTCCATTCTTAGTGTCCTTCTGCATAGTAAAGATTGATGAAAAGTATTTATTTAACACCTTGTTCATATCCCTAAGTCCACACAAAATATAGCTCACTTGGCCCTGAGGGACATATTCTTTCCTTAGCTACCCTCTTTATTCTCATATAAAATGTTTAAGGATTATCCTTAACTTGCAACATTTATTTCATGACTCCATTTTACACTCTGTTGCCACTGAAAATGCAGTGATGGCTGATGAATGTGAAATAACGACACACACAGTTGCAGGTAAATCAGAACTTGTATACTCAAATCACATGCGTATTCTTTAAAGACATTGAAACACGTGCACCACGTCATGACGGTATGACATCCCGGGCCAGTTTGCTAGTCTTTTCGGAGTTGTAGTCTATCTGTAATGCCACTACACCTCCTCAATTCTTTATTTTTCTCTCATATCCCCAAGAAAACGTGACTAATTAGATAACAATTTCCTATACCCAATGTTCACTTCCCTTAGGTACCTGATGAAATTTTCAATATCCTTCCCTAAACTTATCTTTTTTTCCTCCTACCTTAAAGGAACATGCTGACTCTGGACTCGACTCTTTCTTGTTGAACACTTCTCACTTAATCAGATTGACTTGCACCACTCATTTCAAGAACAGCTGCTACCCCTCCAACAACAGACTCTTCAACAACAAACTCAATCAAGTACGCATATAAGGACTCTTACTTTTGCACTTTATTGATTGTTTTCTCTCTGTAATGCACAGTCAGTTTGTTTAGCTTTCCTTATTTGTTTACATGTGTACATTAAGTACAGGGGTTTTTCTTGCACTATCAGTAATTAGTAAATCTGTCTCACCCACAGGGAAAAAAATACTTAGGATTGTATGTGATGTCATATATATATATATACTCTGACAATAAATCCGAAATGTTGTTTCCCCTCTGGCAGCTGCTTCAGATCTACCTCTCCAATGTTCTATCTTACACTATTAAAAAATCAATAGGGCCTTAACTTGAAGAATAACTTTATCTTTATTCATGTTTTCCCCCCCATTGTAGAAAGATCAAAGGGTTTGTAGATTAGCATGGTAAATAGAAAACTGCAAATGCATCAGTCTCTTAAACAAAAATGATCCTTGCTACATCAATGCCCTTAAATCTTCAGTAACCTCTTATTTATTAGATCAAAAAATGCTTACAGTTTTCTTATGTTTAGTGCTCATTGTCAGCTGCATGGGTTGCAATACCTAACCAATCTGAGAGGCATTAACCTGTTAAAGTTGAGGGCCTCATAGAGATCTATTAAAGATTGATATTCATAATTGAAAATTAGTGTAAAAATGCCATGAAAAGGTAATCTCCCAGAAGAAATGATATGTGCACACATCATTTCATATACAATAATATGTATTTTAATATCCAAATTTAGAATGTCAGTGATTTGGAAGGGAAATATTCTGTTTACCCACAGCAGATTGTTTGCAAGTTTAAGATCTTACATAACCCAACACATCAAAGGTAATAAACACAGCAGCTTGTTATTTTTTTAAATCAACTGGGTTTTGTTTTAGAAATATTGGAAAGAATAGATTTCCTGTTCTCTTTTAAAAATGCCTTTTCTCCTACAAATACAGCTTTGACATTTCCCTTTGGTAAGTTATTGAATTATACTGCACTATACTGTAATACAATTTTCTCACAAAGCCCAACTAAAACTGATAGGCTTGTGGATCGAGATGTAAAATTCCTGCATGGAATGAAATTAGGAGTAATTTAATGCCTTCTCCTGTTTTGTCTGGCTTGTAACTTAATTAAGCTATCAATATCTGCTGATGGTGCTGACAAGTCTACAGCCATCCATTTTCTGGTGGATAAATAAGGTCTTCTTTGGGGATCTATTTGTTACTGCCTGAAACTTCACTATAAAATGTAATGCTAAATAAATACAGACCAACATCAAAACACATTGTTCCCTACTGGTATTGTATTGGTTAAAGTAAATATTAACAAAACAATTGGGATATGTTGTATTCGGCCAGTGGTTCTCACCTTTTTCTTTCCATTCACATACCACTTTAAGTAATCCCTATGCCATTGGTGCTCTGTGATTAGTAAGGGATTGTGAGTGGGAAGGGAAGGTTGAGAATCACTGCTCTAAATCTAATTTTTACTGAAATATTTTCCTTGAGAAAAATTGTCATTGGCCCATTTCCTTTGGAGTTAGGAAACTGTGCATGTCACGAGTCAATTAGGAACGATTAAAACACTGGTTTTCAAACTTTTTCTTTCCACTCTCGTACCACCTTAGGCAATCTCTTACTAATCACAGAGCATCTATGGCATAGGGAATACTTAAAGTGGTATATAAGTGGAAAGAAAAAGGTTGAGAACCACTGTGGCTTACAGAGGGATCAGACCCATCCATGTGCTGGATTGATAGCTGTTGGGAGGGGCCAAAGTATTCCACCTGCAACTTTTGCAACCAAGAAGCTCGCTAGCAAGCACATGGGAAGGACACCACCTCTACACGTTCCTATCCAATGTGTACCTTATCCTGAATTAGAACATCTTCTATCCTGCAATTCCCAACAGAATTACTAAACAACATTGGTGGTTCAAAAAGCTGACTCATCACTACCTTCTCAAGGGTAATAAATATTAGCCTAGATCCTAGACAAGAAAGAAAAAGGGAAAATGTATCAGGCAAGTATTTTGCATGAATAATTAATTATAATTTCTTGAATGACTAACTTACAAATGTTTCAAAACAATAGCACCCAATAAATTCACACCACACAAGAGAGAAATTAATAATTTCTGTGGGGCTAAATATTGACTAAAGTATCAAAATCTGAATATTCTCCGGCTTTATTGTTTACATTTTTAACCTTATCTCAGTACAACAGGTCACAAGTAAGAGTAATTTAAATGTTTAACTTCCATTATAATCTATCGGAAGAGCATACAGTTTAATTGTGTGTTTGAGAATAATATTTAATAATATTTAGTGAAGGTACAACAAATCACAACACTGGAAAAACAAATAGTGTAGTCCAATAATATTTGAAACAAGGAGTCAAAAATGTTTACCATGCTATATTTGTTACCCTATATAAATGCTATGGAGTCATCTGAAGGTCCAAAGAATTAATTTATAGTCAGGAAAAAATTCTTAAAGGAGAATTGTTTACTGACATTCTAAGATTATACTTGTCTCATTGTCTTGACATTGTGATAAATTCTAATACCTTTCGGATGTCATTTTTCAAGGTGGTGATTCTCTCTTGCATCAGTGGATTGGATATGTCTTATAAAACAGGTATTTAAATAATATTGGCTGATTGATGTCACAACATGGTCTGTTCAGCAGCATCACAGAGGAAGTTTTTTTACAGAACTGGCCATCCTTCTCCTGCTCTACATTTTGCTCTTAACTTGTCTCCACCAACACAAAATGAGTGATTGGAATGGAGGGCATAAATAATGTTCACTGCCTAAAATGCACTTCAGATAGTTGCTACTTTAAAAAAAAATAACCGACTGATGGTTGGAAAATAAACCTTATGTTATAAATTAATTGAAAAAAAGTTACTACAAACAAAATCATTCTATGAATTTCATTAAGCCATTGTTACAAAATATATTGCAATGATTAATATAAAAAGAAAAGTACCCCTTCCACAGGAGTGGAGGGTTAAACAACTATTACATAGTATACCCTCTACACAAAGCCTATTTGGAGAAAAAGCAGTTGAGTTAGATGCTTTTATCAATAATAATCTCATCTATAGTAAACAGCAACATTGATGGCCAGTATTACTGGATACAAATTATAGCTGCATCAGCTTTGAAATTGACACTAAAAACACTCTCAATTCAACCAAGAGAAAATGATAAACAAAAGCTTACAAATGCCAACCATGCAGCAGTCTAACATTTTTCACTCTGGATATAGAAAATATATGAAGACCAAGATTTGATCATTTTGTTAAAATTGCAGGGCTGTGTGAGGCAACTAAGCATTGACTATAAGGAAAGCAATTTTTCAAGCAGCAGTTCCAAAGGATCTGTCCATCACAACTCTTCTGCAGTAATGATCTGTACAGATCTCCAAAGCCGTTGTAAAGTTCCTTTATCCTGTAACTTTTGGAAAGTGAAACTGCAAAAACACAATACTGATAAAAGTAGTGTAATGCCAGAAAAGTAAAGGCAGCTTTAACAAAGAAGTTCCTTAAGTACTATTAGTCACCTTAATGGAATCATGCCAGCATGTGTTTGATGATGGGTGTGTCCAATTAAAATAGTCACTGACTCCCAATGATCACAAATTATGTCACAGTTATGTATTTGATATTGACATTATTAGGAAAAATAAAGACAGTTTTCTTTAAGAAAAATAGCCATCTGAATTTGGTTAGAAGATTAACATACTTATTTATGCTTATCTAGTTCTAATGCAGTTTAGGGGACATGCCATTTAATGGAGAATATGCAAGTGAATAAGGAACCCTAACCAGTGGCTTGTGCTCTTTTAATGGGTGCTTCAACACAAGCTGTGATGTGGAAAAATCAACACTTCTCTGTTTTAAAATTCATCAATGAAAATTATGTTGAATAAGGAGATAGCCCTTTTTCAGATTTATCATGTTTCAAATATATTGTCACATATAACCCTGAGATCCTAATTTTCTGTAGGAATGACAGAATTACCACTTATTGGCAGTACAAAAAAAAACTGTACAGAGATAACAGGATTGCTGCCTGTGCCATGCGCTAGAGAGGGTAGGAATAGGAAGATCTAGTGGATTCATGTGTGGCTAAAGAGTTGGTGCAGGGGGCAGGGGTTCAGATTTGTGCATAATTGGCATCTCTTCTGGGGAAGGTTTGACCTGTACAAAAAGGATGGGCTGCACTTGAACTGGAAAGGGATCAATATCCTGGCAGGAAGGTTTGCTAGATCTGTTGGGGAGGGTTTAAACTAGTTTGGCAGGGTGGTGGGAATCAGAATGAGAGTGAGGATATTAGGGTAGAAAGACAATTAGATTTGAAGGGAGAGTGGAACCAGACTGATAAAAATTAATGAGGGAGAAGGTGTAGCAAAAGTAGATGGTAATCAAAGAAGTTAATGTGAAGAATTGTGGTGCTACCACTGTATTGTCTGTATTGTATGTATTGTTTGACCTGCCCAGCTCCCTAAGCCTATGATTCCTCCCCCATAAAATCCCTATAAAGGCTGTTACACCCAAACTCCTCCCTCAGTACCTGCCTTTGAACTGTGCCTGTAACATGGGATGTGTTGATGTCTTAAGGTGATTAAAGCCTATTGATCATAACTCACTGTCTAATGTGGTTGATCAAAAGTGCTACAGGAACATTCTCTCGAGTGTATATTTCAATGCAAGGAGCATTATACATAAGGTGGATGATCTTAGAGCATGAATTGACAAATAGAAATATGATATTGTAGCCATCAGTGGAACTTGGTTGCAGGAGGGCCATAAATGGCAGCTAAATGTTCCTGGATTCCATTGCTTTAGGTGTGATAGAACAGGGGGGGATAAAAGATGGAGGAATCGCATTGCTTCTTAGAGGAAACATTACAGCGGTGCTATGGCAGGATAGATTGGAGGGATTAACCAGAGAGGGTATTTGGGTGGAAGTGAGGAAGGGAAAGACATGAACACACGAAAGGGGGTGCATTATAGACCACCTAATAGGCAGAGGGGATTAGAGGAGCAAGTTTGTAAGGAGATAGCATATATGTGTAATAAACATAAGGTGGTGATTATAGGAGATTTTAACTTTCCACAGATTGACTGGGAAGCCCATACTGTAAAACAGCTGGTTAGGTTGGAGTTTGTAAAATGTGTTCAGGGAAGTTTTCTAAATCAATACATAGAAGAACCGACTAGAGGGGGTGATGTATTGGATCTCCTATTAGGGAATGAGATAGGTCAGGTGACAGATGTGTGTTGGGGAACACTTTGGATCTAGTGATCACTATACTATTAGTTATAGGTTAATTATGGAGAAGGACAGGGCTGAGCCTGAGGTTGAGATTCAGGATTGGAATAAGGTTAACACCGAGGAGATGCAAAAGGATTTAGAAGGTGTAGATTGGGATCATTTATTTTCTGGGAAAGATAGAACAGATAAATGGAGGATATTCAAAGGGGAAATTTTGAGAGTACAGAGTTAATATGTCCCTGTAAGGATTAAGGGAAAGATTAGAAAAATATAGGGAGCCTTGGTTTTCAAATATTGGAAATTTGGTTCGGAGAAAGATGGATGTGTACAACTGGTATAGACAGCAAGGAATAAAAGAGGTCCCTGAGGAATATAAAGAGATGAGAAAAAAAAAAACCTTAAGAAAGAAATTAGAAAGGCCAAAAGAAGATATGAGGCTGCTTTGGCAGGCAAGGTAAAAATAAATAAATCCAAAGGGTTTTCTACAGATACATTAAAAGTAAAAGAAAAGTAAGGGTTAAAATTGGACCCTTTGAGGAGTCAGAAGAAATGGGGAAAATTTTAAATGATTTTTTTTTCCCTCAATATGCACTAAGGAAAGAAATATTGACTCAGGTGAAGTAAGGAAATCTGGTAGTGAGGTCATGGAAAATATATAGATTAATTAGTAGGTAGTACTGGCTATTTTAAAGAGAATAAAGGTGGATAAATCTTCGAGTCCTGAAGATATTCCTGAGGACCTTGAGGGAGGTTAGTATAGAAATAGCTGGGGATCTGACAGAAATATTTATAATGCCATTAGCCACAGGGGAGGTGCCAGAGGATTAGAGGGTAGCTCATGTTATTCCACTGTTTAAAAAAAGGCACTAAAAGTAAAGCAGGTAATTATAGGCCTGTGAGTCTGATGTTGGTTGTAGGTAGATTAATGGAGAGTGTTCTTACAGATGGTATATACAATTATTTGGATAGACAGGGATTGATTAGGAGTAGTCAGCACGGTTTTGTGCATGGTAGATCATGTTTCTCAAATCTTATAGAGTTTTTCAAGGAGGTTAATAAGGTTGATGAGGGGAATGCTGTGGATGATGTCTATGTAGCTTTAGTAAGACCTTTGACAAGATTCTGCATAAGAGGTTAGTTAGGAAGGTTGAATCATCAGGTAATAATGTTGAAGTAGTGAAATGGATTCAATGATGGTGCATAGGAGAAGCCAGAGAGTAGTGTTGGAAATATTTTTGTCAAATTTTGGAGGCCAATGACACCAATTTGACAAAATTTCCTCAGGGATCAGTACTTGATCTATTGTTGTTTGTCATATACATTAAAGATCTATATCATAGGGTGGTAAATTAGATTAATAAGTATGAAGATTAAACTAAGATTGGTGGTGTCGTGGACAGTGAAGAAGGTGGCAGTGGGATATAGGTCAGTTAGAAGAGTGGGCTGAAAGATGGCAGATGGAGTTTAATACTGATAAATGTGAGGTACTACATTTTAATTGACCATCCAGTTGCCTACTTTAAAAAAAAATAATGTTCATCAAAGGAACTATTCCACTATTGAGAAAGAACTGTTATTTATAATATTTGCTCTGCAGAATTTTGAGGTATATCTCAGTAGCTCTCATAAACCAAATGTGATATTTACTGACCATGATCCTCTGGTGTTTTTGAATAAAATGAAGAATAAAAACAGAAGATTTTTAAACTGGAGATTAATGTTATAAGAATATAATCTGCAACTTAATTATATCAGAGTTGCAAATAATGTGGTAGAAGATTGTTTTTCAAGATGTTAAAATAGATTGTGTATAGAAAAATATTTTCTCAACATTGGGTTACTTTATATTGTGTTACTTTATATCTTATATACATATTATATATTGTGTATTGTTATCTCTTTAGTGATGTTAAAGACAGTTTAGTTATAACTGAATTTTAACTCAAGATTTAAATTCCTTTAAAGGGGGAAAGTGTGACAGAGTATGTAGATATGTTTTTGGGAGATAAATGGGGAAAGGTATGTTAGAGTAGGTTACATAAAAACACTTTAAAACAGATCTTATTTGAAATACTGGAATTTTACTAATGCTAGACATATCGGCTCCATAGCTTTTGCAAGAGCTTTGGAGAGTACCCAAGAGTCTTCACTAATGGATTGTTGTTTACAAAAGGCAACAGATGAACGATCTTGTCAAAGCCACAGACAGTCTGATGGGGAAATTGCTGTTCTAAGAGGGTCATTTGGTTTTGAAAGCAGAGAAAGTCAAACAGGCTTTCTCTCAGAGAGAGAGTGAGAGAGTGAGAGTGAGAGAGCAAGAGAGAGAGAGAGAGAGAAAGAGTGACAGACAGACAGACAGACAGACAGACAGACAGAGATCACTTCTGCAGTGATACAGCCAGCAGAAGCAGCTGAGACTGGAACAGAGCAAGCTGGCAAGCTTATGGAATGCCCATTTTGAAGATGGCCTAGTCAAAGCCCTTGTGGTTCATTCAATAGGAGAGGACTGGTTGTCTAATGTTTCACTTGGAATAAGAGAACTAAAATGAACTCTGTGGTGACATGAAATAAATAGGTTATCATCTGGGGAACCATGAAGGGGCAAGTTTCATCCGCAAGACACTGGAGTGGCTGATGAAGAAGGAATCAGTTGTGGGTGTCATGGAACAACAAAGTTCTTTCTCTGAAAACTGACATAAACCTTCCTGAGTGGTAACCATTTATCTTTCTAGCACCAAAGCCTGGTGAACTTTATAAAAGTTAAATTCTGTACACAGTATAAGAACTGCCTGCAACCAGTGAACATGGAGGAATGAGAAGTGAGATTGGACTGTGAACCAAAGAACTTTTCTGGACTTACACACACACTACATACACATGTGCTTAGAATTAGAAGGGGGTTAAGTAAGGTTAAGTAAGTCAATAGTGATAAGTTAAAGTTTGATTCTATTTTCATGTTTAAAGATAATTAAAAACAAATTTTGTTTAAGTAACCATTTGTCTTCGTAAATATCTATTGCTGCTGGGTTTTTGGGGTCCTCTGGGCTTGTAACAGTGTGAGGTGTTACATTGTGGTAGGATTAATCAGCAAAGATTATACACATTAAATTGTAGACAATTGCGAGTGCAGTAGAACAAATGGATTTAGGAATTCTGGTATAATTTCCTGAAAGTAGAGTCACATGTAGATAGGGTGTGAAGAAAGCTTTTGGTATATTGGCCTTCATAAATCAAAATATTGTGTACAGGAGTTGGTATGTCATGTTGAAGTTGTATAAGGCATTGGTAAAGCCAAATTTGGATTATTGTGTGCAGTTTTGGTCGCCGAATTATAGGAAGGATATCCACAAAATAGCGAGAGTGCAGAGAAGATTTACAAGAATGTTGCCTGAGTTTCTGTGTTTGATTACGGGGAAAATTTAATCAGACTAGGACATTATTCCCTGGAGCATAGAAAATTGAGGGGTGATTTGATAGAGGTATTAAAAAATATGTGGGGGACAGATAGAGTAAATGTGGACAGGCTTTTTTCAATTGAGAGTGGGGGAGATTGAAACAAGGAGACATGGATTGAGATTGAATGGAGAAAAGTTGAGGGGAAACATGAGGGGGAATTTCTTCACTCAGAGTGTGGAATGAGCTTCCAGCCAAAGTGGCAGATGTCGGCTTGATTTTAATATTTAAGGAAAAGTTGGATAGTTATATGGATGAGTTATAGGCTGGGTGCAGGTCAATGGGACTAGGTGGGAGAAGGTGTTTGGCATTGACAAGAAGGGCCAAACAGGCCTGTTTCTGTGCTGTAATTGTTATATGGTAAATAAACTAGCTGTGGAGTACAGAGAGAATTTCTTTAAAATCAATAAAGTGCACAAGTAAGAGTTCTTAAAATGAGTCTACGATAGAGTTTATTGTTGACGAGTCTGATAGTGGAGGGGTAGCAGCTATTCCTGAACCTGGTGGTGTGAGTCTTGTCCTACCTATACGTCTTTTTTTTTAATACTTTATTTATATTTTTTTAAACCACAATAATAGTTACATTACATTCAATTCTAAATTATTTCAAAAGAAATCAAACATGTTAAATATATCATCCCAACCCCCCCCCCCCAACCCATCCTCCTATCTCCCATCCCCCACCCCTAAAAGAAAAAAAAAAGAAGACAGAAAGAAAAACTGGAGAATGCCAAGAAAATAAAACATTTATACAATAAAGTTTATTGGAAGAAGAGAGCCAATCATTACATGCAAACCAACATTTTGTAAATATGAGCTCCATATTTTCCAAAAATCATGATATTTATTTTGCAAAGTATAAGTAATTTTCTCTAATGTGTGTATGCAGCTATAAAGTTCTGCATGTCATCTTTCCATACCTAAATCTATTTCCATAATTGAACATACATTTCCTAGAAACTGCTAAAGCAATCAACACAAATTCAATTTAATAAATACTTAATTTTAATTTGGCCTTGTAGCCAAATTAATATTACTCAATAAAAATAACATCGGATCCTGTGGGAATTTAACCCCTGTGATTTGTTCCAAAAGATAAGCTAACCCTAACCAAAATTGTCTAACTTTAGGACATTGCCAAGTTGAATGGAAAAAAGTTCCAATCTCAGATCTACATCTAAAACACAAATCTGATATGGCAGGATTTAATCTATTTAATTTTTGTGGAGTCAAATATAATTGATGTAAACTAACCTATATCTTACATTTATAAGTTTAGTCATATTATTCTGACACAAATCCATCCAATGCTTTTCACGAAAGAGATTGTTAGATTATTTGAAGTAAATTAGAGTTGAAATTACTTTTTTATAGGGAAACTCATTTATCTGAGAAATAACATCAAAAATTGAAAGAGATTAGGTTGACCAAGTTTTAACTCTAAAGCAAGGGGTGTGGCAATTTTATTTAAATAAATGTTACCTATTAAAATTCATAAAGTAATTACTGATCCTATGGGAAGGTTTGTATTAGTAAATTGTCAAATTTATCCGGATGATTGGACTTTGATGAACATTTATGCACCAAACATAGATGATGAAGAATTTAATATGGATACATTTATATATTTAGCTGAGACACATCAAAAAATATTGGTAGGAGGGGATTTTAATTGTTGTTTGGTCCAGTTTTGGATAAAACAACCAAATCAGTTACTCGAGCTAAAGCAGCAAAGACAATTTGGATTTGTAACACTACTGTAAATAAATTTATCTCAGTAATGTATAACTTACTTCAAACTAAACCAAATTGGGGTGCATAAATCAAGATTAAAATGGGAAACAGATTTATATATACAAATAAATTTACCTAGACTTCTTTCCTGATGGCAGCAGAGAGAACAGAGCATGTGTCAGGTGGTGTAGATCCTTGATGATTGCTGCTGCTCTCTGATGGCAGCGTTCCCTCTAGATGATCTTGATAGTGGGGACGGTTTCATCTGTGAGGTCCTGGTCGGTGACTACAACCTTTTGGAGGGCTTTATGCTCAGGAATATTGGTGTCCCCATACCAGACAGCACACCCTCCACCACACATCTGTAGAAATTTTCCAGGGTTTCTGGTGTCATACCATGCCTCCACAAACTCCTGAGGAAGTAGAAGTGCTGACTTGCTTTCTTTGTGATGCCATTGGTGTGTTGGGTCCAGGAAAGGTCGACCAAGAGAGTGACTCCCAATTTGCTCACCTTCCCCCACCCCCCCTCCACCCCCGACCCTCCAATGATCACTGGATTGTATACCTTTGGCTTTCCTTCAACAGTCAGCTCCTTAGTTATGATGACACTGAGTTGAGTGAGGATAGTTGGAGAACTTAAGTTTTATTTCACTGCTTACACCCACATTTTACACTAATTGTACCCCAAATCTTTTTTTAATTCTCCCTTCATTTCAAACAGCTCCCCATTTCACTCCAGGTTCCACTGCACACCTACAATTTACAGTCGTCAATTAACTTACTAACAGGGCCATCTTGTAGGAGGAAACGAACACCAGGAGGAAGGCAGAAGATCAATAATGGCTGCAGTGTTCAGAATTAAAACCAAATTGTTGGAGGTGTGAGACAGAAAATCTGCAACAACCAGGTAGGGTTATTTGCCAACAAATTCATCCACTGTCTTCACACTGTTCATGTGTAACAATTTTCTGAATAACTTCATCAGCAAAATAAAGATTCCATCTAAACACCAAAACCCATTGACTATAAATCCTATGCTGTTGTATTTAAATTGAAGGAAGGAAGTGATACTGGTGTATATTACGGACCAACAAACAATGTAAAAGCAGTGCAAATAGAGACCAGTACAATTTTGAAAAAAATGACTATTTGGAAATTGTAATTTATTTCATTGAGCATAAATGGATGCATTCAAATGTAAAAATGCAAGAAAAATTGAATACAGTTATGAATTTTTTTTTGTTATCTATTTACTATCATCCAATACTTTGTTGTGCACAAGTACACTATTCAGAGTGATGCATGATAGGCTGCAGGCACTGTGATTGTAATAAAAACACCAAAATGCTGGAGAACTCAGCTGGTCTCTTCAGCATCTATAGGAGATGAAGATGTTTTGCCAATGTTTCGAGCCTGAGACCTGCAAATAAAAATCAGAAAAGCACAAAATAGACCAGCTGAGTTCAGTGTTTTTTTTTAATTGTAAGTGCATTCTTCATCTGTAAATATGTTTTACTTTTTTTTTATCCTAAGCCAAAGCAAACATGAAAATCAAAGAAAGATCCATCATGATGGCAACAATAAAATAATTGAACAATGAATCTCACAGAGGAAACTAGAATTGTTTCTATCACTATTCTACTTTTAATTAAATAATAATTTGCTCTGTGTGGTTCATGAAAATATATCAGAAGCTGGTTACTGCCAAAAGAGATCTCTCCTGACGCTTTGCAATAAACACAATTATGGCTCTTATTCTTCATTTGACTAGATAATTTCAGCAAATGGATAATGAGTGAAGCAAAATGCATCTTTTACATCAATACGTTATTAATTAACTGGTACCTTTTTGTTCTTAAGTAGTAGCCAGTGATCTAAAATATTTTAGAGTGTTCCCCACAGTACCTTAGTGCATCATCCTGGAACACAGGACAGAAATCAATATTTATCATAAATGACCTGTCAACATTTCACGATCATGACAGAAGGAGAAAAAGAATCTCAGAAAAGAGAGAATGATTTACCATTATGGAGGTGGGAAAGCCAAAGGCTTTATGAGCCACCAAATATATGTGATTAAATATATCTGAAAATTAAACCTCTTATCCTACAATTGATTTATTTAAACATCCAGAATGCCTGACTCTACAGATTAATAGTGCATTCTAGACCAATCCTCACCAAGATTTTCTGAATGGAAATCAGTCTTATCAATTGTCAATGAACTAACGTTTGAATAAGCACACATCTTCACCCCCAAAATCTTTTAGAGAAACATTCTGTGAATGAACACTAGAAGCTGAAATCGTGCTATCATTTCTGCAGGGTTATTTAGCTAAAAGCTAGAAATTCTGTAGATCTGAGGTAGCTGCAATGCTGAGAAAGTCAATCTGCTTGCAAACCCAGATCTACCACATCATTCTGCTCTAGTATGCTCCAAGTTGAACTTGTCTGAAGGGTGCAAGAAACTTCTGGAGGAAGCATATTTTGGCTTTTCATTCACTTTTCCTCTGAAGGTATAGAGTACTTTGGCTGTTCGCTTGGAAATCACAGCTTATTTGCATGCTGCTCAGTGTTGAAAAGACTAAAGAAAACTCCTATCAACAGTACTGCAGGTTGTAATAGGGAAGAGAGAACAGAGGAGACCTCATGAAGAAGGATAATTTTTCACCATCTTCACCTACAACTTGTCCTCCACTAAACTATTGGTCGATTTGATTTCATGTACTCTTCCCATTCCTCAGGAATAGATAATACTGAGAACTGATGCACATATACCAGGCTGCTATGGACACATAGAGTAGAGCTAGTTCGAGCCCTGATTGAGATTTTTAAATGTCATTAAGCAGCAGAAGACTGTAGGACAGCGAATATGGTTCCTTTATGCAAGGGGAGCAGAGATAAGCCAGACAATTCCAAGCTAGTAAGTCTAACATCAGTTGTGGGGAAGTTATAGGGAAAAAAGTTCTGATGGATGGGTAGATCTGCAGGATTTGATCAAGGATTGTCAGAAATGATTCATTGGTGGGAGATCCACTCTGACTAATTTGATTGAGTTTTTTGAAGATGTAACTTACAGAGTATGTAGGTTAATTGGTGTATTTGGACGACATGGACTCATGGGCTGGAAGGGCCTGTTATCGTGCTGTATCGGTAAATTTAAAAAAAATACATAAATGAGAGACATGTGGTTGATGGACTTCAGGAACATATTTGAAAAAAGTTCCACAAAAATGTCTGGTGCAAAAAGTTAAACCCCCATGGAATTAAGGGCAAACAGCCAAAATGTATATGGACTAAATGCAGACAAATGATACTACCCCACAATGTCATCTTGGTTGGCATGACAAGTTGGATGAAAGGTCCTGTTCAAACTTGTATTACTCTATGGCTATCTTTAAATGGAATATGCAAGCTACATTTACACATGGATTCCAAGAATAGTGCATGAATGAAGCAACTGGAAAAGCTTATACAGGAAGAAGTGATCAAACATTTCCTGACTTGCTTGAAAAGTCTAAAGGAGAATAAACATAAATGAATGGCTAAAAGATTACATTGCAGAACATGGTCATCCATAAACAAGAGAGGTGCAGATTTGCAAGAAGCCGAGATCAAAATATTCAACAAGAGAGGGGATAATCAAGTGTAGAACATATTGATAGAGAAAATGAGCTGGGGCCAATCAGGGAAAGAGTAAAAGAGACAAGTTTTTTGAATATCACTGCCGATGCTTTCAACACAGTCAGCCTCCACGGGGTAAAAGGGAAGTGATGTCAATATAGGGCATGAAATAGTTTGACAGTCAACAAGGATTTATTACTGCAGCTTGGAACAAACTCTATCACTTCATTTTGTTATATATAATAATAATAAACTTTGGATTTATCTGAGCCAAGGGTTAGGAATTAGTTCTGAAGAAGAATGATTTTGCACTTTGCAGTGAAATGCCTGTAAGAAGTTTGTACATTCTCTCTGTGTCTATATGAGTTTTTACTCATTAGTCCAGTTTCATCCCACATTCCAAAAACACACAGGGTTAGTGGGATAATTAGTCACATGATAATAATTGGGCAGTGCAGGCTCATGGGTCTGAAGGGCTTGTTACTGTGCTGTATCTCTAAACTAAACTGAGATTTCATAATAACCCCAACTCATCATTTCAAACCCTGGCATTGCCTGATACCCTCAAGCAACCTCCAAGCCATGTGGATTAATGAAGAATATGTGTGCCTCTCTGCACCATAATGTTGACATCAGCAACATCCCAACATATAACCATATATGACCATATAACAATTACAGCACAGAAACAGGACAATTTGGCTCTTCTAGTCTATGCTGAACACCTTCTCCCACATAGCCCCACTGACCTACATCCAGCCTATAACCTTCCATACCTCTCTCATCCATATACCTATCAAAACTTTCCTTAAATCTTAAAATCAAGCCTACATCTACCATTTTGGCTGAAAGCTCATTCCACATACCCACCACCCTATGAGTGAAGAAATTCCCCCTTGTATTTCCCTTAAACTTTTCTCCCTTCAATCTCAATCCATGTCCTCTTGTTTGAATCTCCCCACTCAATGGAAAAAGTCTATCCACATTTACTCTATCAATCCCCCTCATAATTTTAAAAACCTCCATCAAATCACCCCCCAATCTTCTAAGCTTCAGGGAATAAAGTCCTAGCCTGTTTAACCTTTCCTGATAACTCAAACCCTGAAACCCAGCCAACATTCTGGGTTTTTTTTTTGAATATTTTAGTTAAAGTTTCTGACCATGCAATTATATAATTAATGCAAACAGTGTTTAAGTAAAACAGCAAATTGAATAATTACATGAAAATTATAACCCTCCTGATCCCTCTTCCCCTTCACCCCCCACTAAATAAGAATACTGTAAATAAATATGATTAGTTAGAAAAGAAATAAAAAGAAAGAAAACCAAAGATAAAAAGAATAGCATCATTCTGGATTTCACAGAGGATTGGCTTGCATGCTGGAATCACACAGCATTGATATATGTACATGGTTTCAGGGAAGATGATACAGAACTAAAGGCCAGAAGCAGCCTTATGCATTTATCCTTAACACTTGCATATTTGGACTCCAAATCTATACAAAAAACAGAATATTTATTTCTCATATTATATATAATTTTCTCCAAGGAGATACAGCTTTGCATTTCCCAATGCCATCTTTCCATACCTAAATGAACATCCGACTTCCAAGTCACAGCAATACACTTTTGTGCCACCACTATAGCAATTTTAACAAACTTAATTTGGTAAAATGATCATTTTAATGTAGGTCTTGTTCCTGCTATATTCCCCAATTTTTTTAAAAATCTGAGTTTAGTGGAAAAGCAATACCCATAATTTATCGCAAAAACTTTCTTAGATCTTCCCAAAAAGGTCGAACCTTAGAACATGCCCATGTAGAATGTAAGAAGGTATCTATCTCATCTAAAATATTGATCAGATAAATCCAATTAATTTTATGCAATTTTGGAGGTGTCAACTATAATTGATTTCAATAATTGTATTGAACTAAATTATATCTAACGTTAATAATATTTGTCATACAATCATGGCAAAGTTCAGCCCATCTTTTCTCACCTATCACAATATTCAAATCCTCCTCCCATTTCTGTCTTGGCTTATTATGTCCCCTTTTTTGTGGTACCTGCTTGTGGCGAGAGGTACATTACAGAAATAAATTTCTTGTTACAACCTTTTTTATTGAGTAGCTCCATCTCACTGCAAGTTTGTAATATCATACTCGCACCTAACGTCTCTCATAGATATCTCTCAGATGCACATAATGAAAAAGTACATTTTGTGATATTCCATACTTAATTCTTAATTGCTGAAATGACATCAATTGACCTTGTTCAAAACAATCTTCCACTGTTCTAATTCCATTATGGAACCAAATATTAATAAATTGATAATCCTTTGTAATAGGTATAACAATGTTTAGAAATAGAGGTGTTTTAGGAGAGATAATACCCAATTCATCATTCAACTTTGTCCAAATATTTATTAAGAGTTTAAGCAAGGGTGATTCTCTCCAATTTATTAAAGTTTGGCCGAACCCAAATTTGTCCATAACTTTAAACCAAAAAGTCCCTCTCTAATCTATCAAAGTCTTTTTTCAGCACCTAAAACTACAACTACATTCAAATCTTTCCTTCTTAGTGCTGCATGAATAATACGAATGAGTCTAGCTACATTATCTGCTTAAAGTCTTTCTTCATCAAATCCAGTGCGATCCATATTTATTAATTTAGGCAATAAATTAGTAGTTATGTTTGCCAAAATTTTGCCACTATTTTATAATCTGCATTCATTAACAAAATTGGTTTGTATGAGGAAGATTTTAAGGGATCTCTATCATTTTTCAGCATCACAGTAGAAAATTAATCTGGTATGAGTCCTCGCAGCTTGATCCAACATTTCCATAAAAGTATGGATCAATTCCTCCTTCAATTCCTTATAAAACTCAGGGAAGAAACTATCTTCCCCCGAGGATTTATTACTTTGCAATGAACATATTGCCTGTTTTCCCTCTAATTGTGTAAATCGAGCACTCAGCACTTCCTGCTCTTCTAAACTTAGTGAAGGTAGATTTTATGTTTGACAAATACCTATCTATTTTATTATCATCCTTTAACAATTCTGAACAATAAATTTTTGAAAATAAATTTTTTAAAGTTGAATTATCTCTCAGCATTTGTAAGTCACAATATTAGAATCATCTTTAATTATATTAATCATTCTTGAAGCTTGTTGAGGTTTCAATTGCCATGTAAGTACTTTATCTATATTTTCCCCTAATTTATAATACCTCTGTTTAGTTTTTGTGATTATTTTTTTAGCTATATAAGTTTGCAATGTATTAAATTGAAGTTTTTTTGTTAATTAGTTGTTTATACATGTCTGCTGAAGATCACTTCCGAAGGTTTTTTCAATGTTGTTTTCTTTTGTTCCAACTGTTCTACTTCATTTTCGTAATTCTTCTTAATCTTTGTAGTACAACTTATAATTTGACCTCTCAAATATGCTTTTAATGCATCCGAAATTATGAATTTATTCTCAACTGAAGTTGTTTGTATCACAAAACAGCCTAATTTGTCTCCTAACAAAATCACAATCTTTCCTTTTCAATAATGTTAAGTTTAATCTCCTTCAAATACCAATTTCTCTTTGTCCGACATTGTAATAATCAATAATAGTTGTGAATGACCTAACAGTAGTTTAGCTTTGTATTCCCCATCCAATATTCTACCTAAATAATTGGGCGGAGATCAAAAATAATCTATTCTAGAATAAGAATCATATCTGCTCAAATAAAAAGAGTAGTCCCTCTCCCTAGGATGAATTTTCCTCCAAATATCTATCAAACTTAAATCTTTCCTCACAGCTAAAGTTGCTTTAGATGCTTTTATTCATTCTGCACCTCTTGTAGTTTTATCTAAAATTGGATCTAAACAAAAATTAAATTCGAATGTTCTTTCTCTGTTAAGTGAGTTTCTTGCAAAAAAGATATATCTACTACCCAGTTTCTTTAAATACATTAAAAATCCTTTTTCTCTTCACTTTCCCATTTAAACCATTAACTTAAAATTTACAAACTTAGGCATATTATTCATCATCCTCTTACAATTTTACTTCCATCTCTGCCTGCATATCTCCTCCCCAGCACCTTTGCAAAAAAAACCCCTGAAATCCAAATAAAACAAATGATAAAAAAGATTTAAAAATTAACAAGTGCAATAAACATCTGTAAAGATACATACATCTGTGAAAATGTGGGAAAAAACCCCTCCCAATAGCTGTCATAAAAATACAGTCCAACACCATCTATTTTATGGGCTGTGACTGAAGTCACAACAACCCACGAGACACACCAGAGGTCACAACATCTGACATTCACCAACTCCCCTAGTACTATCACATTGAATCATTAAATCATACTTCAAAAAAAACTTACCTAAAAATAATTAAAAATAGAGTAAAATGTAAATAAATTACATTAATAATAAAATAGTGCATAAGTAGAGGAGAGAAAGAACCATTTAAAATATTTTAGATCTCTCCTCATGGTTTAAACAGCCAATAAAATCAATTAATTAAAAAACTATTAGAACAACAACAAATCTTGAAATACTTCATGCCCTCTGAACAGTTAGGAGACCAGCAGCATATTCTTCAGCTTCTAACATATTTTGAGAGAATTTATTCAACGTTGGTAGATGATACAGAACAAATCTGTATTCTTTCTCCCATAAAGTTTTCTAACCGGATTAAATTCCCTTCTTCATTTAAATAGGTTAGCACTTATATCTGGGTAGATTAAAACTCTCATGCCTTCATACTCAATCGACATCCCTGCCACTCTCGTCTTTGTTGCTACCGATGACAAAATCTTCTCTTTATCTTGGAAGCGAAGAAACTTAACCAGTGTAGAACGTGGGCTTTCATTTAGAGGCAGTTTAGGTCCCAAAGCTCTAGGCGCTCTTTCTTTCTCTAAGGGATGGTCAAAACCTTCAGCATCAATCATTTCAGAAATTCATTCCAGAAGAAAAGCAGACATATCTTGTCTTTCAATACAATCTTAATATTATTTTTCCCACTAAAGTTTTCCAAAACATCCACATTTTGCTGCAACTTTTTATTTCATTGTCAAAGCAGTGGTAGTATCTTCAACAACAGTAATTCTACTTTCCATATGTTGCATATTTTCCTTCACCCTCTGCATTGAGTTTTCTAGTTTATTCAACTTTTTCTCCATTTTTATTAACAGCTTTCAACACTATTTATTTTCCCCTCAAAGGGTGGGGCCAGTACTGCGCGCACTGCACTCCACCTAAAAGCTCCTTTGCGCAGGCCCGAGGACAGGTCCACGTCCTCCCCCTCCACGTCCTCCCCCTCTACGTCCTCCCCCTCCACGTCCTCCCCCTCCACGTCCTCCCCCTCCACGTCCTCCCCCTCCACGTCCTCCCCCTCCACGTCCTCCCCCTCCACGTCCTCCCCCTCCACGTCCTCCCCCTCCACGTCCTCCCCCTCAAAAGATGCTCACAAACTCAAGCTAGCATGCTGGAACATCAGAACCATGCTAGACAAGGCTGACAGCCACCGATCTGAACGTCGGTCTGCCCTCATTGCACATGAACTCCTCAGACTTGACATCGACATAGCATAAAAGGTACAAGGACTGCCTAAAGAAATCTCTTGGTGCCTGCCACATTGACCACCGCCAGTGGGCTGATAACGCCTCAAACCGTGCATCTTGGCGCCTCACAGTTTGGCGGGCAGCAACCTCCTTTGAAGAAGACCGCAGAGCCCACCTCACTGACAAAAGGCAAAGGAGGAAAAACCCAACACCCAACCCCAACCAACCAATTTTCCCCTGCAACCGCTGCAATCGTGTCTGCCTGTCCCGCATCGGACTTGTCAGCCACAAACGAGCCTGCAGCTGACGTGGACTTTTTTACCCCCTCCATAAATCTTCGTCCACGAAGCCAAGCCAAAGATTTTCCCCTCTATATTAAACCACAACTCACTGACAGTCATCTTTTTCTTAGCTTTAGCTTTGGCAATCCTCGTAATTTTCTCTTTCTTTGCCTCCTTCTGTAAATTCTTTTCCAGAATCTTCCTCCTCCTCGCTACTCGATGTCTGGGAGTCTGAGGCTTCTTCTGATGCCATTATTGAAGGCCTCCGTTGCTTGTGCACACATGCTGTGTCACTTCAAGTCTCTTCGTCCTAGGAGGCCTTCTCTCCGCCATTGAGGGAGAGCAATGTCGAGAGAGGAGGCTGCAAACAGGTCTGCTAGTTCATATTTCTTCTTTTGTTTTCTCATTTTGTCAGGATCCCAAAGTAGCAGTTCTAGTTTTGTCCTTTTTAGGAGGCAGAGTAGAGAGTGTTTTAAAAGTGTTTAAATGAACTTTAATCTGTTTTTTTAACAATTAAAACATTTCCTAACTTAACATTTTTTGGACGATTCCCAGGGGAGTTAGGATTCACGTTTTAACCCCTGCGCATCAGTAACATCCCCCCCCCACACCCCACCCATTCCCCCAGCCACCTTCCGTAAATCTTTTCTGCACTCTCTCTATTTTGTTAACATCGTCCCTATAATTCGGCGACCAAAACTGCACACAATATTCCAAATTTGCCCTTACCAATGCCTTATACAACTTCAACATGACATCCCAACTCCTGTACTCAATTCTCTGATTTATGAAGGCCAACCCTACCAAAAGCTTTCTTCACCACCCTATCTACCTGTGACTTCATCAGTGTAACAAAATTCCTAAATCCCTCTGTTCTACTGCACTCCTCAATTGTCTACCATTTAAGGTGTAACCACCTCCCTCTGCTGATTATTCCAAAGAATACTTATCAGTAGTAACCTCCATCTGCCATCTTTCTGGCCACAGTTCGAACTGGCCTATATCCCACTGCAAGCTATGAAACCCTTCCTCACTGTCCCCAACACCACCAATCGAGTATCATCTGCATACTTACTAATCCAATGTACCACCCTATCATCTAGACCACACATGTCAAACTCAGGCCTGCGGGCCAAATTTGGCCCGTGATATAATTACATTTGGTCCGCAAGATCATATCAAATATGTATTAGAGCTGGCCCGTTGGCCACCGCGCCAGTATAGTGCATCCGCAGCTAATACTACAAATCCCAGAGTGCTTTGCAAATGCGTTGGCGCCGGCACGTCAGCCCACTATTCGCCCCCACCTCCTCTCTTTACTTTCATTAGCATCTGTGACCTGTCGCCCAACTCACATGTAATAAACCCCTTACGAAAAATGGCCAAAAGAAAGACAGAAAACAGGACCTTTCAAGACAGGTGGGAGGCAAACTCTGACCCCAGAGTTTGATGAACTTGCATCTAAGAAGAGATGCCAAGTATTTGGTTTAGACCCAGGTGCATCAGAGTAAATCACAGTGTAGCAAGCTAAGCTTGGATTAATATTTTCTTTGGTTAACTTTGGACTGTTCACAGTTGAAAGATTGGATTTTTATTGAAGCAAGTTGTTATTTTTTTGTCTTGTTGGCTTGTGAAAAAAAATACATTTAAAAGGAGTTTAAAGGCCAAAGAGAAATATTATTTATTGAATATTTTATTTCTCATTTGTTAATGCTTCTTCTGGAAAGAGTTTAACCAAAACTATTATTAAACATTTATTTTAATAAGAAAAAGTTTAATGTTACATATGTTGAAAGAAGAGAAAACATGCAGATGTTGTTGAAAATTTTCAATAAATATTTAGTTTGGCCCACGACTTAGTCCAAGTTTTTAATTTTGGCCCTCTGTGAATTTGAGTTTGACACCCCTGATTTATATCATTAATATATATGACAAACAACTATGGATTCAGTACCTATCCCTGAGGCACTCCACTAGTCAGCATCTTCCAATTGGACAAACATATCTAACCATTCTCCTTTTGCCACACCTCCATATTAGGTTGATCCAATCTACTTTCTGTTTATACTGTGACTTATTTAAAGTGAACAAAAATAATGCTTGTTTTTCGATTTAACAGATGGTGCTGAAAACTCCTTTGTTTAGGATATTTATTTTGAGAATCTTTTTCTATCAAGGGTGTCCAGCTCTTAGCTAATAACAGAGCTTGGATCATTCGGTCAGATCCATGTTCACTTACACTATAGTGTAATTATGTACTTGTAGGAGGAAGCACATACCCAAATAAAAGACATTCAGATCATTTGAGGGTAAACATCTAATAACACTGAAATTCGTTACAGAAGTGTGGATTTTAAATGTTCAAATTGCAAATAATCTTATTTTGATCCTGGTCAAACTAAATGTAAGATTTATCCATGTGGTGAACATGCATTAAAACATCAAGAGTCTAAATGTTTTACTCTCTTGCTTATAACAGATTCTTAAAACTGAATTTCAGGCTAGGATGTACAAAAATTGAATTTTAGACCTGTGAAATCAAAGTTGCCAAGAAAACTAAAATCATTGCAAAATAAGAGCTTTAATCCAAAGTCCAAATTTCCCCAAACACCAATCCTGAGTGAATTGTTACCCTAATTAAAGAGAGCTCTGGGTCGACCAAGAGCTTGTTTGAAGAACTACTCTGGTATTTTATTGCTTTAGTGACTTAAAAGTATGTTTGAAACACTCTGCAGATAGCTTGTTGAATATTTATTAAATCTTTCTTTAAAGGCAGGTAAGGGATGGCAGTCAGGCAAATGAAAGTAGAATTTATAAGAGATGGTGGAGTGAGTAACTTAACTGGATGTGCAGAAGCTCAAGAGATTTCCAGATTGTTAGGAATTAAAGTACCTTTAAAGAAATTGCTCGAGACAAAAATTGAGAACAAAGAACATTTATTACTACAACAATGCAAAGTTGGGTGCTTCCCCTTACCCTGGGAATACACACACATACTGGGGCTCACCCAACTTTTATACAGTCAATTTCAGTATCAGAATGCCCTCCCCCTTACATTCTTCTGCCCCCTGGATGGGTTTGGCATAGGTAATTCTTCCTGCCTACGTGCAGTTTCAGTACACTTGGAGGACCAGGGGGTATCCTGTGGGTGTCCCATCATGTCATTGTCCTTATTCACACCTTCCTGATTCTCTGGGCTACAGTCTCTTGATATGCAGAGTTGACTCATTCTATCTAGGGTTGGCTAATTTCATATGTATAAATCTGTGTATGGTTAGCTAATTAGAAATGTATGACTTGGTACTTCTGTCCAGGGCTAGGAGACCCTTATCTGATCCAGACTACCTCAACTTCCTACATTCTATTGTACCTTACCATTCCTTATCTTAGTCCTATGGTCTTGTCACAAAGGATAGAAGATTCTTATGTTAATCGTGCTGACTCTGCTTTCCTGCATCCTAAGCCCCAAACTTATCCTGTTTGAACTGGTTTCAGCCATTTTACTGATGAACTTTAGTTTCTTCCATGTTCATAATTTTAGGTCAATTTTCCCATCTCTCACAATCCTCACTTTTCTTTTAGATCAGTAATACTGATCTTTCACCATGATCAGTGTTACTGATCTTTGGTTACTAGTGTCAGTGTGACTGATCCCCCCCCCCCCCCTCCTCACTTTTCTTTTAGATCAGTAACACTGATCTTTCAAGTGTAAGGTGTAGTTTTACCCAGCTGGTCAATAACCAAATTGTAATGTCTGTGTAAAGTCTTTAGGTAGGGGAGCACCATGAAGGTCAGGGGAGTGAGTCCAGCTGCTTATTAGGGTTTGGAGTATCAGGCTCCAGTTCTCAGTAAAAAGTCTAGTCCATCCCATACGTTGAAATATTGAAGCAGTGTCTTTGAAGCACACGACCTTTGTAAGTGTTGTCCCGACGAAGTCTGTGAGAAGCGCTGCCTTCAGCAGCGAACGAGTAGCAGTCTATGAGAAGCGCTGCCTTCAGCAGCGAACGAGTAGCAGTCTATGAGAAGCGCTGCCTTCAGCAGCGAACGAGTCGCAGTCTATGAGAAGCGCTGCCTTCAGCAGCGAACGAGTCGCAGTCTATGAGAAGCGCTGCCTTCAGCAGCGAACGAGTCGCAGTCTATGAGAAGCGCTGCCTTCAGCAGCGAACGAGTCGCAGTCTATGAGAAGCGCTGCCTTCAGCAGCGAACGAGTCGCAGTCTATGAGAAGCGCTGCCTTCAGCAGCGAACGAGTCGCAGTCTATGAGAAGCGCTGCCTTCAGCAGCGAACGAGTCGCAGTCTATGAGAAGCGCTGCCTTCAGCAGCGAACGAGTCGCAGTCTATGAGAAGCGCTGCCTTCAGCAGCGAACGAGTAGCAGTAGTCAGGCGGTTCCGTTTGATTGTGGCTAGTATCTGATGTCCTCTTCAGCCCCGAACCCTAGGGCCACCGATCTCCGAAGGCTGTTTGGAGCCTGATATTAAAGTGTCAAGCAGCTCACGTTGTTGGAAACTGGTGCTCCCTTTCATGGGGTGATGAAAAGAGACCAAGCTGGGGGGGGATTGTTTCTTGTGATTTAACTGTGTGTTGCAGCTTGTCTGCTAACATTAGCATATGTGTCAACTCTCTCTCTCTCTGCTACATGTACAATCCTGACTACCATTCTGTCTGTCTTTGTCCCACCATGTCCTTTGTGAGGATTTTGACACCCTGCACTCTACTTCGCTCCTTTCCACGTTATATAACCACCAGATGAGCAGCAGCTCCCTGAAAACAGGTGTTCCCCTTCAGGGATGATCAGAGAGAGAGAGCCAGGTGGGGGATTATGTGTCTCGTGGTTGTGTGAAGTGTCTGTTTGTTTTGCGGTTAGCTTGTTAGTTTCCCCCTTTGTGTGAAATGTACATTGTTTGTTTTGCGGTTAGTCTGTGTACACAGGTGCCTCACTGTGTGACTGCCTATCCCCACTGTGTTTCCCTGATCCGTATTCTAAATACCTTGCCTCTATGCCCTCTCTAGCCTGTAAAACAGTACAATCTGTAACCTCTGCTACCCCTTCTCCAGAAGTACTTAAAACATCGAGAGTACTCCACTAAAGCTGTTTAATTCCCCTGGTCCGTATTGGGATCCCTTATATCCCATTATGACTATACATTAAATCTATGCCATGTCTACATTCTAAAGGAGCTGAATTGTAACCTCTGCTGCCCCTATTCCAGGGGGCTTAAAACATTAACGAACAATATTCCAAAGAAATTAGTAAGCTCATTAAAATACAATAAGAACTGAATAAAACACAAAAAATGTAAAGCTCATTGAAAACAGCAATAAAATACACAAAACTGAATAAACCACGATAAATGTAAAGCTCATTGAAAACAGCAATAAAATACACAAAACTGAATAAACCACAAAAAATGTAAAGCTCATTGAAAACTGCAATAAAATGCAAGAAGAACTGAATAAAACCACAATAAATGTCAAACTCATTGGAAACTGCAATAAAATACAATAAGAACTGAATAAAACACAATAAATGTAAAGCTCATTGAAAACTGCAATAAAATGCAAGAAGAACTGAATAAAACCACAATAAATGTAAAGCTCATTGAAAACTGCAATAAAATGCAAGAAGAACTGAATAAAACCACAATAAATGTAAAGCTCATTGAAAACTGCAATAAAATGCAAGAAGAACTGAATAAAACCACAATAAATGTAAAGCTCATTGAAAACAGCAATAAAATACACAAAAACTGAATAAACCACGATAAATGTAAAGCTCATTGAAAACAGCAATAAAATACACAAAACTGAATAAACCACGATAAATGTAAAGCTCATTGAAAACAGCAATAAAATACACAAAACTGAATAAACCATTAAAAAAAACGAATAAAATTGTAACATTATGGCACTTTGTCATTAATTCTTTGAATGTGGGTCCAGCCTTTCTCTCTTGTTCTTACTGCGGTGTCTGTAATTAAAAGTACACAGAAGGGACCATCCCAGGCAGGTTTTAGTTGATCCTCTTGCCATGCTTTTACATATAACCAATCACTAGATTTTAATAAAATGAATAACAATCTGACTTTCCTTTGTGTTAGTGTAAAAATTGTAAAATGAAACACAAACCATATTTGCATGGGTTTTGAATATGTTAGACCTTATTAAAATGCAGTTGGAGCTGCTTGTCTGTATGGGGCACAACCCTCCAATTTGTTAGAGTGAGTACATAACAGACATTGCAGCACAAGAGCCCCTGCAAGAGAACTTGAAACATATTCAACCTTTAGTTCTGCCTTAAGTAAAATGCCTTGTGCCACAGCTCACAGGAGCTGGCCTTATTTAAAACAGTCTGTAAAACAGGCACCAAAAAAAGTTAAAAGATGTTCTTATGAAGATTGCACACACAATAATTTAAGTACAGGCTAGTTTCTATTATATTCCACTTAAAAGTTCTGCTGCATGAATCCTGGAGCTTGTGGAGTCATTATTGAATCAAGAAATATTGGTACCATGCCAATCTCATTCTAACATGCCAATTTCTCCAGTCCTTAAGTCAAGATGTACTGAATAGCATCTGGTACAAGATCTGTGAGTTCTTAATGATATTATTATTCTTATGCACCCAATTGTTCTGAACTATGCCACCAATTTAAATCATATTCCACCTATTGCAGTACTCACACACCACCATAGACCAGTTCGCAGGTTTATTTCTCCATTAAGCTGAATCCAGTTGCGCAGGGTTTACCTCCGTGATTATTTACAATGTAACTTCCGCACTACCGGATTTAAATATAAACCTGATGAATGGGGGAAAGTTATCATGAATTAAATAACAGCGGCAATACAGAGAAATTGTGCTGAGGCATTAATTTCACTCCGGAGGAAAATGCACCAGAGAAATGAATGATTAAACTTATAGGAATCCCCATAGGAATCCCCAGAGGTATCTTTATTCTCCAGAAGTGGGTGATCTTTAAACTCACGGACCTTGACTGCTGAATGTGTAGAAGAAATACCTCTAACTGCAAGACAAGAGCCTGAAGCCTCAATTTCAAGTGCCACAGTGCACTTAAAGGGACATGCACACTCCCCCTTCAACTGGCTGATCCAGCCACTTTACACATCAGATCCTTTCTTTATCTCACATACACTTAAAGTTAAGATGTATAGAACTCACCCTATTTGCGCAAACATTTCTCCCTGCAAATGTTATAACATCACTATTCTCAGGTAGTCCCTGTGCAAAATCACATTTGAATACAATTTATTTCATAAATTGGAATTAACTGGTAGTTAAATTCGCTAATTCTACAGTATTGAAAAACGATCATTTATGACATTTAATTTTTAGCATGAATTTTAATCAATAATGGTCAGTGACTGAAGTGGGAAGTTGTGATTTATGAAATTATCTCTGGTCTCTACTCTCCCACTCCCTGCACTTCTCCCAACATTCAGGAGCTGGCACACAGTCCCTGCCTTTTTTCATGTTACTCATCTACTATTCCTTTAACTGCTTGCATCAAAATGTTAGCCTTTGCTTTCTGCTTATCCTCAGATGTCTGGACAAATGCTTTTTGTGTGATCTGTAGAAGCTGGGTTATTCCCTGCTCATGCCAATTTTCTGTCTTTTGTAATTTTCTCTTAATGTCTGGGGCTGAGTTGGTAACAAAACCTGTTAGTACCAATTGTTCCCCTGCTGGGGATTCTATGTCGAGACCCCCATATTGTATATATATATATGGTCCCAAAAATTGGTCTAACTGTTCAGCACATCCCTGGGGATCTTCTATCAGGGAGGTCAGTTCTTTCTTAAAGTTACACACTTCAGTACTGGTCAGGGGCACATTTACGAAACCGAGACCCTCTCCCATGGGAACTTCCCGCCGTGGTCTCATCCAATTGGTTTCTGGCTTATTAGGTCTGGGTTCCTGCTCCCTGGGAAATGAATCAAAGGGTTCTGCCCTTTCTTCCTGAAGAGTCTCACGCTGTTCTGAATTAAAGTTACCTCTCTCTCCTGCCAACAGAGGTGGTAATCGAGTGCTTTGTGAGCAAGTTATCATACCACTCCTGCTCTCTTCTCTCTTCTCTAGTGGTGGGGGAGGTGGGGAAGGTGCGGAGGGGGGGAAGGTGCAGAAGGGTAGGTCATAGGAGGGGAAGGAAAGATAGGAGCCGGCATAGGAGGAACATAGGGTGGAGGGAGGGAATGTAACACATCCCAACCCTGTGATTCAGGGACAAGAGGTTCCTCCTCTCTCTTATCCCTGGATTCTTTCTCATTCAAAACCAGCTGTTCAATGGATCCCTTGAGCCAGCAGGCTGCATATTCCCTGCTCTCAACATTGTCTGGCTGGTTTTGATAGAGCCATAAGTTCAAAGCTTCACACATCCATTCATCCTCGGATCCGAATTTTGGCCAGTACACGGAGCTCCCTTTAACCGGGTATCCCACCCATTCATTACAACAATACCTGACCGTCGTCAGTTTGTCTTTACCGCGGGTCTTTCCTGTGCCCCACTCAGATAACATCATCCCAAGCGGGCTGTACGTAGCTATCTGGTGGTCACGTCCTGTGTCAGGACTCTCATCTCTACTGCCCGCTATTCCCATACTTAGGAACAAGTAAAATACTCTTACCGAGTTCTGGCAGTACTGCTCTAGCGCGCGTCCTTCCGCCGTTTGTTCTCAATGCCTCTTCTCGGATATCACTCGCTTCTTCCACTGACCAGCCACCCGTCGCCCGTGAGTCCAGCTGAATCAGCCGGGGTGCACCTACTCTCGTCGTCGGGGTACTCTGTCAGTGGAGGGAGTGTGATCCCGGACGAGCCCCCATTTGTTAGGAATTAAAGTACCTTTAAAGAAATTGCTCGAGACAAAAATTGAGAACAAAGAACATTTATTACTACAACAATGCAAAGTTGGGTGCTTCCCCTTACCCTGGGAATACACACACATACTGGGGCTCACCCAACTTTTATACAGTCAATTTCAGTATCAGAATGCCCTCCCCCTTACATTCTTCTGCCCCCTGGATGGGTTTGGCATAGGTAATTCTTCCTGCCTACGTGCAGTTTCAGTACACTTGGAGGACCAGGGGGTATCCTGTGGGTGTCCCATCATGTCATTGTCCTTATTCACACCTTCCTGATTCTCTGGGCTACAGTCTCTTGATATGCAGAGTTGACTCATTCTATCTAGGGTTGGCTAATTTCATATGTATAAATCTGTGTATGGTTAGCTAATTAGAAATGTATGACTTGGTACTTCTGTCCAGGGCTAGGAGACCCTTATCTGATCCAGACTACCTCAACTTCCTACATTCTATTGTACCTTACCATTCCTTATCTTAGTCCTATGGTCTTGTCACAAAGGATAGAAGATTCTTATGTTAATCGTGCTGACTCTGCTTTCCTGCATCCTAAGCCCCAAACTTATCCTGTTTGAACTGGTTTCAGCCATTTTACTGATGAACTTTAGTTTCTTCCATGTTCATAATTTTAGGTCAATTTTCCCATCTCTCACAAGATCAAAACAAACTGCTCGAGGGACTTTTCTCTTCACAGTGGTCCATGTTATGCCAGTTGATGATCTACTTTCCATCAGGACAGCAGATTACAGAATAAAGAAACAGGGTGGGTGACCTAGATCACAGCTGACACTAGCAACTCATGCAGAGATAAAGGCTGTGTTGGGGATTTAATGTACTGCCCTTTGATCACCGAGACTGAACATGGTGTACCATTCATACTGGGGATGTACATGAACAAGATAACTAATGAAATAGTTCTCTGCAGTGCTAGCTGTTATAGTTGCTCAATATCTCTTCATGGATTGCTTCTTTAATGGTTTTGGATCATAAAATAAATTAGATATATGCTAGTTAATGATTCAATGGCATCATTTTTATTTGTTTTGAAACTGTGGGAAGATGCCTCTGTCTTTCTCCCTCACTTTGATGTTCTGATTTGTAAGCCTATTGACAGTAATGAGGCTTGATGATCCACCTGTTTCTGGCTGGATGCCATCCTAATGCCATCACAAACTGGATTTTGCCCAATTCTATGAGCCTGCAGGGAAGCCAGTTAGAAGTGTGTGCTAAGACAAAAGGCTCCAGAACAATTTGAATTGGGGACAAATGGAATTGATTTCCACTTTGAGAAAGGGAAAATTCCTGTTTTTTTTTAAATTAAGACTATCTCAGACTATTTGGTTGCAATTTATTATTATTTTTAATAATCATTTTTGTATTAAATTAATTGTAGGGCAAGTCATTTAATTTATTCTTTGACATTTTAAAAATAGAACAGTACAGCAGAGGAACAAACCTTTCAGTCTATGTGTCTGCACCAAATATGATGCCAAATTAAACTAAAGCTCAGCTGCTTGCACATGATATATATCCCTCTGCTCCCTGCATATTCATTTGTCGATCTGCAAGCCTTTTAAACATTACCATTGTATCTGCTTCCACCACTACTCCTGGCAGCACGTTCCAAGTACTGTGTGGAAAATTTACTCTGCAAGTTGACTTTTAATTCTTTAATTTTTTTTTAAACTTTGAAAAACTGGATAAAATGAATGTCAGTCATCTGCTGAGACCTTTTTTTTTCCAAGCTTTCCTATGGTAATGGACCAACAAATTCTCTGAGGATAGGGTCAGCTGTAATGCTTGGCTTTCTGCTGTTAAGAGTTCTAACTTGCAGATTATTGTGTTTGGGCCGATCAATGTAGTTATTTCTCCACAAGGTGATCATTTGAGATAGGATTGAATGTTTTCTCATTTCATCTCAATCTCCTGTGATGCTGATGTATCACAGGCGATTGAGCAGTGAGCACACAATTCAAAAAGATGCCACTTTTTCAGAATATGCTCAGGCGGAGCAGTCTGGCCACTGGCACCTGGGGAGTAATAGCTCCAAAGGTACTTATTTCTCCTTTGGATTCAAAATTATAATAGTTAATAACCACCCCTCGCCTGTTCTAACCCCACTGCCATTCCCCGCCCCCCCAGTCCATCATTGCCGCCACTGCCCAACCCTCCCCCACCCTGGTCCACCAATGCCAACAAGTCAGTGCAGCCCACCATTCAACCACTGACTCACCATGTGGTATGTGTTGTGGCACTTTTTTTATGCACTCGCTCCCGCTAACTTTAGAACCTGGCTATGCCTTTGAGGCTGAGGGGTAATCTCATGGAGGTTTATAAAATCATGAAGGGCATGGATAAAGTGAATGCCCTTCCCAAGGTAGATTATTCGAGCACTGGAGGGCATAGGTTAAAGAAGAAATAGGAGAGATTTCAGAGAGACCTGAGGAGGAACTTTATTTTACTCAGAGAGTACTCTATATCTGGTACAAGCTGACAAAGAAATCTATAGAAGTGGATGCAATTATAATGTTGAAAAGGAAATTGGGACAGATATGGGGATAGAGAGAAGGCAAATGGAACAGTCACAGAATGCCAACTTGTTGATATAGACAAAATGGGGCTAACTGCCTATTCCATGCTGTATGCCTCTATCACCAATTCTATTCCACATGATCATGATAAAATGGTAGAGAGTTGGATTATTTGTTTTCATCCTTCATCCTTCTATTGCCAACCTCTAATTGCTACAACCATTTCTTTCTCAAATGATTTCACAAGACCAATACTCTCCTTTGGTCATTCTTTTTTTAAATTATTGAGCCAAGTGGAAGATCCTGATATCCATGTTAAAACTACCTTTGATATGTTGAATCTGTTGTTTTCTCTTGCTCTTTTTCCTGGGAATAGTCCTTACCATCATGAGAGATTTTATGGGCTTCTGTGATATTGGGAGAAATACAATAAGATTCTAATTGGTGGAGATAAATCAGCCAGATTGATCAATGGAGACCAGTTTCAAGTCTGTTCACTGGTTCCTACTGATAAGCGGGTGTGAGTCAAACTAATGGTATGGCTGTGTAAACAATTCCATATTGTTAAATAAGATCAAAGGTACACATCAACAATGTGGCTGTCACCATTTGATAACCATTATCAGTTGGTATGAAGAAAGGTGTTAAATTGATTGAAGTCAAATAACCTGCTGTCGCAAAAGAGCAATGAAAGAATGCATGTGGTTTGTTTGTTGTCAGCACAAAATCCAGGACTGCTATTAATTTTTCAGACTATTTTTGATGAAATTATGTGTTTACTTTGCCAATCTCTATCCCAGAATTTTCCATACTTCATTCTCAATCTCTGTGAACTGTTGCCAAATCTTCCCTTTGTCCTACACATTTGTTATCGGTTGCTAAAAGAGATTTACAATGACTTACAAAGCAGAATCCACCAAAATTGGGTTCTAAAGAAATTCAGTCAATTAAATTGGGTAAAAGAATCTAACTAAACTGTCCTGGTATATTTAATGTAATAATCAAAGATCAGATTTTCCCCAATTACTTTTCTTATTCGTATTGATGTCTCAGATCCTTAGTTTTCAGAATATTCTCCTGTTGCATTGGCCCTAAAACCAGGGAAGTGCTACATGGTTCTTGATGGGTTCTTTTTTACCATAAGCTAAATAGTTCTCCCTTGTTTCTGATTGGAATTGGCATTGAAGGTAAATTCAACCAGAACTTCTCGCAGATTGATTTCAACTTCTCCAACTTGCATTCTGCAGTTTTGTATATGGATTGGTTCCACACAACAGGCATTAAGTTTTCTAAAAACATACACTAATGCTGGAGGAATTCAGTCAGTCTTACAGCATCCAGGGGAGGTAAAGATATATTACTGATGTTTCAGGCCGGAACCCTTTGTCAAGGAATAAGTGAAGAAGAGGAAGGCATCAGAACAAAGACTATAGGCATCCATGGGGAGGAGTCCAGACTAATAAAATGCATTAATTAGATATGATAAGAGGAGGTGAGAATTGATTTTTGGCTCTGTGAAAGGGGAAAGAGGGAAAAGGGAAAGGGAGCATGATAGAGCTGTGGGAAAGGGACAGGGGGAAGAATAAGTTTAATGGAACCCAGAGAAGTTGATATTAGAGGGTGTCCAGATCGAAGATGAGGTGTTATTCCTACAATTTTCAGGTGGTCTCAGTCTAGCAGTGCATGAGACCATGGGCAGTCATGTTAGCAAGGAAATGGGGTGGGGAATTGAAATAGACGGCCTTTGAGAGATATACACTATTGTAGTGAAAAAGAGCCAAGGTGCTCAACAAAGTGATCTCCCTGTATACGCCCAGACTTTCCGATGTAGAGGAGACCGCATGGGAGCATCGGATGCAGTAGATGACCCCTGCAGATTCACAAGTGAAATGTTGCTTCAATTGGAAGGACTGTTTGGGGCTTCCATTAATCCCTTCCATCTTCTTCCCCTTGTTGCTTCTCTCCCAGCACTCTCTCTCTCTTTCTCTCTCCTCTCTCTCTTTCTCTCTCTCCCCCTCTTCTTCCTTTTTTTCCTCTGTCTCCTTTCACAGAGCCAAAAGCAATTCTCACCTCCCCTCTTATCCTATCTAATTCACAACTTTTATTGGTCTGGACATTCTCTTCCCCCTGGATGTCTATAGCCTTACATTCTGATGTCTTCCTGTTCTTTGCTTATTCCTTGAAGAAGGGCTCAGGCCCAAAACATCAGTAATATATCTTTACCTCCTATGGACCCTGTGAGATTGGCTGAGTTCCTCCATCATTTCTGTGTGTTTTTACTACAATTATAGTGTCTGCAGACTTTTGTGTTTCACTTCATTAAGTTTGCTAAGAAACTTAAGACTTCTTAGACTTCATCATTAAACCTTTCAACATTGACATATCTTGTTGATGTTAAAGTAGAAATGAGAATCTACCTAACCCTTCATCACTTTATCTGACCGATCATTTATTGAATGTTTCATTCAATATATACATTGTCAATGGAAAAGCCACCTGGAAAGGAATTCTTTCCATATTTTAAACACAAACTAACCTTATCGTCAAGGTTCAATCTGCTTTTAAACACCACCACATAAAGACTTTTTCCTGAGCTTGCGCCCACTCTACAGTTGAGATTTCATTCTAACCATACATAAACTGAAAAAAAAATTAAATGTGTCTCTTTCATATGGTGATACCTGACCATTGAGCATTTTCAGCATTGCCTGTTTTAATATCAGAGAAGTGGCAAGATTAAGGGTTGGACATCAAGTGAAGGTGTGCCAGGGGTAATGCAATTGATTGGTCTAGATGGTAAGGAGCCAATTGACAAAGAAAGAGAGACCTGCAAAAATGGGGTTGATGTTTGGGAGGGGAAAGGTTGAACAACAAGGAAAATTATTCAAGTGAAACAAATAAGTCTGCAAATGATGAAATTGTACTAAATATGAAAAGTGCTGGAGAAATTCATCAGGCACTGCAGTGTTCATGGGAGGCAAAGATGTATAACCAACTTCATGGACCTGAACCCTTTGTTAAAGTAAAATTCTTCATCCAATATGAAACATCTCAAAACAGAGGTGGAGCCAGTGCTCATGACAAGGAAACTAGATAATATATAATTAAATAGATGTAAAATATGGCTGGGGTGCTCCCACCTTGTTCTGGTAACTTTATCAGAAGTTCAACATAAGTTGTATTTTTTTGCTGGGAAAACTACATTAAAACATGGGAGCAGGTTCTAAAGAGGAAAGTGTAGAAATAGGCGCAATTTTCATATTTAAAAGACATTTGGGAAGGTGTACGGATAGGAAGGGTCGAGAAGGCTATGGACCAAATCCAGGCAGAGAGGACGAGACCAGATTTCTAGTTTGGTCAATATGGATGAGTTGGAATGTGGGCTGTTTTGTGCTAAGTGATTTTTGACCATAGTTTCTTTAAGTCCTGAAGAAATAAGTTTCCAGAATATTCTATGTGATTATCCTTTATCAAACTGAACCCATTTAAAAGGATAATAACTTGGGGAAAAAAGGAGGAAATAATGACTGCCAAAGGTCTCTTTGTTTGGACCTTTGTTACTTTTTATCTACATACAATGAGTTAACATCTCAGAGAATGAAACATTAAGTCACAAACTGATCAACGTTAGAGATCACAGGAAGATCATTATGATGAAACAATATGTCTATTATATTTCTATGCATCCATATTATGGATTTCTGTTTTGGTGAACATATTGTATGACAGCATAAAGCTTCTTTTCCCTTTCATATAAAGTTCAAAGTTCTGCTTTATTGTTCATACATGAGAAAATATATGACATCACATACAATCCTAAGATTCTTTTCCCTGTGGGCCAAGCAGAATTTCTACTTTCCGGTAGCACCAAAAACTGTACTCAAGAAAAGATACATATACAAAAGAAAAAAAATGCAAAGAAAGAAAGAAATGTAAACCTACTGATTGTACAACACAGAAAATAAATATTCATTAAAGTAAATAAAGTGCAAATAAGGGTCCTTAAATGAGACTAAGATTGAGTTTGTGTTGAGGAGTCTGATGGTGGAGGAATAGCAACTGTTCCTGCACCTGATGGTATGGGTTTTGTGGTATCTGCACCCCAATCCTGATGGGACCAGCAAGATCAGAGCATATCCTGGGTGGTGTGGATCCTTGATGATTGCTGCTGCTCTCTGATGCCAGTGTTCCATGCAAACTTTCTCTTTGATGGGGAGAGTTTTGCCTGTGTGGTATCAGGCTGTGTTCATTAACTTTTGCAGAGCATTCTGTTCAGGGGTATTGGTGGCCCCGCACCAGGCTGTGATGCAGCTGGTCAGCAAACATTTAACTACACATCTGTAGAAATTTGCCAAGGCTTTTGATGCCATACCAAGCTCCTGAGGAAGTAGAGATGCTGATGTGCTTTCTTCACAATGACATTTATGTGTTGATTCCAGGAAAGATCCTTTGAGTTAGTGCCTCCCTGGAATTTAAATTTGATCATTCTTTGCTCACTCTCTCCACCTCTGATCACTGGATTGTACACCTCTGGTTTTCAATTACTAAAGTCCACAATCAGCTTCTTGATTTGATAATATTGAGTATGAGATTGTTGTTAGTACACCATTCAGCCAAGTTTTCAATCTCCCTCTTGTATGCTGACTCATTGCTCACTTTTTATGTTGCCAGTGTTTTGGACTGGACTCTGTGTGGCTGTGGAGGCTGCAGAAGAGCTGGAGGCCAATCTATGGACCCTCCATGACTCTGTGGGCACTTTCTTTTGGTTCTCTTTCTTTGACTGTGAGGATACACTTCAGGAAATTTCTGCTGATGGCAAATCTATCTGCCTTACAGCAGGCAAAAGCAATTTCATGTAATATGACACAGTTTTATTGCAATGACAATAAATTGAATCTAGAGTCTTGAGTTACTGGGGTTCCCTGAAGCCGAGGGAGGGAGTTGTGGGGGAGCCCTGTGGTTACTGATATCCCTGCTTGGGCACCAGTGGGGTATCACATCCGAGTTCAATAATCAGGGAACTCAGAAAGATAGGGAGATAGAATCCCTGCAACATGACTCCATGAGGCAGTGCAGATTGTCCAAGGGAAGTGATCAACATAGAAATTAAAATCATGGAGGCAGCTTCCAAGCTGAATCAAACACAGCAGCTGGAAGCAGCTTGCTGGTCTAACTTGCACCTTGACTCAGGAAAAGTCCGAACATTGTCCAGAGAGGGGAGGGGATTGTCATGTGTTTGGGGGATGGGTATGTGTAGATGGATGGTGATAACCCTAAGGAAAATGTGTCCTATGACACTTCCTCCTCCCTGCATGCCCAAGCATTTACAAGCCTGATCAGTGACCATGCGGTCCCAGGTCTGCCTCGAGGACATCTCGCTGACACTCCAAAATGGGGTGGTAGCCAAAAACAGAGTCATTGAGTGGCCACATAGGTGGTCACTGTGAGATAAGGGGTCCCAAGACTACTCTGTAGGGGGTTAATTGTATGAGGAAACTGATACCACTTGGTAAGCCATGTCGCTGCTTCAGATAGGAGATGAGGCAGCTTCTTTCGCAACAGGAACAAAGTCACCCTGGGTGGTCAGTCTGATCAACAGATGATTGCCAACTCTGTGGGCACTGCCAGAAGGGATCGATAATGGCACCACACTGTGGGAAGAGGTGGAAACTGTGGTCTGAGCCAGGGTCCCTGCCCTCCTAAAATGGGGTGACATGGCACACCATTGACATGGGGATGTGAATTGTTAGCGATTGGGCACTGATTGTGGGCATCTACTGGGGTGCCCTCAAACACCATCACCCAGGGATCTCTAAGGTGAATGGTGCCTTGGTGGGTTATTTACTCACCGCTGCATGCCCCGATCTCAGAGAGGTGGTCTTGCTTCTCATAGGACTGGCAACTGGGAAGGTGGTCCGGAAAGCCATTACCCTCCTGGAGGGATCCGAGTACATGGAACAAAGTGTTCCCACTCAAAGTTTCAGGGCTGAGAGGAAGTTCAGTAACATCACCCTGCCGGTGACTTACAGAGATGTGTGCTCTCTGGAGAGACCATTGCAGGGGGAAGCCCCATGGGGGTGGGGCTGTCCACTTTGACCTGGACCAGCCTCCCCTCTGGTCTTCCCCCACCAGAGGTGGCCACCAATTATATATCTTTTGAGCTCTCCCAACCACCTCTCCCCCACAGGAGAAGACTACCCTTCAAACTGTTCTTCTTCTCGATGTGAGAGTCTATGAAATGCTCATCTCAGAAGACTGTTGTGATCAAATCACTGATTTCAGCCACCAGCTAGCACTGTTTCAGCTACCACCAAGAACCAGTTTTTGCCACTTATCATGCAGAACCTTCTTAGTAGGACAGGCAACTGGTGTTGTCATGGAAACCTAAACCTCAGTATTGGAAATTCGATTGCACCTAATGTGATTCACATTACAGGTGCCAACTTTGCAATGGATCGTTTGTGTTTTTTTTTCCCTCTCTTTTTTAATCACCTGGAGCTGTAGTCATGAGATGGGAGGGAATCAGCCTCAATGAGTGAGGTTTAAAAGGAGTGTAGAGTGGGGGCTCAGACCATTGCAATCTCGGGACTGTTGGAGTAAGAGAAAGAGTGAGGGACTCAGGAGAGCGATGAGTGGAGGGAATCAGTCTAGTTGAGTGATTTTTAAAAAGATAATGGAGCGCAACTGAAGGGTTAAGCAGATTGTTGATTTGTGGGAGTGAGTACTTGAGATAATTGGCAGGGACAAATAAAAAGGAAGGGAGCTGAAGCAGGGTGGCTGGTGTGTTAGTGAAACTTTGGTGAGCTTGCTTCCATTGAGATAAGGCCAGGTGAGGTCATTTTATCCTTTAATTAAATTAGGAGTAGGTAATTGAGTCAGCTAAGGCAGTGGATTGTTCTAATTGTGGGAAATCTGGGATAGCATAATTGTCCCTGATGACTACACCTGCAAAAGCTGCATCTCTTGACAAACTGAGTTAGGGAGCTGGATGAAATCTGGATCATTTAAGAGTGTGATAGAGAGGAGCTTCAGGGAGACAATCACTCCCAAAGGTCAGGAGGCAAGTAGCTGGGTGACTGTCAGGACGGAGAAGGGGAATAGACAGAGAAAACAGAGTGCCCCTCTTAATTCCCATTAACAATAAGTATATCATTTTGGATACAGTTGGTGGGAATAATCAACCAGGGACAAGTTGCAATGGTCAAGTCTCTGGCACTGAGGCTGGACACTCAGCTCAGAAAGGATGGAGGGAAAAGAGGAGAGAAATAATGATAGAGGATTTGACATTTAGGGTGACGTATATTGTGGGAGAGATCAAGAATCCCAGATGTATTTTTTTTCTTTTCTGGTGCCAGGGTCTGTGATACCTTGGATTGAGTTCTTGATTTTCTCAGGAGGGAGGGTGAGCAGTAAGATGTTGTGGTCCACATAAGAACAAATGGTGTGGGTAGGAAGGGTGAGGATGTCCTGCAAAGAAAGTTTAGGGGGTTAGGTGAAAGTTGAAGGACATGAACTCCAGAGTTGTGATCTCAAGAGTGCTGCCTGTGGAACATATGAGTGAGGCTAGAACTAGGAAGTTATGCAGCTTAAATGTATGGCTAGAGATGGTATGGGAGGGAGGGCTTCATGTTTCTGGACAATTGGGCTCTATTTTGCTGGGACAGTTTGCACCTGTACTGGAGGGTGTGGGGGGGGGGGGCTAACATCCTTTTGGGTAGGTTTGCTAATGCTGCTCTGGGGATTTAAACTAGATTGGCAGGGGGATGGGAACCAGGTGTTAGAGCAGATGATGATGTGGAGAAGAATAAAGGTCATGCAAGGACTGCATGTATAGACTAATCAAAGATTTTTAACATGATAGAAATGTTCTCAGGTGTATTTATTTCAATGCAAGGAGTATTGTCAAAAACACAGACTAGTTTAGGGCATGGATTGGCATGTGGGATTATGGCAATTGCTATTAATGAGACTTAGTTGCAAGAGGGGTAGGACTGGCAGCTCAATGTTATGGAGTTCTGTTGTTTCAGATGTGATGTGGGGAGGGATGAAGGGGGAGGTGTGGCATTGCTAGTCAGGAAAATATCATACCTGTGCTTAAACAGGACAGCCCAGAAGGCTCATCTACAGAAGTCATACAGGTGGAGCTGAGGAATGGGAAATGTATGACCAGACTGATGGGGTTGTATTATAAACTGCCCAATTGTCAGAGAATTGGAGGAGCAAATCCATGGAGAAAGAGCAGACTGATGCAAGAAATAGAAAATTGTAACAGTAGGAGATTTTAAATGTCTACATATTGACTGGGATTCCCATACTGTAAAAGGCCTGGATGGTTGAAGTTTGTCAAATGTCTTCAGGAAAGTTTTGTGTCTGTGTCTAATTCTTGTTTTCCAATTAAGGAACCAGAGTGGTCAGGTAGGTGTAGGTGAATGTTTTTGGTCAGTGACCATATTGTCAATAGTTTCAAGTTAATTAAGTACAAGAATAGATCTGGTCTTCAAATTGAGATTCTAAATTGGAGAAAGGCCAATTTTGTGGAAATGAGAAAAAAAATCTAGGAAGGGTGGATTGGGTTGTTTTCTTCTGGCAAGGATGTGTTCAGTAAGTGGAAGGTCTTCAAAGGTGAAATTTTGAGTTCAGAGTTTGTGTGTTCCAGGCAGGATTAATAAGAGGTTTATAGTATAGGCAGCAAGGAGCAAATGAGGTTCTAGAAAAGTATAGAAAATGTAACAAAATACTTAAGATGGAAACCAGGTTGACTAAAAGACATGAGGTTGCTTTTGGCAGATAATGTGAAGGTTAACCTGAAGGGTTTCTCCAAGTATGTTAAGAGTAAAAGGATAGCAAGGGACAAAATTGGTCCCCTGGATGATTAGAGTGGTCATCTGAGGTGGAGGAAGATCTTGGTTTTATTTTGCATCAGCATTAACTCACAAAACTGGCATAATGTATAAGGAAAACCTTGGTTTTAAAGGGGTATTGGAGAGCTGCTTAAGAAAAGGAGGGGGCTATATATGTGGTATAGGCATTAATGAGCTAATTGCAGTGTATAGCAAATGTAAGAGAATGCTTAAGAAGGAAATTGGGCAAAAAGGAGACATGAAGGTGCTTTGGAGATAATGTGAAGGGTTTCTACAAGTATATTAAAAATAAAAGGATAGTAAGGGACAAAATTGGACCCTTAGAAAATCAGAGTGGTCAATTATAAGTGGAAGCTTGTGAAATGGGGGAGATCTTGAACAATTTTTTTGCATCAGTATTTGCGCAAGAAACTGGCATAGTGAACAAGGATGGAAGGGAAGTATCATGGAATATATGGAGTTTAAAGAGGAGGAGGTGCTTGCTGCCTTGCAACGAATAAAGGTAGACAAATCCTCTGGACCAGATGATATTCCCCCTGCACCTTGAGGGAGATGAGTACTGAAATTCCAGGGACCCTAGTAGATATATTCAAAATGTCTTTGGTCATGGGGAGATCCTGGAAGATTGGAGAGTAGCTCATATTCTGCTGTTTAAGAAGGGCTCCAAAAGTAAACAAGGCAATTGTAGGCCAGTGAACCTGATGTCTGTATTGTGAAAATTTGAAAGATTTCTGAAAAGATGTAGATATTTGGACTTTCATCAGCTGATTAAGGACAATCAACATGAATTTATTCATGGTAGGTCGTGTCTAACAAGTTTGGTATAGTCTTTGAGGAAGTTACCAAGAAGGTGATGAGGGAAAGGCAGTGGATGTTGTCATATAGACTTTAGTAAGGCCTTTGACAAGGTTCCACATAGGAGGTTGGTTCACAATGTTAGGATGCTAGGTACACATGAAGGTTGAAAAATAGATTTGAAATTGACTTGGTGGAAGGAAACAGTAGTAGTGAATGGTTCTTCTCAGACTTGAGGTCTGTGTTGAGTGGTGTGCCTCAGGGACCATTATTATTTGTTATCTATATAAATTATCTAGATGTTTGGTTAATTGGATCAGCAAGTTTGCTGATGACACAAAGATAGGAGGCATCATGGACTGAAGAAGATTTTCAAAGCTTGGAGAGGGATCTGGACCATGTGGGAAATTGAGCTAGTAAATGGCTGATGGAATTTAATGCAGATAAATGTGAGGTGTTGCACTTTGGAAGAGCAAATCAGGGTAGGATGTACAAAGTAAATTGTAGGTCATTGAGGAGTGCAGAGGAGCAAAGAGATCTGGGAATACATTTTTCCCTGAAGGTGGTGTCACATATGAACAGGGTTGTAAAGAAAGCATTTGACATCTTAGCCTTTAGAAATCGAAGTATTGAGTATAGAAGTTGGGATGTTATGTTGAAGTTATTCAAGTCGTTGGTGAGGCCACACTTAGAATATTATGTTCAGTTCTGGTCACCCAGCAGCAGGAAAGATATCAATAAGATTGAAAGAGTGCAGAGATGTTGCTGGATCTTCAGGAGTTGAATTACCAGAAGTGAACAAAGCAGACTGAGGGGAAACATGACAGGGGTTTATAAGATTGAAGGGTATGGTCAGAGTAGGTATGAGTCAGATGTTTCCACTTAGATTGGGGGAGATAAATACGAGAGGTCATGGCTTTAGGCTGAAAGGGGAGAGGTATAAGGGGACCATTAGGGGAATTTTTTTCACTCAGAGCAGTAGGAGTGTGAAATGAGCTGCCATCTGATGTAGTGAATGCAGATTCAATCTTGAGTTTAAAAATAAATTGGATAAATACAAGGATAGGAGTGGTCTGGAGGGTTATGGAATTAGAGTAGGTCAGTGGGATTAGCTAGTTGGTCAGAACAGACCAGAAGGATTGCATGACCTATTTTTTTATCTGCTGTAACATTATATGGAAACGACCAGTGCCATAGAACATGTAGAGATTAGAGGAGGAGACACTTGCTGCCTTACAGTGAATAAAGATGTATAAATTCCCGAGGCCTGACGTGATATTTCCTCGGATCTTGAGGGAGACTAGTGTAGAAATTGCAGGGAAGAAATATTTAAAATATCCTTAGCCATGGGTGAGCTGCTGGAGGATTGGTGGGTAGTTCGCCTTTTTTATTTATAAAAAAAAAAGGCACCAAATGTGAGCCAGGAAATTACAGGCTGGTGAGCCTGATGTTAGTAATGAGTAAATTATTGGAGGATATTCTGAGAGATTGGATTTTCAAGAATTTGGATAGCCAAAGGCTTTGTGCATGACAGGTCATGTTTAACAGATATTGTAGAGTTTTTTTGAAGATGTTACCAAGAAAATAGATGAAGAAAATGCTGTCTACATGGACTATGTCAAGTTCCCATATGGGAGGTTAGTTTGGAAGGTTTAGAAGATAGGTATCCATGGAGAAGTTGCAAACTGATTTTGAAAATGGCTGGATGGCAGAAACCTGAGAGAAGTGGTGGATGATTGCTACTCAGACTGGAGGCCTGTGACTAATGGTATGCTTCAGGAAATGGTGCTGAGACCATTGTTGTTTGCTCTCTATATCAATGATCTGGATGATAATGTGGTACATTAGATCAACATGTTTGCTGATGACTCTAAAGCCCCTTTCACACTTGCAAGTAATCCCACAAATTAACTGCCAATTGGCCTTTAGTGTCTAGTGTGAAAGGAAAATCTTTTCAACCCCAGCATTTGATGATGTCGTCTCATGCCAGGGATTGATGGTCTCAACCCTTAGTACAACACCTGGTGTCTACAGGTGCCAGTATTGCAATCAAACAAATATAAAATGGACAATTGCATTGTGGGTTTGAAATGACCCAAGTTTTTGTGTAAGTGCAGGAACATGAAGGAAGAAGATTAAAATTAAGCTATAAACTTTGGGGAGGGGGGTGGGTCCCATATACACTGGGAAAGTTGGTAGTGCTACAGTGCACAATTTATAAAGATTGAGGGGAAAAGTGATGATGGACCTGACTTCCCATGTGGCAGTAAAACCCATTCATGAGTGTTCCATGCATGCTGCAGAACACACAGCTTTCTCTACCAAATAAAATTCTGAGATGGCAGGTCCGTCATTACTTTTTCCCTCAGTATTGTATGCGATAGTGTGCCACCAACTTTCCCATACTGTTTAAAAATTCTCTTCTATTGCTATTTATGGCTCGCACTTTCCCAAGGTCTCTTACAAAGGTTTATATAGGTTGGTGCAACAACAGGGGCTGAAGGACTCAATGTACTGTATATAAAGCTTAATTGTTATAATTAGGCATGATTAATTTTATTCAACATCATAATACATTGATCAGGATTTAGGACAGGTCCACCTTGATGCAACATGACATCACCAGTAGAAGGTAGAACTATCCTAACCCCACAGGTGGCTCCTTGCAAGTATGAAAATGTTCAGTGTCCCAGTTAGGAGTGGTCAAGTGTGAAAAGTCAAATCACCACTCCTATTCTGGGACACTGAATGGCTGATTTAGTGGGATGCAAGTATGAAAGGGGCTTATGTTTGGAGGTGTTGTGGACAGTGAGGAAGGCTTTCAAAGCTTGCAGGGAGATTTGGGCCAACTGGAAAAATTGGCAAGAAAATGGCAGATGGAATATAATGCAGACAAGTGTGAGGTGCTGAATTTTGGAAGGATAAATCAAGGTAAGACACACAGTAAATGGTAGGGCACTGAGGAGTACAGAGGAATAAAGGGATCTGGAAATACATATCTAATTCACTGAAAGTGATATCACAGGTAGACAGGGTTGTAAAGAGAGCTTTTGTCATCTTTCCCTTCATAAATCAAAGCATTGAGTACAGGAGTTGGGATGATATGGTGAGGTGGTGTAAGACTTTGAGGGCAAATTTGGAAGCATATCAGTAAGATTGAAAGAATGCTGAAAAGATATACTATGATGTTGCCCAGACTTCAGGAACTGAGTTTTGGGGAAAGGTTAAACAGTTTAGGACTTTATTCTCTGGAGCATTGAAGATTGAGGGGAGATTTAATAGAGGTATTTAAAATTTAGGGGCTAGATAGATAGAGTAAATGTAGATAGGCTTTGTCACTGAGGGGAGGTGAGATACAAGCCAGAGGACATGGGTTGAGAGGTGAAAAGTTTAAATGGAATGTGAGGGGTAAAATTTTCAGAGTGGTGGGAGTGTGGAATGAGCTGCCTGCTGCGGTGGTGAATGAGACCTCAATTTGGACAGGTGCATGTTTGGGAGAGGTGTGGACCACTATGGATTGGATGCAGGTCAGTGGGACTAGGTAAAAATGGTTTGGCACAGACTAGAAAGGCCAAAGAGGCCCGTTTCTCTGCTGCAGTGTTCTATGATGGCTGAAAATGTAAGAAAATTATTTGGAATTTATTGATGAATTATAAAGTTCTATTATGGTAATACCTGGTGGAAAAAGGTATCCCCTGTTAGCCTAAAATGTCTCTTCAACATTAGGACATTTGAATTGAAAATAACTAGTTTAATGATGACTATTCCATTTCCATGTTATCTCTCATAATTCATATATCACATTTAAAATTATGAGCCATTAAGCCACATCTGTTTTCTTTCCACTAATCAGAGAAACACTGCATTCTGATACAGATAAGGACAAAAGGAAATCAGAGCAAGATCAGACCATTTAAACTCTTCAACCAAGTCTTTTATGATTGGTCTCCTTTTGCTTTACAAGTTTCTTGACCTACACACTTGTACCTTCATTCTTTTAATATCCAAACAATTTTATTCTTTTAATGAAGTCAATGACTGGGCCAGTAGAATCTTTTGGAGTTTAAAAAAAAAATTCCAAAGATTTTTGAGTGAAGAGATTTCTCCTCAGAGTCCTGAATGACTTACTCCTTTACCTTGACCGTGTCAGAGTCCAGATTTTTCGGTCAAGGACTTAATATGCACACGTGTACATCCACACATTTATCTAGACGCATGGACACACAAATCTATTGAGGTGCACGCTTGTTTATCTAGACATGCACACACTGAGACAGACAGACAGGTGCTCATGCACACAAAATTCACACTGATTTAGAGCATGAGAAATAGAAACAGGTGCAGGTTTTTGGTCCCTTGTGATGCAGTTAGCCAGAATCAGGCACACAAAGATAAAGACTGTACAACAGGCTTTAATCCACAAAGACTTCCACAGACCCAGGCTGCATGTGGCTGCAGCAACTCTGAGTGAGGCCTCGGGAGGCTGGCGCAGGCTTATATCCTGGAGGGTGATTGACACCCGACTGGGTGGGGTTTGATCCCTTCAGGCTGACTGATTGACAGCCAGCCAGGTGTTGTCCTGTCCCCTTGCACTCCTGCAGGTACAGAGGTTGCCCCCTGCAGTAGGCCAGTGGTGTACAACCACATCCCTTGAAACTGTTTTGCCATTTAGTAAGATCAAATCTGATTTTTATCTCAGCACCACTTTCTGATATGAAGCCCACATCCCTCTAGTTCCTTACTATCCATTGTAACAATTATGATAGATCTTTCTGCAGGAAGTGGCACAACTCAATGATAGTCTGCTGGAGAAGCAGAGCCTCACTCTTCTTCAAAAGGAGTGTGTGCTAGCTTGAAAATGTTGGATTCTACATTTGTCCCCAAAAATAAATATACATGTCCTCGTTCATTCCAGGAACACAAATAGCAACTGCTCTCCTGCAGACGACAGACCAGCACAATATAGACAAGCAATGGGTTCACTGCCTCTTCTCCCAATTTGTCTGCAGTCACAGACTGGGTATGGAGGAATTCTGTAATCCGGAAACCTCTCATTTTGATTTTTGTCATCCATGGATGCAGACGTAAAGTCTCTTATGAATCACTGATAACCACAGGCAGCATGAAAGATGAGTGGAACAAAAATGTAGCTCTCCTAGCTTGGCAGTAACAGGCAAAGCTTTGCCAACTGTGGCTCTGAGCAAAGCTTTTCCGACAGAATGTTAAACGACTTTGTGGCAGATGCACAGGTTCACTGCTCCATTACATACAGTGTATCTGTGGAGCTCCATAATTTTTCATTTATATAGTACCTTGGAAAAGTAAGCATTCCTTGCAATGCCTCTTCTAAATCTCTTATTGTACATCTTTTATTTTAATTATTTCCTTTATTTGCTCCTCTGCTCCAGTTTTATATTTGAAATCAAACAGTTCACATATAATTAAAGTGCATATTCCAGATTTTATTCAAGGTTATTTTTATATATATATATTTTTTTTTACTTGACCATGTAGAAATTGCAGTACTTTTTACACATAGCCCCCTCCTTTCAAGGCACCATGATGTTTGTGATTACTCGGGTATGTTTAACTGCTTCAGTGGTGCAGGTATAAGAGAGTTGGGCTTGCTTCAAAGCTTTTGATCACCTTTGTTGTCTGTAGTTGCCGTTTTTCCAAGGTGTGGTGGTGCACCACCAGACTACTGCAGGGGGAAACCTGTACTTGCAGGAGTGTAAGGGGACAGGACAACACCTGGCTGGCTGCCAATTAGTCGGCCTAAATGGATCAAGCCCCACCTGGTCGGGTGTCATTCACCCTCTGGGATATAAGCCTGCGCCGGCCTCCCGAGGCCTCACACTGAGTTGCTGAAGCCACAGCCAGCCTGGCTCTGTGGAGGTCTTTGTGGATTAAATTGTGGTGCGCTGTTAGATAGAATCAGATACACACAAGGTAAAGACTGAACAACAGGCTCGGGTGTTGAGGAGGTACCTTGCACAGACCACATTCATGGGGGGCTTGTACAAGTTCTTGAGTGTCCATTGTGCTCTTGTATGTGAGCAGCCTTTGGTTACCTGGAAGGCTTGGGGACCCAGCTTTGACCGGAGTAGGACCAACCTCTTCCAGTCAGAGTCCAGGATGTCACCCTCGTGTGCCTCGACGATTGCTTTGACTGCATGCTGCCAGATCTCGAAGCATATCTGGGCTTCCAGGTGGCATGAGTCGACCTCCTGGATTCTGACACTCGAGAACTTGTACAAGCCCCCCATGAATGTGGTCTGTGCAAGGTACCTCCTCAACACCCGAGCCTGTTGTTCAGTCTTTATCTTGTGTGTGTCTGATTCTGTCTAACAGCGCACCACACAAGGTGAGGTCTAGAGTTGTGCCAATGAAAGTCAAAGAAGCCATTGAAGTTGAAAAATGAGAATAAAACAGTAATAGACTCTGATGTTTCTTTATTCTAATGAAGAAACTTGGGTTTTTTATAACAACTGTACTTCATAGCGACAGTACACATGATCTTGTGAAGGCATCCATTTTGAATCTACTCCTAGCTGCAACAACTCACCTCTGAATCGTTCCAGTGGTCAGAATTATCATTAGCGCTGTATCCATTCCCTTTCCTTGAGATGTTTAATCTAACAACGTGGCACACTAATACAGTATTCATTTCAATTTACAGTTCAATACAAATGTAAACACAAACATCAAGAGCACAAACTTTTTAAGTATGCAGTTCTTTTAGAGATTCCGTCTGTCAGGTGCCTTGCTAGCAGGAGTGAATCTTCTTAACACAGGTGCTTGTGTTGGCTCTGCTAGTCCACTACTGTCTAGCACTGGTGGTGCTTTCTCTGTTGCTGTGGAGGCTGGATCCTTTGATTTTTTCTGTTCCTGCAGTATTTCTTGTGGTTACAGCAGGCTCTTTTGATTCTTCCTCAGCATTTGACCATCTTCTGTCTTGACAGTGCAGGATCTTAGATTTACTTCCTCCAAGTGTCAGAATCTCCGTCTCACTGGGTCATGTTGTGCCAGTGGCCTTAAGCTTCTTTCTGACTTGTCATAGTTTGCTTTTTGCATCTTCAACATCTCTCTTTTTTGGATCTACAGAGTAGGGAAGTGTGGTGCATAGTTTACATTCCATCAGAAACTCAGTGGGTGACATGCCATGTTCAAGTGTTGAGGCTCTAACTCATTTGAGCTAGATAAGGATCTGAGCCGCTGTCTGTGCTTTCTTGAGTAACTATTTACCTATTGAACTCCTTTCTCTGCTTTATTGTTTGATTGTGGATGCAGAGGAATTGAAGTAAAATGTCAAAAATCATATTCCTCTGCGAAGTTCTGAAATTCTCTACAACTGTAGCATGGTCTATTGTCACTAAAAAATTTGAGGAATTCCATGTCTTGCAAAGATCAATTTCATATATTTGATCACGCAAGCAGCAGACATGTTAAGAAGCAGATGAATATCTGAATAGTTTGATAGTTAGTCAATAACCAGCAAATAATTATTTCAATGCATGTGAAACAGATCAGTCCCAACTTTCTGCCATGGATCCACTAAGTCCATTATGATCATGGGTTCATTTGTCTGCTTTGCATGATGTTTCCAACAGGTCTCACAGCTGGAAACCATCCTGTCAATGTCAGCATTTATCCCTGTCCAATAAACACTAGTTCTGACCCTCCTCTTGAATTTTTCCATTCCAATATACCTCTCATTCCCCCTTTTCAGCATTTATTTTTCAGTGATTGAAGAATGACTATTCTGCTCTGAAGAGAATCTCATAGACAACACTCAGCTCTGATGTTGTAGTATGGCTGCATTCACCTCTAGGCCATTCTTTATTCAGATTCTTGATGACCTTCTGTAGGACTGTCCTTTCCAGTTTCAGCTGTGATCTGCTTCGATTTCCTGTCATTACAGGAAGAGATTGTGATCAGGTTAATGTGGAGATTCACATCTGTCTCTGTGGAACTCTCAATTGTGTGCTTTGCTCTGCATGGTTGCCCTCGATAATACATTAGCTAACATGATAGGTTTTCATGGTGTGCACACCCTCTTGACTAGGCTCATGTTTTCACATTCTTTGTCACAAAGCAGTGACTCATGTCCATCTGGGACTTGGGTGAACATGAGGTGGTGTTCTTTAACTTTCACTTTGAGTTTCATGTACCTTTCGTGTTGATGCTCTGTCCATTGCAAGCTTTGAGCTGTACGGGATTTGCATGGATGTATAGCTTTATCTTCATTGCCCTTGTGTTGTGTTCACTGATCAAAATATTTGTCCCTGTGTCCAGCTTTTTTTAAATTTTTTTAAATTTTTCACACTATGAACCAAATTAACCAAAATACACACAAACATTATGCTCTTGAATATACACAGTGTCATTTTCTCCCCTTTTTTCTCCTTCCCATTCCCTCCCTACCCACTAAATGTTCAACATATACAATAAACCCATTAAACAATTTCATCACACAATGAAAATAAACAAGAAAATTGTGTCATCTACTTTTAAACACTGGGTCAGTTCACTTTGTCTTCTTCTCATTCTGTCATTTTAGGGGGTGGAGGTCCGCGGTAGGCCCTCTCTGTTGTGTTCCATGTACGGTTCCCAAATTTGTTCGAATACTGTTATGTTATTTTTAATTGTATGTTATTATTTTCCAATGGAATACATTTATTCATTTCTATGTACCATTGCTGTACTCTCAGGCTCTCTTCTGATTTCCAGGTTGACATTATACATTTTTTTTGCTACAGCTAAGGCTAGCATAATAAATCTTTTTGAAAGGAATATTTTATCCATTTGTATGCAATGACACAGTCTGCTGATTCTGCTTGACTCTGTTCGTGTTTGGCTGTTCAGTGCCTGTTGGTTTATAGTCTTTCTGCACGACCATTCCAACTTAGTGCATCAGTGAGCACAGTTTCTTCTATAGTGTGCACACTTTCAATTCTGTTTTGTTTCCCTTTGGAAAAACATTACATAATGATTCTGCCATTTGCACTTATTACAGACTTTTCGATAGGCTGGGCATTGCTTTGTGTTGTGCTGCCTCATTTGCAATTGAATGTGTCTCCACCTTTTTGTTGTTTCCTATATCTCATTTTTATTGTGTGTCTGTCCAAACACTGTGGCTATGACTATACCTTCACTTTCACTGGCAGTTGCACGATCACCAAAATTATTTCTCATGCTGCAGAGCTATTTAACTAGTGTGGCATATCTTCACTCTTCCAGCTGAGGTAAGAGTTTGAGGAGGCGTGTTATGACACCAGAAACCCTGGGAAATTTCGACAGATGTGTGGTGTAAAGTGTGCTGACCAGGTGCATTAGGGCCTTGTATAGGGACACCAATACCTCTTAATGAAAAGCCCTCCAAAATGTCGTGGTCACAGCCCTGGATATTGCAGGCAAAACACTCTCCTTCATTGAATACATCTACAGGGAGTGCTGCCATCAGTAATCATCAAAGACCCACACCACCCAACACACACTCTATTCTTGCTGTTGCCATTAGGAAAGAGGTATAGGTTCCAAAAGACCTGCACCACCAGGTTCTATCTCTCGACCATCAGAATCCTCAATGAAATATTCAGTCAGAGACTTTAAGGACTCTTGTGCACTTTATTGATTTTTCTTTGCTCTCTCTATTGCACAGTCAATTGTTTAAATTTGTTACCTTTTTTGTTCTTTTGATTGTTTGCATGTTTATGCTGTGTACAGTTTACTTTTTTGCACCACCAATTAGAAGTAATTCTGCTGCACCTGCAGGAAAAAAACTCAGGGTTGTATGTGATGTCATATAGGTACCCTGACAATAAATCTGAGATCTGATCTGAACATTGCAACAAATTTTCTCTTTATTATCAATAATTCAGAACACAATTTGATCATCAAATTTTGCAGTAGTCTGAAATTACATGTTCTTGTTTTTAATTTCAAATCCTTTTTATATTTAAAAAAAAAGCATCAAAGCTCTCTCCCTGTGTATGTGTGCAAAACACATACCTATAAATCTTTTCACTCTTCTTTGGTGAACAGAGTTCATCAAACATCTCAATAACCTTGTCAAACTATCCCTGGTCAGAATGTGTTGAAAACCTCTAGTGCTTGAGGTCACACCATGGTAAGTAGCAGTGCAATCTTCTGTGCATCATGTTTGCTATTGAGTCCAATGGCTTCCAGGTACAGCATGAATTGTTGTTTGAACAACCTCCAATCATGGTTGAAATTCCCAGTCCAATTTACAGCATCAGGAGCACTCTCCATGCTTTCTGCTGCTAATGACCGATTCTCTCTCTGCACACTCCTGATATTTCTTCCACTTCTGGTATCATCCACACTCCTGGTACATGTTGTTTATTATGTTGTAATAAATAATCTTGGATTCTTTTATAACAACTATACTTTACCAGCTACAGTTCTCACTCACGACCTCATGGAGACATCGATTTTTGAACTTGCTCTGAGCTGCAACAAACTCATCTGACTCTCTCTCACTACCAGTACTGTATCATTTCACAGACATCATCCAAACCTTTGGATTACCAAAAGCAACAATTTGGGACATCGTTAAGAAGAAAGTGTACAGGTGAGATCAGTAATCAAGCAGGACTGGTCATCTAAGGAAGACCTCCAGTGCTGATGACAGAGAAACTCCCAAATGCATGTCAGACTTCCCTCATCAATGACTATGGTCCTCAGAAGACTTAATGAAGAGAAATAGAGGCTACACTGCAATGTGCAAACCACAAAACTTTTTTTTTCCAGAATTCTGCAGGCTCCTTTAAATACTTATTGGCAAACTAATCTGGTCATTCTTTCTGTGGCTAACTAGTTGCATCTTACAGTGCAGCCTTTGTATTTCTTTACTACTTACCACAGAAGACTCTTGGCTATATAACCTGGTATCTGGAATTTGTGTGTCTGTGTTAAAAATAAATGACAATAATAATTATAGGTAAAAATACTTGTTTAAAATTGCAAAAGTAAAGGTTCTCTGAATTAACACAAAACTTTGAAGATTCCCATCTTTGGTGGAGTGCCTTGGTAGCATTTTGATTGCAACAGCTGTTTGTAGAAAATTGTGTGAAACAGCAATGGCATCGCCCAGGATGAAGAGCTGATTGATGCTTTTCTCTTAAAGTGTGTCCTTGTCTCTGCTTAGTAAGAGTCTGATTCTTTTTAATCTGCAGAGAGGAAACTCCTCCTTCCCCTTCTATATAAGGGAATCGTTATAAAGATGAAAGGGTCAGTTCCCTGATTAAGATTTGTTCATATACAGGTAGACCCACCTTACATTGGGGTTCAGTTAAGAGACTCATGTCATAAATTGAAATTGTCGAAACTTGAATTTATGCGCAAAAATGTGAGATTTGCTGGAAAAATGCAAGATTTCACTGAAAACAATGCGAGAACAGAAGCATTGTATGTTGGGATATCATAAGTAGGGGTCTATCTGTTGTGTGTAGCTTTGTAAATCATAGATTTGCAGCATATATTTTCTCTCTGTTAAGTTTAATCATCATCCATGAAGAGCAAGTCAGGGGAAAATTTTCAGAACTGCAACAGCCCAGGTAATGAATAGCAACACAGCAGAAGTCAATACTATTGAACCTACTTGAATTACAACCTCCTAAGAGATGGATGCCTGCCCAAACGGAGCTCAAAGCAATTATACACACAAAAACAGACTAAAAGTCAGCCTCTCTCAAGGTGGCAAAGGAAACTATGTAGTACATCTTTCAGCATGGAACATAACAATCACCTTTACCAATGCATGAATCTTTGCTGTGATCTTATGGAATAGCAGTGTCATGTGGCTCAAACTGTCATAAATTCACCAACATTCTAAATATTCAGATTGTCAGCAAATCTTAAAAATCTCAACATGCAAGTGTTCTATTTTGTAAATATACCTCTTTGGGATGTATCCCATTTCTGCAAACCTTCTGAACAGATTACAGATAGGAATGAGGATCTAGAATAAGACTTTCTATGTGATATCCATAGTGCTCCAACACAGTTCTGCTTGGTGGAATCAGCGTGAAATTCCCCTGTTACGCTATGATTGGCTGCTGCCAGGTGGAAATGCCTTCCAAGGCCGATCTTACCCTTTGCAAGCTCCCCATTCCACTCTGCCTTGATCAGTCAATGAGGGTGATGGCTGTTTCAGTCTATAGTTAATAAAAGCCTGTCAGTTTCACAACCTTGGTCTTTTGTGATTTATTGATGGTGCATCAATGACATTTTAGGAATTTTTTTTTAGCCAGGACAAAGTGATCCTGTGTTTCCCAAGGATTTGATAGTTGGGGTAGTAGAAAGTGGAAGGCCCGAATGGGCTAGGAAATTATTTATTCCATTACATCTGTGCCAACACTGAAAGAGCCAAATATTTAAGAAAATCCATTTGTGAAATAATTTGACAATTTTTGCTAAAATTCTACTTAACTCTATGAAGCATTTATTATTTCAAAATTGTAAATAATCTGGAAAAAAAAATCAAATTTTCTCTTGTTGGAAAGGATGTTACTGGAGTTTGAGATACTGACTCGTTATTCCCTGAAGTGCAAGAGGCCGAGGGTTGAATTAAGGATGTTTATAAAATCAAAGTAGCCTAGATAAAGAAAATGCTCACAGATTTATATCCCCAATTGTAGATGTTTCTGGAACTAAAGGGCATACGTTCAATGTGAGAAGGCAACTTTATCAGTTAGAGGATGTTCCATACCTGGAATGAGGTGCCAGATAAACCTGTGGAAGCAGGAGCAATTTCAAAGTTAAAATGACATTGGACAGATCTATGGACAGCAAAAGTTTAGAAAGATTTGAGACAGGTGGTTTAGTATCAAGACAATAATCTCTCCCTCATGACAGCAAGACCAAATAACTAGTTATGGGTATTCGGAGGAGGGGCAAAGCTCACACCCTGATCCACATCTGCAATGGATAACGTAGACGGCTTCTAGTTCGCAAGGGCAAATATTGGCCATGACTTGTCCTGGTCCAGCCATCTTGCTGCCATAGCCAAGAAAGTGTATAGGTTCTTTCTCTTCCTCATTAGCCTGAGGGAATTTGTCATGTTGCCAGCATCCCTACAAGTGTATCACTGAGTTGTATGGGAATTTCTACCACCTAGACTGCAAGAAACTGCAGAGGGATGTGAACATGGCTCAGGCCATCATACATATACCACCTGCACGCGCCCCCCCCCCTCCCCCAATCTCCTCCACCTCTAATCCCAACATAAAATCTAATACCACCCTTGCCACATTCTCTTCACCCCTCCCCCAAACCCAATGAGAATGACATGTACTATGTATGAGATGTTTACTGGTTGGCTTGTGAAACAAGTTCTGTCATTGCATCTTGGTATATGTGACAATAAACTTGATTGAATTTATGAGTTGTGGAAATACACTTATCAAGTTTTCCTTATCAAATTGACTTCTGCGTAGAACATCTGTGACATCCCAACTTCTAAGTCTAATTTCTGGTCTCTATATTACTTGAATCTTTCACCTCTGGCATCATCTTAGCAAATCTATTTTATATCCATCCTAGCGCAGTAAAGCAATGACACTGTATTATCAAACAAATAGAAAGAAAAGTCCTGAACTGAAAGGCAGTTAAAATGCTAATTTTCTACAAAGGTGGAATAGAAATGTAGAACTTTTGTCAGCAATCAATGAAGATGTCATGGCAATTGTGTCGAGACTTCCTGATCCTGGATATGAATTGTCTCATGTCAGTCTTCCTTTAGATTGTGATCACAGAAAGATAAACTGTCAAAGATGGAAATATTGACTGATAGATCTGGCAAAAAAAAAACTGTACGGACAACCATGGTTATAAACAGAAATCTACACAGGAAAGCACACATCAGATACAGTCGGCAATGTAGGGAATTGGATTTTCAAATCAAACTAACCTTTAGCATGGGAAACATGTTTGTTACTTTATACTATTGTAGATTAAACAAATTGCATTGAGTGAAATAAACAATTGCTCTATGTTCATATATATTAGACACTTTCAGGTGGCCAATTGCCCCGCGTGTAAAGCCACATGTTTAGGCAATTGTTTTGAAGCCACCTGAATGTGCAGGAGGCGCTCTTGAGGCGAGCTACGTAACCCTCCTCCGAGAGGGATAATCAGCTCAGCTCAGTGGCTCCCCTAGCCACCTGAATGCAGCTGGCTGAAAGCAGATGTTAAAGGGTCAGGCTGCTGATCACAGCTGACACTGGGCAGGAGCCGGAGTGTGCTCAGAGCCGCATCCTGTGCAGCTGTGTCCTTCAGGTGGCCAGTCTTGCGCTTTAAACGCTGCCACATGAACGGCAATCTTAGCGTAGAATGCACCTGAAAAACCCTATTGTAACATGTACAATTTTCTTCAGAGTGGATTGTCAGCCAGAAAATGTAACACATTTCATTTCTGGTAATGGGCCTTCAAACTGAAACATCAACTTTGCTTCTCTTTCCATAAATGCTGCCTGAATGCTGAGAGCTTCCAGCACTTTTTTTTGCAACATTTGTAGCATACATGGCTTGAAATATTTATATGAGCAGCTACTCATGTTAACTGATGCTGGGCCAAAATAATACTGAAGGTTCAGAGAGTGGAAATTAGTCCTTATTGGCTAATGCAATGTTTTATGATGCATCCTCATCTACACAGATGCAGAATGAGGTGCATGATTCTATGCATGTCTTTTAGCATGCAGCATTGCTTGTTAACTATAAAAAGGAAATGTCAAAACATTAGGTGAAATAATGTTGGAGCTTTTCATCTTGTGTGAAGAAATAAATTTATATTCACGGAGCTATACAGGTGCTTATCATTTTAACCGAGATCCTTTGGACTCGACACCTCTCGGAATTCGGATTGTTCCAGATTTTGGAATTAAAAATGGTGGCGGTACAGATTAGCACAAAACAATGGAGCAGCGCTTCACTGAAGTTGGATCAATGAGCAATGACTTTCTTCGTTATCCATAATACCCCACTCTGGGGGAACCACTCTGGGAAACACAGAGTGCTTCGAGCTGTGTGGAGGATTATACGTAACAAAGATGGCCATTGATCCCACATTAAAATAAAAAGAGTCTCACCCCACCAAGCTCCACAGTGCGCTTGTCTGCCTCCTTCCAGCCTGGCTCGGCTGCACTCTCCCTGCTCGCTGCCCGAGTTGCCTTTTCTCCTCGCTCTCTCCCGCCCGCTGACCGAGCAGCATTCTCTCTTCGCTCTCTCCCTGCCCGTCCAAGTCGTGCTGCTGCTCTTTCCCTGCTCGCCCACCCAAACCACGTCCTCTCCTCACTCTCTCTAGAACACCCGAAAATAAACGTGGAGTTTTTAAAAAAAGGTTTGGCTTTTGGATGTTTTCAGAATCACAGATAAAGGATAAGAACCTGTAACAAGTTATTTGAATGGGAGCAGCTCATGAAAATTTGGGAAGATGTAACTTCTATGGTTATTTTGATTGTATTTTACATTCTCACTATGGGTCTTTTTTTCATCTGAGTGGAATATTTACAAATTAAAATACAAAGCTTGGGAAACGCAGCAGATCATACAGTGTACTTTATATAGCAAATATAAAGATATATAGCCAACATTTTGATCTTGAGCACTTCATCAAGGAGAGTCCATTGAAACAAATCGCAGAAAACTAACATGCAGGTATAAATGAGTGAGGTAAACCACTGTTACGCTATGATTGGCTGCTGCCGGCTGGACACACCTTTTGATACTGATCCTACCCATAGACCTTTGCATGCTCCCCATTTCAATCTGCCTTGATCAGTCAATGAGGTTGATAGCTGTTGGTCTATAGTTAATAAAAGCCTGTCAGTTTTTGATTACTGATGATGCATTAATTTTATTAAGTATAAATTTTAAAGAAAGATTGAACAGTACTTGAAACTTGAGAAGTTCATCATAGACCCTCAATCATCTGATGCCAGAACACTTTTGAACTCTGTCTACGCTGTTTGGATGGTGGCTGCAGACGTTATCACCACAGAATAAAAACCAACTGAGGATTCTCTTCTCGCAAGTCAGACCCCTGGTATTCACGATGATCAGCGATGCCAGTTCATAAACAGAGACCATGAGATAATGAAGGCCCAGTCTTGTAAGAGGGTAAATGAGGTCTATGCCAGGCACCTCCTAGCCACCATAAAGCAGCACCTGGTGAGTTAAGCACTGACTACCGACGGGTCCTCCAGAACCTATGCCAGAGAGTGGAACTGCAAGACCATGATAGGTGCCTAGAACACTAAGGGCCTCATCTGGGATGCTTATGTAGCTGGCATCCACTCTGGTTACATCAGACAGAGACTCTGGAACAAAAGGTACTTGATCCAAAGAGGGCATTTGAGCTGTCAGAGATGCAGGAGGTGGCCCTCCAAAACTCAGATAATTACTCAGCCGCCTCTTGGTTGAGGAGGGTGCTGCAATCTTAGAATGGGGGATCATCCCATGACGTGAGCGACTGATCGTTGACATCATCCCACTCCTCTAGTGACCTGACCTCGAAAGCTGTTGTGGGTGATCACCCCAATTACTACTTCTGAGGACAGGATAAGCACCCAAGGAAATACTGCCCTGACAAGGAGGTGAAATGTGCTAGGTGCAGTAAAAAGGACATTATGCCAAAGTCTGCCAGACCAAATCATCCACAAAACTTAGCAGCGCTGTATGTGGACAGTCACCTCCCTGGACAGTCACCTCCCTGGACAGTCACCTCCCTGGACAGTCACCTCCCTGAACAGTCACCTCTCTGGACAGTCACCTCCCTGGAGAGTTACCTCCCTGGAGAGTCACCTCTCTGGACAGTATGATCAGTGCCATCTCCTCTGTGAACCAGCGATTCAATATTCAAGTCATATGGGGCACCATTTTGGACCACGCAGCAAACGCCATCTTCTCAAGCCTACGAAACCATGGGAGAACAGTGAGGTTAGTCATCTTGGGATCGAGGATGTCCATCTGGGATCGCGAGCACCTGTCAGACTCAGACAGTGAATCTATACTGGCGTCCATCATCCTGAACCAAAAGAGACCACATGAACTCGCCAGGTCCACGATGGACATCCAAGTAAATGGGCACGTTATGAACTGTTTTATCTGATAGCAGGAGTACAGAAATTATTATTCACCCCAATACTGCTAAGCACCTATCCCTCAAGCTACATGTGATAGTACAGATTCTATCACCAATGTGTATATGTACAGATTGTAGTGTAGGATGACTGTGATTGGCTGAGAGGATAGCCATGCCTCCTGGCAGGTCTTAAAGGGTTGCTCCTAGCCAGACCAGGTCATTCTGGATTGGTCGACCTACATGTGATTCTTCCAGTCTTCTAGTTGATAAAAGCCTTGGTTTGGATCAACAAGCCTTTGATTCTTTCGACACGCTCCACAATTTTATTAACTGGAAAGTTTTGAAGGGATGGAGCATATGCTACGGCTGAAATGCCTCAACATCGGCCCACAGTTGGCTACAGCCTCAAATGACTTTAAGCACTGGGTGAGGTGCTTCAAAACATACTTACAACTCTTTGACCCTGCTGTGATAGAAGACAGCCATCGACTACTAATATTGATGACTATGGTGTCCCCGAGAGTCTACCAGAACATCCAGGATGCGACCACTTATGCCACAGCCATGCAGGTGCTGAAAGGGCTCAACAAGTGACTCGTGAACAGGGTCTATGCTTGGTAAAACTAGCAACAAGGAGGCAACAGTGCAGTGAGTCCTGTAGAGCTTATATTCAAGCACTAAGGGCAATGGGCAGGGACTGTGCCTGTACAGACAGAACTGCTGCGGAAACCACAGACGATCTCATTCTGGATACCTATGTGGCCAGAGTCCCATCGATTGAGGTGAGGCAGCGCCTGCTAGAACACGGGGGAGAAAACCTAGAGGACGTGATCCAGATTGCAGAGACCCCTGTCTTAAGTATGGACGTGTACTCTCTGGGCTGGACCCCACGCTCTGATGTGAGTAGGATGCCCTCCCTCAACCCTACTACCCCCCAGCAAACCAATGGCCTGGCGGCTGCCACTACGCTGCTCGATGTGACCCCGAAGTGTTATTTCTGCAGGAGGGATAAGCACAGCAGGTCCCAGTGCCTAGTGAGAAAAGCCAGGTGCCAGAAGTGCCTTAAAAATGGCCACTTTGCTGTAGTCTTTTGCTCCAAAATGGCCACCGTCAAACACAGTGCCTCGTGTGAAGCCCAACCGCCACCCTCCCATTCAAACATTTCTTCCTCAGAGCTTTCGAACAATGACGCTGAGCACGGAAGGTACAACCCACCTTCGCCGCGATGAAGTTTGCCTGCTTCACCCTCTCTCACGAAGCAACCTCTGACCAGGCCCCAGCCCTGACTTCAATGGCTGCCGCTGCTGCCAACCAGGGACCCGCCGCTGCCATCACCGCTGAGCCTGCCGCCACTACTGACACTGCTGACCGGGCACCCGCCGCCACTGAGGCAGCCGACCAGGTACCCACCGCTGCTACTGACGCTGCTGACCAGGGACATGCCACCGTGACTGACATGGTACCCACCGCTGATGACTGCCTGACTGATCACCCCACTGCCGACAGCAAGCAGCAACCCCCAGCACTTACCGTTGGCTGGCCAACACCCCCCAGCAGGCTGCAGGCAGCAGCAGCAACTCCTCAACGCTGACTACTCTGGCCCGACTGTTTCTGTGACATCACTACGCACACTTTGCATGACGTCATCACGTGGGACTGCACTGTCCCCACTACAAGTCACTGCATCAGTAACCCTAGACCAGGATTGCCCCCATCCCCTCACAAAAGCAATGGAACTGATTAAAGTGCATGGACACTGTACCAATTGCTTATTTGACTCGGGGTCAATGGACAGTTTTATCCGCCCAAACCTGACCCACCGTTGCGGACTGGCCATTCTCCCCACTGTCCAGAGGATTTCATTGGTGACCAGATCACACTCGACCAGAGTAAAGAGGTATTGCATAGTGACCCTTAAAGTCCAGGGCATCACGTTCACAGACTTCAAACTATTAGTCCTTCCCCAACTGTGCGCCCCTGTACTGCTGGGACTGGACTTTCAGAGCCAGTTTCAAACCATTTCCCTGCACTTTGGGGGGCCTCACGCTCCACTCTCTGTCTGTAACCACTCCACCCCAGAAACCTCCTGCAAGCAGCAGCCCGAGCCACCCACATCATCAAAGCCACCCACCCTTTTGAGCGTCTCTGCATGGACTTCAAGGGGCCCCTACATCGACTAACTGTAATACCTACATCCTTACAGCCATCAACGAGTACTCCCGCTTCCTGTTCGCTGTGCCCTGCTCACCCATCCCCGCACCCCGGGGCCTCACCTGTAGCCTCTCCACCCTCCGAGTTGCTCTTCACAAACCTCACCCCTGGCTGGAAGCCTGTGGCCACCAAAAGCCGGCCATATAGTTATGAACACAGGAAATTTATCACAAGCGAGATGTGCAGACAGCTGGATGAAGGCATTATCAAAACTAGCTCGAGTCCCTGGAGGGGCTATGTGGTGGTTTTTAAAAACGGGGAGAAATCATGGATGGTGGTTGACTACAGCCAGACAATCAACCGCTTCATGCTTCTGGATGCGTACCCCCTTCCACGGATCATGGATGTGGTGAATCAGATCGCCCAATACCGTGTGTTCTCCACCACTGACTCGCGTTCGGCCTATCACCTGCTCCCAATCTGCCGAGAAGACTGACCTTTCACGGCCTTCGAAGCGAATGGGCAGCTGTGTCAATTCCTCAGGGTACCCTTTGGGGTCATGAATGGCATCACGGTCTTTCAATGTGAAATAGACTGGATGGTGGACCAGAACGGGCTAACAGCTACTTTCCCATTTCTGGACAATGCCACCATCTGTGGCCATGACATGGAGGATCATGATGCCAACCTCGAAATTATTTCAGACTGCAATTCGGCTGAACTTGACCGACAATTTCGACAAGTGTGTCTTCCGGACCACTCGGCTCACAATTCTAGGTTGCATGATGGAGAACAGGGTGGTAATGGCAGACCCTGACCACATGCATCCCCTCATGGACATGCACCCCCCCCCCCCCCCCCACCACAGCTAGAATGCACTCAGACGCTGCCTGTCCTTTTTCTTCTTCTATGCCCAATGGGTTCCACACTATGCTGACAAGGCACGGCCACTCATTGAGACCACCTCCTTCCCCCTTTCAACCGAAGCTAGATCAGCCTTCAACTGCATCAAATCGGACATCACCATCGATGAGTCCATCCTGTTCCAATTCAAGAGCGATGCGTCCAACTTTGCACTGGCAGCCACTTTGAACCAGGCCGGCTGGCCAGTAGCCTTCTTCTCCAGAACCCTCCTGGATGCTGAAGGTCGACACTCCTCTGTCAAGAAGGAGGCCTAGGCCATAGTTGAAACAGTACATTGTTGAAGACACTACCTCACTGGCAGGCGCTTTACAATGCTGACTGACCAACGCGCAGTCTCCTTCATGTTTAGCAATACCCAGCGAGGTAAGATCAAGAATGACAAAAATCGCCAGGTGGAGAATCGAACTCTCCACCTTCAATTATGACATACTGTATCGGCCTGGTAAACTCAATAAACCACCAGATGCGCTCTCCGGGGGACTTGCGGCAACATACAACTGGACAGGCTGCAGAGATTCCACGCGGAGCTCTGTCAACCAGGGGTCACTAGGTTCGCGCACTTTGTCAAAGCTTGCAACCTGCCCTACGTCATCGAGGAGATTCGCTCCATGACCCAAGCCTACCCCGTGTGCATTGAGTGCAAGACCCACTTCTTCCGTCCGAAGAACACCCACATCATCAAAGCCACTCACCCTTTTGAGCGTCTCAGCATGGACTTCAAGGGGCCCCTACATCGACTAACTGTAATACCTACATCCTTACAGCCATCGACGAGTACTCCCGCTTCCTGTTTGCTGTTCCCTGCTCAGACATGACCGCATCCTCAGTCATAGAGGCCCTGCACAGCTTCTTCACCATCTTCAGGTACCACAGTTACATCCACAGTGACAGGAGGTCCTTGTTTATGAACGCAGAGCTGCGCCAGTACCTTCTGGAGCATGGTATTGCTTCAAGCAGGACCACCAGCTATAACCCATGCGGTAATGGGCAGGTCAAAAGAGAGAATGCCACCATCTGCTCCCTCCTATGCACCGCAACCAATGCCACCCCCATGAAAGGATGTTCTCTTTCCCGAGGAAATCCGAATGGGGAACAACCATACTGGTATGGCTCATGGTTCCCGGGCCATTCCTCCAGTGAAGCCACGTCCAGTACTCAAAGAACGATCCCTTGGTTGACCGAGTGACTGCTCCATGCGTACCCACATTATGCCTACATTGAGTACCTGGTCGGGCGGGAGGACACAGTCTCGGTAAGGGACCTAGCCCAAGCCAGATCAGGCCCAGCAGTGCTTCCAACCCAACCTCCCCCAAATCCTTCTCTCCCAGGTCATTTGCTTGAACAGAGGGACCAGCACCACCCCACCAGTTCAGGCCAGACTGTTGAGAACACCGTTGGGGAATTGAGCCACACAGTGGCCTCACCCGACGAGCCTGCCAGCGACACAACTCCAGTGACCCCAATTCCGGCACCACGGCAGTCACACCGGATGGTCAGACCCCCTGACCGGTACAGCCCCTAACCTCTACCGGGCCCTTTTTTTTAACTTTTTCTTTTTTTTTCAGCCCTCCATCCACCCTGGGGTCAGTTCTCAAAGAAGGGGTGAATGTGATAGATTCTATCACAAATGTGTATATGTACAGATTGTAGTGTAGGATGACAGTGATTGACTGAGACCATAGCCATGCCTACTGGCAGGTCTTAAAGGGTTGCTCCTAGCCAGACCAGGTCATTCTGGACTGGTTGACCTACATGTGATTCCTCCAGTCTTCTAGTTAATAAAAACCTTGGTTTGGATCAACAAGCCTTTGATTCTTTCGACCCGCTCTACAATACAGTCTGCCAAGATATAACTCGCGTCAAATTCCCATATGGCAGCCATCCAGAGGTCTCGCGTAGTGACTCTGATTGTTGGATACATAGTTTACAAATATTTCAGACTACTCACCAAGCCACAACTCTGTGCCCCAATTGCTACTGGGCTGGACTTCCAGTGTCAACGACCAAAAGTAATATAGAAATTTGATGGGCCCATCCCCCTCATCGTTGGCAATGAGCAATTCACAGGCAGCCCTCTCCATAAAAAGTGTGGCCTCTCAACTCTCAAGGTTGACCCGCTGTTTGCCAACTTCACCCCCAACTGCAAAGCAGTGGCCACCAGGAGTAGATAATACTGTGCCACAGACAAAGTGTTCATTAAGTCAGAGGTTCAGCATTTGTTGTGCAAGGACATCATCAAGTCCAGCAATTGCCCTTGAAGGGCTAAAGTAGTTAAGGTAAAGAATGGGGAAAAGAATCGATTACAACCAGACTGTCAGCTGGTTCACACAGCTTGATGCACACCCACTTCCCCACATATTCGATATGGCCAACCAGATTGCACAATATTGGGTATTCTCCACAATCGACCTGAAGTCAGCTCCTGATCCACCTGGAGGACCACCAGTATACAGCATTTGAAGCAATGGCTGCCTCTATCACTTCCTCCTGGTCCCTTTCAGTGTCACCAACAGAGTCTCCATTTCCCAGCAGTTGATGGACTGCATGGTGGACCACTATAAACTGAAGACCACTTTCCCATACCTTGATAATGTGACCATCTGCAGCCATAACCTGCAAGATCATGATGCAAATCTCAGGCAGCAAAACACCTGAACTTTATTTATATCAAGGACAAATGTGTGTTCCTGACAACATGACTAGCCATCCTCAGCTGCATGGTCGAGAACAGTATCCTTGGCTCTGACCCCGACCAAATGCATCCATTGCTGGAGCTACCTCTCCCACATACTCTCAAAGCACTGAAGGGATGCCTCGGGTTCTTCTCAATTGGACCCCAACTATGCGGACAAGGTTCACCTTTTGGTCAAGTCACCACGTTTCCCCTGCTGGGAGAGGCCCAAGCTGCATTTGACCAAATCAAGGACAACATCGCCAAAGCAACCATAGACAAGTCTGCAACGTTCCAAGTGGAGAGCAATGCACCTGACTTTGCCCTGGCTGCCTCACTCAACCAAATGGGCAGACCTGTCATCTTCTTCTCGCGCACCCTCTAAGGCCTTGAACTTCACCATTCCTCCATTGAAAAGGAGATCTAGGCCATCATGGAGACAATACGCCATCAGAGGCACTACCTCATGGGAAAATGATTCACCTTCCTCGTGGATCAGCGAATGGTCACATTCGTGTTTAATAATAGGCAGAGGGACAAAATCAAGAATGATAAGATCCTCAGGTGGAGAATTGAACTGTCCACTTACAACTATTACATCCTCTACCAGCCTGGCAAACTTAATGAGCCTCCAGATGCTCTATCCCTTGGGATCTGTGCCAGTGTCCAAATGGACAGACTGCAGGCCCTCCATAATAACCTTAATTAGGTTTTTCCATGGGAACCTAACGTTCTCCGTTGAGGAATTCAGCCAATGTCTAAAAACTGCCAGGTCTGCGCTGAATGCAAACCACAATTCTACTGACCGGACAAGGCACACTTGGTCAAAGCTTCCCACCCCTTCAAGCTCCTACGTATTGGTTTCAAGGTGCCCCTCCCCTCCTCCAATCGGATTGTCTACTTCCTTACAATCATCAACGTATATTCACATTTCCCTTTCACCATGCCCAGGCCCAGACATGACCACGGCTATAGTTATCAAGGCCCTCCACAATATATTCATGCTCTTTGGGTATCCCGGCTTGATCCAAAGCAACTGGGGGAATTCATTCATGAGTTAAAAGCTCCAGTAGTACCTGCTGAACAGGGGCATCGCCACAAGCAGGACCACTAGCTACAACTAGAGAGGGAATGGGGAAGTGAAAAGGGAGAATGCAACGTCCAGAAAACCATCCTCCTGGCACTGAGCTCATGGGGCCTCCCCATCTCCCAATAGCAAGAAATCCTCCTAGACATTCTCCACCGTGTCTGGTTACTTTTACATACAGCCACTAGCAATAGGGCTCATGAACAGCAGTCTGTGTCAGGGACTAGGCTGCCCACCTGGCTTACTTCCCCAGGACTGGTCTTGCTTCAAAAGCATGCCAGGCAATCTAAGACTGATCCACTGGTCGAAAGGGTCCATGCTAACCCCTCAGTATGCCTTCGTTATCTTCCCTGATGGGCACGAGGTTGTGGTCTCAATTTTGGATCTGGCACCAATCACCATTGACCACAAATGGATATTTCTGCCCCCCCCCCCCAACTTCTATCTAAGCCTGCAGTTGACCACTCTCCATCCCTGGCTGCTGTTGTCACCCAAGACACACAAGCACCACACTCTCTTATTCCTATATCTGCCTCCCCCCTCCGATGAACTGTAACCGGTGACAACAAGCCAACCCCACAAGTTTCTCAGGGCACTACGGCAGCACCCCAACCATTACGTCATTTCCTGTGGCAAAGGAGACCACCTGACAGACTTAATCTGTAAAAGGTATATTTGTTTCATTTCCTTCTCACCCCGCAGGACTCTTCTTAAAAATGGAGGGGCAAATGTAGTAAACCACTCTTATGCTCCAGCTGGACATGCCTCCCAAGACCAATGCTACTCATAGCCCCATGCATGCTCCCTGTTCCACTATCCCTTGATCAATGAGGTTGACGGCTGTTCCAGTCTATAGTTAATCAAATCCTGTCTGTTTCTCGACTTCAGTCTTTTGTAATTATCGATGGTGCATCAATGAGCAAGTCAAATGACAATTTTTTATCTTAACTTTTGGAATTGGAAAGTGAGGACAATAAAGTTCAGACTTTATCTCATGCAATGTGTTCAGTTCTAATGAATAAAATTTAAGAATATTATTATAAACCTGGAAGGGGTGCAGTGCCATTTTTAGGAAAAAATAATTTAAACAAATATGCATAAACTAAGTTCATATTTACTTGGAAAAACATTGAATAATTTAATTGAACTCTTTAAAGTCATGGGGGGTTTGATGGGGTCAATATGGGGCACTATTTGCTCTTGCAGGACATTCCTGAAAAAAAGTTTGCCCAGCCTTTTAATCGGGGTTACGCTGCTGAGCAATGAAATCAGGTGACACTTTGCCACACAAAGTATTGTGAAAACTGCAACCTAAGTTCCCAAAAGGCCAAGTCAATTGAAATTTAAATAATAGTGATGGATTTCTGTTGGGTAAGGATGTCAAGGGATATGGACCAAGGCAGGTAAATGGAGGTCATTTATAGATCAAGCAAGATCTAATTAAATGGCAGAAAAGGCTCAATGGGAAGAGTGGGCCACAAAATATTCTTGTTTTATTTGTTTCTAATTTGAAACCAATTAAAGACTACTTAATCACATTAATCTCTTTTGCTAATTAATGTATATTTGTTAAAACAAATCAAAATTCTGCTGGAGTCATATCAACATTTTCTAAATGTCTAAATAATTATTATGCTCTAATCAACCAATATTCCCTGAACAGTCTTTTATTTTGAGTGAAGTATAGTTGATAGTTACTTCAACATTTAAGATCATTGGTTTACAATTTTGCCTCTTCTTCCTTGTGCACTATAGAGGTTGATCAGCAGTGAGGGAACAGATTCAGCATAGCTGCTGCCTGTGTTGGATGTGAGACACATTGAGCAAGAAAGCAACATCTCCTTACTTTTGTCAAGCTCATGATTTGATGAGTTAGTGAAATGCTCTGCAGGAGGATAGAACCAATTATAGGAAGAGCGGTAGATTCAAGGTTGATGTGATGCATTTAGGGGAAGAAAAAGAGGAGCTGCAGTATCAACCAAATGGTGAAATTTTAAAGTACCAAGGTGAAATGTGACAAAACAAGCTTATAAAATCATTGAGAGCTAGAAAGCAAGGAAGCTATGCAAAAATTCTAAGCAATCGTTTAGATTGTAAGAACATAATGCATAAGAGTGGAATTAGGCTATTTGGCCCATTGCGTCTGTCCTGCCAATTCATCATACCTGATTTAATATCCTTTTTAATCCCCTTGTTCTGCCTTCTCCTCATTAACCTTGATTCCTTTCCTAATCAAGAACTCTATCTTAAATATACCCAATAACTTGACCTCCACTGCAATATGTGGTGATGAATTCCATAGATTTGCCATGATCTGGGTAAAGAAAATCCTCCTCATCTCTCTTTTAAAGGAAAGTTTTTGTTCTCCCACCAGCCTTGCATTTGTCTTCTTCGTCATCTTTTGCTCTTCAGATTCTTTCCATCCCATACCTCAGTTCATATGTTCCAGTAATATGTCAGACATGTTGTGATTGACATACATTACTTCTATGTGAAGTTTAAATGAACTCATCCCTTCCTTTGTAATCTCTTGCAGCATTACAACTCTATCAATACCTGTGTCCTTCCATTTCCAGTTTCTTGCACATTTTCAGTGCTAATACTTCTCATATTGCAAGAGGTACCATCATTGATGCTGGAATATTCTCCACCTCTTTGACCTGACTCACTCAGCATGGTTATGGAGGACTGAAGAGTGGCTGTTCAAGTAGAGAAATTAGGATAATCCAAGAAATTATGGGCTGGTGAGCCTCACCATCAATGGGAGGGAAACTATTGAAATGGATACTTAGAGATAGGAGTTCTGTATATTTGGAAGTCATAGTCAAATTTTGGACAGTCAACATGACTTTGAGAGGAGCAGATCACATCATACAAATTTGATTGCATTTTCTGAGGAGGTGTCATGAGAATAGGGCAGTGGATATAGCTATGTTGACTATATTTGATATAGCTATATTTGATGAAGTCCCTCTTGATAGGCTGATCCAGAAGGTACAGGTGCATGGGAGCCACATAAATTAATGGAAATTAATGGTTTGGATTTGGAACTGACTGGTTCAAAGAAGGCAAAGGGTCATGGTGAAATGGTGATAATCTGGCTAGCATGACCAGTGGAGTTGCACAGAGATTGCTGTACATAATTTGGATGAAATGTAGGAGGGTGGGTTACTAAGTTTGCAGGTGATACTATTTGGCAATGTAGAAGTATATCAAATAATACAGCAGGATATAGGTCATTTGCAGGCATGGGCAGTGAAAAGGCAGATGGGGTTTAATCTGGATAAGTCTGAGGTGTAACATTTTAGAAGGTCAGGGGAACATGTACAGCTAAGTGGAAAACTCAAAAACATCACTACAGAAAGAACTGGGATTCTGTGCCCATAACTCATGGAAAGTAGCCACACAAGTGAACAGGGTGGTAAAGAAAGTGTATCGTATGCTTGGCTTCATTGGGTAGGGCATTGAGTATAAAAGTAAGGAAGTTGCGTTGCATTTATTTGGTGAGCTCATACTTAGAATACTATGTGCAATTCTGGTCACTTTATTACAGGAACGATGCAAAGCTTTTGGAAAGGGTACAGAAGAGGTTTACCGGAACATTGCTTTGTTTAAAGTTTAAGAGTTAAGGAGATAGGTTGGACAAACTTGAATTGTTTACCTTGGAGTGTAGGAAGCTGACCTGATACAAGTTTAGAAAATTATGAGAAGCCTTGATATTTCCTAAGGTAGAAATGTCACATAATAGAGAACATACATTTAAGGTGAGGGAGAGAAATTTAACAGAGATGTGCAGGGAAACTATCTTACACAGAGAATGATGGGTGTATGGGCTGTCATTTTTGTCATCTATCCCATCACTCTTTTCTCCTCATCCCTTTGGGACCTAAAGGTAATTTCTTCCCTATGAATGAACTCCATACGGAGTGGTATTGTGCTGCCCTTGCTTAGTGCTAACTCATCTTACTTTTCATTGTAATCCTACACTTTATAATTATGCTCTTTATACAGCTGTATAAATGTTGGAGATAACCTGTTAGTCTATTCACAGAAGAACCCTGTCGCTAAACTAGATATTTAATAACATAAACTTAAACTTCCATCAGTTTTTATTTCATACTGTTCCAATGAGCCTTGACATTTTATCATCACAGCAGCCATATAAATGCAAATTATATTGTTTTTAGAACATATACATTCTGAATTATGATATATTGCACAGACAATTATATTAATAAATAGTCTTTAAAGATTACTGTACAATCCTAATGACTTTAGTGGCAGGGATCTTATTTCAAATTTGATAGCATATGTTAATAGTTTAATTTGTTTATCTAATTTACTCCTTTGTTTAATTATTGACACAAAGAATCAAAGGACTCGGGCCTGAATCATTGAATATATATATTTACCTCTTGTGCATGCTGGGAGACCTGCTGAGTTTCTCCAGCATTTTTGTGTTTTTACTATAATCAGTGTCTGCAAAATTTAATGTTTCACTCCAAAGGAGTGTTGATATACAGATGAGTGAGAGAGAATATGAAGGGCATATGAAGACAGCAGAAATGAGACTGGTGGGATTTCCCTCCTGGAAAGTGATACAGACCTGATGGCGTCAAATAGTCCATTTCTGTGTGACAAAAAAATGTTATGTTGATCATCAAATTAATTTTCTTGCATTCAACTAAACAGTTGTGTTTAGATCCAGCAGTGTTAATTTCAATGTAAAGAGCATCCCATTGTACACTTAATTAATATGTGCTGCAAATATTTTCTGTTTCAATATAACCAGAAATGACAAAACAATTTGAAACACTAAAATGACAATCTCACTATCATTAAATAACTGGAATAGATACTGACTTGAGGTTGACTGACCTTGGTAGTGCTTTGGTGGAAGCCCATTCTCAGCAAAGTAGTTCACTGAATTGTGAAACTCCAGTCTCATTCATATTTGCTTAGTGAGGGAATCTTGATCACGGTTTGTGAAGTCTCGGAAAACAGCAGCAGCCCTGGTGCTCCTGACTCTCTTCAAGAATAATTGAACACCAGATTCAAAGGGCTAGTTTATGTCATTCTTTTTTTTATTTTTCACACTATGAACCATACTGACCAAAATACACACAAACATTTTCCTCTTGAATATACACAGTGCCATTTTTTCCCCCATTTTCCCCCCTCCCTTCCCTCCCTCCTTCATCCCACGACTCCCCACCCACCCAACGTTCAACCTATATGATACATTAAACCCATTAAACAGTGTCATCACACAATGAAAATAAACAAGAAATTTGTGTATTCTACTTTTACACACTGGGTCAGTATGACTCTGATCAGCTCCATCTAAAGATGGTTCTTATAGGGCCTTGTAGATGGTCATTTTGATAATGAAGCCAGCTTGGGGAGCTTCTCGCTTACGGTCCTGCTACTCTACCACGAGGATGTTCAAAATCAATGGCATGACATAATTGGCGAGGAGGCCACAGGAAAGATTTTGGTTACATTATTTCTGCATCTCAAGGTAGTTTGAAATTGTCTATAATTTAAATCTCTATCTACCTTTTTCAATGGTTCATCTATAGTTAATAAAATCTAGTTAAAATTGCAACTCACTAGCTTCCATTTTTCCAGCATAAACACTACAGTACTTCTATGCTGTAAGTAACGTTTTATCTTCTCCTTTAAAAGTTACAGTGGCATTAGCTTCTTCCTTCTTGCTCATCTTAGATGCCTGCAGGGGATGAAACTGTCACCAATTTGGTATTCTGTTGCATAGCAAGTCCCAAGTGACTGTTGCACTTGTCAGGAATAAAGATTGAAGTGTAGCTCCTGCAGGCAACCTCACAGCCACAAGAGGCTAAGTGTTGACTGACTAAACCATGGGAGGTCGCTTCAAGAATGCCCTCAGGCTGATTGGTTGCATGCAGGTATCTTTCAGTTTGGCTGTACATCACTGGACAATCCCTGGAAAAAAAATCTGCATTTCAATGAATATTCAAGAAATTTCTGCCCAATCTGAAATTGCTTCCAATATCCATAAAGGATGGAGAACATATTTGTGATCATGGAGCAACCCACTGATCAGATGTAAGTATACAAAAATGCTGGAGAAACTCAGCAGATCCCACTGTGTCCATAGTAGACAAAGATATATAACCAACATTTCAGGCCTGAGCCAAGGTATGAGCAAAATGCAGGCAGGCACTAGCCCTCTGTCCCCTTTCCTCGAGCTCTATATTCACAGAGCTATCCCACTCCCCTGATCAATTCTCAGTTTTTCTCTCCTGCCTCCTATCCTTGTCCACCTCTGGCCTCCTGGCTGTTGGCCTACGATCCTCCCACTGCCCTTTCTTCCCTCCTCCCTCTCCCTTTTTATTTTAATGCATGCCTGCATTTTGCTTATACCTTGTGTCAGGCCCAAAACATTGGGGATATATCTTTGCCTCCAACGGACACTGCATTGCGGCCCTGCTGAGATGCTCCAGCATTTTGTGTAAAAGTAAAGGTTCCATTATTGTTATGTAATACTACATTTAGAATGTAATATCAATAAAATCACAACATTTGCAGGTGTTCTTGTTTCACTGGCTATCAGGTGGCATTCTTTCTTTTAAGCCCATGCTGAATTGCTGCTCTCTCATCTCCTGATTCATCAACCATTCTCACATTTCTTGTTGGTAAGTGTCAGTGGATCCCCACTTTCAAATGTTTGAACCTCCATTTGTCTCAAATTTCAGTGGATATGCTGCTGAACCTTGGAGCTTAAACCTTGGAACATCTGACGGCTCAGCTGCTGACTCGAAAGCAGGCCCCGGCTGCCCATTTATCAGAGCTCCCGACACGTTAACTGCCAACTCCAACCTGGTCCCTGGTTGTCTACCTACCAGAGATTCCAACATTCAACTGCCAACTCTCACATGGGGCCTGGTCGCCCTCGGTCTGGAGTTTACAACACTGATCTTCACCTCATGTCAGCCAACATAGATACTGCTGGATCCCACTGGCTCATTCCTCCCCAACACCCCTTTCCCTTCCCTACACCTCTCCCTACTCCACTCCAAGCTCCCTTCTTCTTCCTAATCCCTTAACCCTCAGACCTTTTCATCTCTACCCTTCTCTCTAGTGATCCCCCAGCCTCTTCCTCTCCCCTCTTACCTCCCCCATCCCCCACATCCCCGTGACCTCACCAATCCTCTACCTCCATCCTCCCCAATCCTCTTCCTCTATCCTGCTCAAATCTCTACCTTCACCCTCCCCAAACCCCCATCCTCCCCCTCTGACCTCCCCTGCCTTCCTTCTCTAACCTCTGACCTCCCTAACCCTCCACTTCACAACAAAACCCTCCACTGCACTGATTCCCTCTCTGACCTCTGCTTGGTCTTTACCATCCCCTCTGACTTTCCCTGCTCTGAGGTAAGCACTTGGTCATCAAGAGGCCTTACCTTCATCCCCCTCCTCCCATATCACCTCATTTTCCAGGCCTTCTTCCATAACCGTGACTCTCCATCCCCCACCCAAGACCACTTGTCCTATTTTAAGTCTTCTTCTTCCTCTTGGACACCTTGTTCTGGCCAGCTGTTCACTCTGGATCTTTTTATTTCCAATTGCAGCCAAGACATCAATTGTTTCAACTTCACCACTCCCCTCTCTTATTCTAATCTTACCACCTCTGAATGCTCTACCCTCTGCTCTCTTCGCAGTAATCCTAACCTCATCAGCAAACCAACAGACAAGGGTGGTGCTGTTGTGGTCTAGTGCACAGATCTCTACCTTGCTGATACCAGATGACAGCTATCAGACACCTCCTCCTACTACCCTCCCACAGGATCCCACTACAGCTCATCAAGTCACCGTCTCCAACACCATCTCCAACCTCATCACCTCTGGTCACCTCCCTCTCACGGCCTCCAACTTCATTGTTTCCCATCCCACACTGCCTGGTTCTACCTTTTACTCAAGATACTCAAACCCAACCATCTGTACAGACATATTGTTCCTGCTTGCTCTTTCCCCACCAAACCAGTTTCTTCTTACCTTGACTCTATATTTTCTCCCCTGGTCCAATCCCTATATCTGTAATACCTCACATGTCCTCCATTTCTTCAATGACTTCAAATTCCCTGAACTGATTCTCCTCAGCTTTATGATGGATGTCCAATTCCTTTATACCTCCATCCCCCATATGGAAAGTATCACAACACTTTGCTTATTTCTGGACAAGAGACCTGATGAATCACCCTATAATACCACTCTCCTTTACCTGGCAGAACTTGTTCTCACTCTAAACAACCTCCTTTGACTCATTTAATTTCCTTCAAATCAAAGAAGTAGCAATGTGTACCCACATGGGTCCCAGCTATGCCTGTCTGTTTGTGAGCTTTGTAGAGCAATCCATGCTGCAAGCCTTACAGGCAAGGCCCCTCAACTCTTCCTCCACCATATTGATGACTACATTGGGACTGCTTCATGCACCCCTGATGAGCTTGTCAACTTCATTCACTTCGCTGCCAACTTCCACCCTGATCTCAAACTCACTTAGTCCAACTCCAACAACACTCTCTCCTTCCTGGATCTCTCTTTCTCCATCTCGGGAGACAAGCTTTCCACCGACATATACTACAAACCCTCCAACTCCCACAACTACCTTGATTACACTTCCTCACACCCTGTCCCCTGCAAGAATTTTATCCCCTTCTCTCAATTTCTTCATCTCTGCTGCATCTGTTCCCAAGATGAGGTCTTCCAGTCCAGATCTTCCAAAATGTCTGCCTTCTTCCACAAATGTGGCTTCCCCTCCACCACTATCAACTCAGCCTTCACCTACATCTCCTTCATTTCCCACTCATCTGCCCTGGACTCCTCTACCCCTAGATGCAACAAACACAGGATTTCCCTTGTCCTTCCCTACCATTCCACCAGTCACCACATCCAACATATTATCCACTGCAATTTCTGACACCTACAAAAGAAGCAACACTTCACGTATATCTGCAGGAGTGATTTATTGCATCTGGTGCTCCGTTTGTTGTCTTCTCTACATTGGAGAGACTGGGCTCAGTCTGGGAGCTCCCAGTTGCCCACCATTTTAGTTTTATGACCCACTTCCATACTCACATGTCTGTCCATGGCCTCATGTACTATCCCACCAAGACCAACTGTAAATTGGAGGAGGAACACCTGATTTTCTGTCTGGGCACTCTCCAATCAGATGGCATTAACATCGACTTCAGTTTTTGCTAACCTACTCTCCTTTCTCCATCTTCTTTCCCTTAGCTCTACACCCCCTTCTTTCACATTTCACCGAGCCATTCCTCCTCCCAACGTTTGCTGCTGTGCCCTTCCTCCCTCCAACGTTTGCTGCTGTGCCCTCCCTCCCTTCTCCACCTATTACCTCCTGCCTTTGGGACCGTGCTCCAACCCCGACTCCTCCCACCCTTACCTATTTGTTTAGATGCCTTCTGACATTTTTCCATTCCTTGATGAAGGGCTCAACCCAAAACATTGGTATGCATCTTTATCTTTGCTCAAACTACAGGGGAATCACGTTGCTCTCCATTGCAGGCAAAATCTTCGCTAGGATTCTACTAAATAGAATAATACCTAGTGTCGCTGAGAATATTCTCCCAGAATCACAGTGCGGCTTTCGCGCTAACAGAGGAACCACTGACATGGTCTTTGCCCTCAGACAGCTCCAAGAAAAGTGTAGAGAACAAAACAAAGGACTCTACATCACCTTTGTTGACCTCACCAAAGCCTTCGACACCGTGAGCAGGAAAGGGCTTTGGCAAATACTAGAGCGCATCGGATGTCCCCCAAAGTTCCTCAACATGATTATCCAACTGCACGAAAACCAACAAGGTCGGGTCAGATACAGCAATGAGCTCTCTGAACCCTTCTCCATTAACAATGGCGTGAAGCAAGGCTGTGTTCTCGCACCAACCCTCTTTTCAATCTTCTTCAGCATGATGCTGAACCAAGCCATGAAAGACCCCAACAATGAAGACGCTGTTTACATCCGGTACCGCACGGATGGCAGTCTCTTCAATCTGAGGCGCCTGCAAGCTCACACCAAGACACAAGAGAAACTTGTCCGTGAACTACTCTTTGCAGATGATGCCGCTTTAGTTGCCCATTCAGAGCCAGCTCTTCAGCGCTTGACGTCCTGCTTTGCGGAAACTGCCAAAATGTTTGGCCTGGAAGTCAGCCTGAAGAAAACTGAGGTCCTCCATCAGCCAGCTCCCCACCATGACTACCAGCCCCCCCACATCTCCATCGGGCACACAAAACTCAAAACGGTCAACCAGTTTACCTATCTCGGCTGCACCATTTCATCAGATGCAAGGATCGACAATGAGATAGACAACAGACTCGCCAAGGCAAATAGCGCCTTTGGAAGACTACACAAAAGAGTCTGGAAAAACAACCAACTGAAAAACCTCACAAAGATAAGCGTATACAGAGCCGTTGTCATACCCACACTCCTGTTCGGCTCCGAATCATGGGTCCTCTACCGGCACCACCTACGGCTCCTAGAACGCTTCCACCAGCGTTGTCTCCGCTCCATCCTCAACATCCATTGGAGCGCTCACACCCCTAACGTCGAGGTACTCGAGATGGCAGAGGTCGACAGCATCGAGTCCACGCTGCTGAAGATCCAGCTGCGCTGGATGGGTCACGTCTCCAGAATGGAGGACCATCGCCTTCCCAAGATCGTATTATATGGCGAGCTCTCCACTGGCCACCGTGACAGAGGTGCACCAAAGAAAAGGTACAAGGACTGCCTAAAGAAATCTCTTGGTGCCTGCCACATTGACCACCGCCAGTGGGCTGATAACGCCTCAAACCGTGCATCTTGGCGCCTCACAGTTTGGCGGGCAGCAGCCTCCTTTGAAGAAGACCGCAGAGCCCACCTCACTGACAAAAGGCAAAGGAGGAAAAACCCAACACCCAACCCCAACCAACCAATTTTCCCTTGCAACCGCTGCAATCGTGTCTGCCTGTCCCGCATCGGACTGGTGAGCCACAAACGAGCCTGCAGCTGACGTGGACTTTTTACCCCCTCCATAAATCTTCGTCCGCGAAGCCAAGCCAAAGATAAAGTACATGGTTTGACCTGCTGAATTTCTCCAGCATTGCGTTGTTGCTGAACCTTGGAACTGAGATCAATTCGGTGACAGATGGGAATCAAATCGATCTTCATTCTCCTTTGCTGGGCACCTTGTGAATTCTGGGATTCCTTCTAATTTTGTTTTGGAACTGTCATTCAGAAACTGCACCAGTTTAGACAAAGTGAATCCAGGTTCATTGCAGGCCCTCATAGGAGCAACAAGGGAAAGGGAGTAATTTTACCTGTAATGTTTTCAGTCATTTCCAAAGTTTATATATGTATTAATTAAGCTTATCTTTTATTTCTTAATCTTGTTAAGAATTTTTATTTTTTAAATTTCAATTTTAATAATTTTTAAATGTCTCTAAATGAATGAGATGTTTAAAAATAACTAAATGCTTCACTGTCTTATCAAGAGACAAGGATCCACACCTAGCTTTGCTTTCCGTCTGAGTATCTTGGGGATATATTGGGGATGGAGTCACTGTCCAGACATCCAAGAATTACACAGGGCAAATGCAATCACCCCTTAAAATGCTGATCTTCTAAAATAAATTAATTATAGATGAAAACTCCAGGCACAAAAACCTCAACCAACCAATCAACACCTGAGATCTAAGATTGACCTATGAATTTAACTCCAATTTGTATATCATGCATTTAGATCTGTGTCCAAGGTCAATTTCTTTAGGGACACTGAATGAATACCACTTACTCTTCACACAACAATCAGGTGCCACAAACAACTTTGAAAACAAATAGTTTTAACAATTATATAAGACAAATTATAAGGCTTCAGAACAAAGTGTTTGGAATACAAGAACCAGGGAACCTCACTGCAATTATATAAGATCTAGGTGAAAGCACATAGTTTTGGTTGCCTGAATGTAGGAAGGATTTTCTAGCTTTAGAGAGAATGCAGCATAAACTCAATGGACTAGTTCCAGGAATGGTAGGTTTGCCATATGAGAAGAGGTTTATACTCTCCAGATTCAAAAGATAAGGGGAAATCTCATTAAACCTTACAAAATTCTTATGGCATTAATGGGTTGAATGCAGGGAAGATGTTCCCCCTGACTGAAGTATTGAGAACCAAGAGCATAGTTTGAGAATAAGAGAGTTTAGGGCAGTTGATAAGGAGAAATTTCTAACTCAGCCTCTTAGAATCAGGGTATTGGATGCTTGGTCTTTGAATTAATTCAAAGGGCAGCACGGTTGGCGTAGCAGTTAGCACAACTCCTTTACAACACCAGTGATTGGGACTGGACTGGGATTTGAATCCTGTGCCGTCTGAAAGGAGTTTTTACCTTCTCGTGTCTGCATGGGTTTCTTTTTTACAGGGGCTCCAGTTTCCTCCCACCCTTCAAAAATTGTACCAGGGTGTAGGTTAATGGGGTGTAAATTGGGCAACATGGACTCTTAGGGCTAAATTGGCCTGTAACAGTTGTATGTCTAAATTTTTAAAAAAAATTAATAGACTTAAGGATATTAAGAGAATCAAAGGATATGGACATTGTGCTGGAAAATAGCACACTGACACAATCAGTCATGCTCTTGTTGACTGGTGGACCAGGTTCAAGGTTTACTCCTACTCCGGTTTCTCTTTGTTAAATTTTTTAATTCTAATGTTCTGATTTTAAGTATTGAATTTACTTATTGAACTAACAAGCAAAGACAATTAAAATAATCATTCACTGTCTCAGAGACTGATGAAAAATGAATAGCAGTATTAACAAGTGACATAATACCTTGCTGTGACATTTCTCTCTCCTTTAAATGCAGACACAAACTATGTTTACCTCTTATTGGTGACATGAGTCATTTTGAAGCAAAGGAGAACATGTTTGCCAGCAAGAAAAAGTGATCTAGCTATCATTACAGTCGCAACATGTTTCTAAGCATGCTTTGTTGACTATCAGAAGCTACACTGCATTTGCAATCACACCCATCTCAAATCGTCAGAGCAGTTCTTTGCTCCTAATCTGTTAATATTTTAGTTTAAATAACACAAATCATCATGTATACTGACTATTCTTCTCAGTACACACCAACATTGTGTATTTTTAAATGTTTCTTTTATTGTTTTCAATTCAGATCAGTGGATGGCATAAAATTGGTGGTATTATTGATTGTGAGGAGATAGTAGGTCTACAGAATGATATTGATCAGCTGGTAAGTTGATCAGGGCAATGCTAGATGGATTTTAAATCTGATAAGAATGAGGTGATGCATCTTGGGTAGTCCAATAAGGGTAGTACCTGTAACATTGGTAGGGGCCTATAAAGTATTGAGGAACAAGGGAATTGTGCAAATTAAAAGATCCCTGAAGATGGCAGCACAGGTAAATAAGGTTATGAAGAAAGCATTGGGAATGTTAATCTTATAAATGAAGGACAAAGAGTATATGAGCAGGTAGATCTGAGTAAAACTTTACAGATCATTAGATGGGTTACTGCTTGAATATTTTGTGCAGTTCTCTTCACTGCTGTAGGGAAAAAAAATGTGATTACACTGATGTTGCCAAGATTGCAATGCTTCGGTTCTGAGAGACTGGATGAGGTTGATTTGTTTTCCTTGTAGCAGAAGAACCTGAGAGGGACCTGACAGAACTTGGCAACGTTTTGAGAAGCATAAATTAGATAGGCAGTAATTGATCTTGTCCCATAGAAGAAATTTCTAACATTAGAGGACAGAATCTTCAGGTGTGGAATGAGAGGATCTATGGAGAATTTTCTTCTCACTCAAAGGGTGGTTACAGCTCAGAAAACTATCTGAGAAATGTGTATTCTTATAACATTTGGATGAGCACTTAAATTGCCAAAGTTTAGTAGGCAATGATCCAAGTGGTAGTTAATGGAATTGGTTTTTAATGAAAACAAATTTAGAAATACAGCACAGAAAAAGGTCATTTTGGCTCAAGAGTCCATGCCACCCAATATACACCCAATTAACCCATATCCCCAATACATTTCAAATGGGAGGAAAACAGAGCCACAGGGGAAAACCCATGCAGACATGGGGAGAACATACCAACTCCTTGCAGACAGTGGGATTCGAACCCCGGTTCTGATCACTGGTGCTGTAAAGGTGTTGTGCTAATTGATAGTTGGTATGGACTGGTTGACCAATGGGCTTGTTTCTGTGCCGCATGACCCTCTGAATGCGAGAAGCCAAATTATTAACAATAATTTGTTAATAATTTGTTAATAACAGCAAAAGGGAAATACTGTAAATGTGGATTATCTGAAATGGCTTCACTCAAAGTTCTATCTGGAAAGCTTTTTTTTTAAAACTTCTCGGGTTGTAGAGATTGCAGGCCTCAGTGCTGAGGGTTCTGGGTCATCCAAACAAATATTGGGCTTAAAACAAAACTAGATGGTTAATTAGAAAACTAGAATTGAATTTGAGATCAGTGTGTGAAGGGTTAATAAGCACTAAATTATTCCCCATTTCTCCTTTTTTGCTGGGCTTTATTTGCTGTACAATATCTGAAGAAGCTCATTTGAGGACATGGTTTCATGGAGGATATGGCACTTATAAAAGTAATGCCTTGGTTCTTGCAGCACCTGGCAGGATCTGTTAATTTCGCAAATGAAATCCCAAATACACAATAACCAACAATCAAAAATACTTTGATGCCACACAACACTTCCTGTAATGCTGATACCCCTTTTAAATATTCACCTTGTGAAGAACACATCATTTTAGAAATGGCTGCCTTTTTTGTTTTGTCACCAAATAAATTCCCTTTGACCATTAAAGCGATGGTTGAATTACAGTTGTGATTTTGTGGCAAATACACATACATGGAAAATAAATATAATGTTATTCTCTCCAATTCTAAAGAGACTTTGCTATTCTTTCTAATATATTGAATGCCTGCTCACTGCCTACCTGCCAACAATTCGCCATTGTCTCTATAAATAAAGGAAGAACGTGCAAATGCAAGGTTGAGTTTCTGGGTTTTTTTTCAGTGCTCTATTTCCTCTTAGCTGCATTGGAATCAAATACCTGTAATACTAGATTTAGGAAGCTTAATCCATCATTCTATCATGCACTACTCTCGGTAAATAGCTATTGATGAGAGTACGTGCACTGACAGCAATTTTTACATTGTGTTTTCAGGCAGAAAACTAACGATTCTACAAGCATATTGCTTTCAGGTGGTTTGCTTTTCCTGGCTCCTGCAATTTTACACACCTGTCAAAAATCCATAATGGAAAACAGAGGTAGTGCACAGATGATCTGTCAGAATCTAGAAAAATAGGAAAGCAGGTTAACAAATTATGTCCAGTCTTTGTCAGAGCAAGAATTTTATTTTATGTTCCCATACATCCTGTTTTTTTTTAATTTCCAATATGGACATTGTAGTTTTTTAACTTCTAGTTTAAAATTCCACTCTACATACATTGAATATCCATTCTTGCCATACAAAATTAATGAGCAATGTCTGCATTATACACAACAGTATTATGCATAGATAATTGTTATTTACACAGAGTACATAATGTATAACTTACAGCAGTAAATTAAAATTGACTGTCCTTGAAAAATGCATTGGTTAGCAATGAAGTAGATTGTTTGAAGAGAATGTTGGAATGCCTAACCCAAACAATTGTATAATTCAAGATCACATCAGTAACCCAGTGAAAATAATTTATCCTGAAGTTCAATAGCAAGACAGTATTATACATATATCATTGTATACTTAAATGTTAATACACTTTATAAAAATTGATCTTTTCAGGACAGACTATATTCTGTGATTATACACTGGAGAGATAGGATGCTACAGGATCATTATCCAATGATGTCAATGGCTGAATTGTATTTGTTGCTATCCTTGTGTGGCAAAAGAAGAAGAAAATTATTTTCCCTTCAGCCAGATGATCTTAACTCTCCATTTAAAGTTGTAACAAATGCTCAATAAAAATATCTGGAAAATTAATACAATATATATATTGGATGGATGGGATTTGAGAGGAGGGCAGCAAGATATTAAATTGTGTGCTGTAATTCCATGCAATGGGCTACACACAGACTAGCAAAGTGGCTTTGGGAAAGGAATGGAGTGTTGCCTTGTGTGTAGATTGCCATGCAGAGATACCAGGTGACTCATAATGATGGTCACATATCTTCATGCAGCTTGTTCTCAACAGGTGCCCATTTTAAGCATGGATGCCTATTATTTGGGGATTTTAAAAATCTTTTATTTCAAGCCTTTGCATTGGATATTAATTTGAATACTTTGCATATTGTTAAGTAAGTTTGAATAAATGGGATTTATTTTTCAATTAATTAATTAGTAAATGCTAAATAAACATTATTTATCCAGAGACTTTGTTTTACATTCATCTTCTATCATGCTTTAATGACCCATGGTGCACCTGAATCATGGGCAAAAGAAGGATTAAAGAAAATTTATTTCCAGATTCAGTCATTCAGTTTGACCTTCCATGCTTAAATATTCATTGCTATACTTGTGTAGTTTCTTTTATTACAATAGAGAAACTTGGGTTCTTTTTTAAAACAACTAGATTTATTAACTAAATTACCAGCTCTAAAAAACAGAACACACACATGCAGACCTCATGCGAAGGCATCCATCTTGAATCTATTAAGTATGCAACAACATTCGCAAGATACAATGTTCCCCAGATGCTTCACATTCCATCTCTGACTCCTCCTAGTAGTAACACTCTAACACTACATCTCCTTTCCTTGTGATGTTTAATCAAACATGACACATGAATACAGTATTCTTTCAATTTAAAGCTCAACACAAACAAAGCAAGTGTGCAGTTCTTCAAACATGTCTCACAGCTTGAAACCATCCTGTCAATGTCAGGATTTATTCCTAGCCAATAAACAGCAGTTCTGGCCATCCTCTTGCATTTTTCCATTTCAAAATGCCTCTCATGCACCCTTTTCATCATCTCTTGATGCAGTGATTGAGGAATAACACTTCTGCTCTATCTAAGTAGAAGCTCATTGACAACACAGCTCTGCTCTGATGTTGTAGTATGGCTGATATTCATCTCTAGGCCATTCTTCATTCAGATTCTTGATGACCTTGTGTAGAACTGTGTCCTTTTCTGCTTCAGCTCTGATCTGCTTGGATTTCATGTCAGATACAGGAAGAGATTCAGTGATCAGATTCATGTAGATATTCACGTCTGTCTCTGTGGAACTCTCCTTGTGCGCTTTACACTGCATTATTGCTCTGGATAATGCATCAGCTAACATAATAAGTTTCCTTGGTATGTAGACCAATTCATAGCTTCATCATCAGTCTTTAGATTCTCGGTGACATTTTACTGAGATTTTTCTTGATTATTGCTATTAATGGCTTGTGGTCTGTCTCTGCCATGAATGCTGCTAGACCGTACACAAAACTGTGGAATTTCTCAACTCCATAGACCAGACCTAGACACTCTTTCTTGATCTGTGCATATTGAGATTCAGATGTTGTCATTATCTTGGCCTCCAACCTTTTCCCACAGCCTGAAGTAATACAGCACCTATTCCATCTTTTGAAGCATCTACGAATATTTTTGTCTTTCTGGATGTGAAAAGAACGTCAAAAGTACTGGTTCTGTAGTTAAAATGGTCTTCATTCATCCCCATTCTTCCTCATGGTTGTCTGACCACTTGAATTCACATTTGTCCTGTAAAAACTTCCTTAGCTACATTGTTTTGGAAGACAGGTTTGTTAGGAACTTACCAATGAAATTGATCATTCCCAGAACTCTTAATATGCCTTTTTTATCAATGGGTCTGGGCATCTCTAAAATTGCTTTTACCTTGTTCTTGTCTGGCTCTACACCTGCCTCTGGCAGTTTATCTCCCAAAAAGGTGATTTTCTTCACACCAAGCTGGCATTTTTTCCCTGTTTTAATGTTAATCCATACTTCTGGATGTGTTGTAGCACTTTGATGAGCTTCTCATTGTGATGTTTTTGTGTGGATCCCCATAGAATTATGTCATCCAATTGCACACATACCCCATTTATGCCTTGTATGTCCAATTGTCCAGTGGAACTAAGGAACTGAGGAAATTCCAAAAGGCATCCTCCGACAGGAGCATCAGCCAAACAGTGTATTAAATGTAGATATTTTGTGCTATCTTCATGCAGATTTATTTGCCAGAAGCCCTGGGATGCATCCAATTTAGTGAAAAACTTTGCACTGGCCGTGTTATTTGTGATTTCATCCCTGGTTGGAATCAGATAATGTTCCCACTTTATAATGGCATTCAAGTCTTTAGGGTCCATGCACACAAGTAGGTCATAATTCTTCCTTTTGACACACACCATTGAATTCACCCTTTCTGTGGGCTCCTCCACTTTCTTTATGTCCCTTAATGACGTCATTTGGTCAAGTTCCTGCTTGAGCTTTTAGTGATGCTGGAACCCGCCTCGAGGCATACACTACTGGTTGTGTGTCCTCTTTTAAGTGTATCTTATAGGTGAATGGTAGAACTCCAAACTCCAAAGATGTCAGGAAATTGATCCAGTATTTCCTCTACACTGTTCTGTGCATTGTTACTGTTAACCTCTTAACTAGGTTTAAGCTTTCACATGCTTTTGTTACTAAGCAGTGAATAATGTCCATCTGGGACTACTGTGAACCTGAGGTGGTGCTCTTTCACCTTGAGTTTACATGTACCTTTTATGTAAATGCTCTGTCCATTGTATGCTTTGACCAGTACATGATTTGCAAGGATGTATGACTTCATCTTCATTGCCCTGATGTCACAATTACAGATTAAATTGACCTTTACCCCTGTGTCTAACTTGCAAGGAATATTTGTTCCATTTGTCTGCAATGACACAGTCCATTTATCCTGCTCGACACTGTTCACTTCCTGCACCACCATGCCAATAAAAATTGTATCAATGAGACCAGTTTCTTCTATACAGTGTCTTCTATAGTATTCTCTATAGTGTATCCACTTTTACTTCTATTTAAGTTTCCTTTGGAAAAATATTACTTTGCATAGTGATTCTGCCCTTTGCACTTTTCCATCATTGTTTTGGCACGTGTTTAGTCCCACATTGTTTACAATTGAATGTCTCTCCATCTTTTTCTTGGTTCCTGTATCTCCTTTTTTTGTTCGTATGTGTGTGTCCAGACTATGCCTTTTCTTTCACTGCTTTTACACTATCGCTGCACTTTTTTGCATGCTGCAGATCTATTTCACTGACATGACTCTGTCTTTCGCACAAACCTCTCTTTCACTTTCTTATCAATAATCCCAAACACAATTTAATCATGGATCATTGAATCTTTCAGCAATCCAAGATTACATGTTCTTGCTTTTAGTTTTAAGTCTGTTTTAAAAAAAAAGTATCAAAGCTCTCTCCCTGCAGCTGCGTCCACGAGTGAAATATATACCTCTCGAACATTTCATTTTACTTTGGTGAACAGTGTTCATTAAACATCTTGGTAACCTTGTCAAATTTGCTTTGGTCTTCTGCCTTGGCAAAAACACATGTGTTGAAAACCTCTAGAACTTGAGGTCCCACCACGGTAAGGAGCATTGCAATCTCCTGTGTATCTTGTTGGCTTTCAGTTCCAGTGGCTTGCAGGTACAGCATGAACCTTTGCTTAAACAGCCTCCATTTGTGGTTGATATTTCCAGTCCAATTTACAGCTTTAGGAGCTTTTAAACCCTCTATATTTTCATTGCTGATATCAACTTTTATTCACTGTGCTCATGTGTTTTTTTTCTTCTTTCACTCCTGTGCACACCAGATCCTGGCTGTTACTTCCATTCTTGACTGTTTCTTTCACTCCTGGTACCATGTGATGTTTCTTTTTTCACTATAAAGAAATTTGGGTTCTTTTTAAAACCACTAGATTTATTAATTAGACAACCAGCACAAATAAAAGCACACATGCAGACCTCACGTGAAGGCATCCATCTTGAATCTCCTAAAGATGTAACAATTGCAAGATGCAACATTCCCCAGAAGCTACACATTCCATCTCCGTCTCCGACTCCTCCTGGTGGTAGCACTATATCATTACAATACTAGCAGCAGTTCACTTCGGACAATTCAAGGCAAAGACCTAAAGCAAACATTAGGGATCAAATATTTTAGGACCCAATGCTACATGCAGCTATATTTAAACAAACTTTCAGCAAAACATTCTCTGTTTGTTCTTCATGGGATCAGTGAAAAAAAATATAAAGTAAACATTGTGGAATCATACTGATCCTTGCTGGTAATACTCATTTTTATTTACATCCTTCCCTGTACCTACTGGCTTCATAATGGTTAGAGTTCTAGTGCTATACCAAGTGAGGAACTTGTTTAAAATGTCTGTTGGTGCTGCATACGTTACAGCTGAAGGCAAAAGGTCAATTTTCAGCAGTCTTCTGGGTACCTTGAATGTCTTCACCTGCTTTGCTCCACATTCTGCCATGAAATCAATATCCTGCTACTCATTTAATGCAGTCAAGGTGGGCAAATAAAATATCCATTTCTATGTTGTTTGCTTAAGAGACCTGCGTGAAATTAGCTGCATCACTGTCAACCCAATTCCTCTTTTATCATCTGGCTAAGGTGAAGAACAACTTAGCAAAATACAGTATTGAATAAGTAACCTTACCCAACAATAGCTGGCGTGACAAAGAAAAACATTGTACAGCTTGAACTGGGGTTTGGCACATTGTTGTGAAAGCACTATTTTGCATTTTAATCTGTGCTGTTCCTGCTTTGTGTGTGCTTTAAAGCTGACATTCATGTCCTAAAATATGAAGAGACTCCATTTCTCAGTGAAGGTGCTCTTCATTTTGCCAAGCACAAAAATGAACAAAAAGTGTTTCTCTGCCTCTTAGATAAACACTTCTAATTTTATGTTCCATCTTTGAACTCTGTCAAATAGAGGTCAACCAGAGCATGTTACAGATCGGCTGCTTGCCCAGCTATTATAGCCCAGACAAGTAGAGAATGATTCATTGAAATCCTTTCAGTAATGAGTAGCCTTTGCAGCTTTCAAATGATACGTGCTTTTGATCATAAATTGTGCATAAAAATGATTTACTGAAAATTTCTGCAGCCAATTGCTATAAATTTGAATAACATTAATGCTCTGGATCATATCACATTTTTAATATAAATAGTTCCAGCAATAAACTATCACAAATGGACTGTTTTGCTTTAAAGCATCTTTGTTTTAACCTTTAGTTTTGCAATTCTCTATTAGTACATAAATGACATGGTCCACACATTAAATATTACAGTTTTAATGATAACATTAAACAACAAGACTACACTGCAGCCCCTTCATTGTGGTTCCAAGTTGCAATCTAATCTTACACTTGTCATGAGATTGCAAACCTTTGTCATTATTCTTTAATTTCACTACCTTTTCCACCCACACAGCTTTGTTTTCCTTCTGATTAAAAATACATGCTCATACCTTTATAGGAGCATTTTGTATTTTATTACTCCCTAGCTCCTAATCTTGCATATTGAAATAGAATTTCAATCTCTATACCATGAACAATATCAGACATACCAGCTGTGGCCTGGGTGCAAACAATAGGAGTGATGTGCTTTCAGTTGATTATTTGTCCACATGGGGAAATAAATTCTGTTGATTTCCAATGCAAGACAGTGGGTTTCAAAGATTACAATCCTCGTTCTAATCAATAGTAAATTCGGGGAAAAAAAACATGCTCCCTTTGCAAAATTGGTGCCCCACATATTTAATGATCCATAACATTTGTCTTTGGCAGATGCCAGTATTCACTGTAATTTACTCTTAAAAAGATGAGAAATGCTGGAATAAAGTCACAAGTCCAAAGAACTTGACATTGCACTGAGCTGGTGAGATGGTTGGTGGTCCAAAAAGGCAGAGCTATTGCTCTATGTATTGCATTTCATCAAGGGTCGACACCACCCAGCACATGCTCTGCTCTTGCTGATTACATCAGGTAAGAGATATGGGTTCCACAAGACTCACATTACCAGGTTCAGGAACAGCTGTTACTCCTCCACCATCAGATTCCTCATTCACAACCTCATTACTTGTGCATCTTATTGATATTTTAAAAATTCTCTCCGTATTGCACAGTTTATTTACATTTGTTATCCGTTTACAGTTCTTTATTTTTTACATGTATTCACTGTCTACAGTTTTATTGTACTAACAAAACATGGTAATTCTGTCTTGCCCACAGGAAAAAAGAATCTTGGGGTTGGATTTGATGTCATGTATGTACTCTGACAATAAATCTGAACTCCAATTTCTCTGGCACAGAGAAATTACAAGGTATAGTTTATACCAGTTTGGACAATATACCCAGCTCAGATGACACAAGTAGCTTGTACCAATGGGGTAATTAAGAACCATCGAACATGACAGCACAAAAACAGGCCATTCAGTCCTTCTTATCTGCCAAACTATTATTCTGCCTAGCCCCACTGACCTACACCCAGTCCATAACCATCCATAACCCTCCCATCCATGTACCTGTTCACATTTTTCTTAAACGTGAATTGAGCCCACATTCAAGAGTTAATGATAATCATAATTAAGAAGAGGTAGAGATGGAACACTGCTCATTTGTATTTCTCAGTATGAAGTTCCAACAATGAACACTACCAGCATTCTGTCAATGTGAAATTGCAACTCTGGGTGTAGGTTAGCACTCAGAATATGGATCCAACTCAGATTCATTCAGCAAGATTTTTTTTTTAATCTCATCACAACCGTGGTCCAAAGATGAACCAAATAGGTGTTAAATTGGGAAGAGGCAAAGCATTCCAAATTTGGCGAGGCAAGTCTTACCAAACTGAGAAAAGAATTAGCAAATGTGGACATAAACAGCAATTTGAAGGTAAAATGTTGCCAGAATGGGACTGTTTTAGTAGAGCATCAGGATCAAAAAAGAGATTCAAGCAGTTCGAGGTAAATGTTCCCACACAGAGATCAAATCTCGCAACATAAGATGAAAATATGAGTAAAGGATAAGTGAGGAGACAAAAAAAAGCCAAGTGTATGGCAGACATCAAGAGTTCAAATCTGCAGAGAGCTGTGGAGAAATTGTAGTGGTGAAATTAAAAGAAATTTTGGAAAGCTGAGGAAATATTTTGGCAAATAAAACTAAAGAAATTGCTAATATATTTTTAAATATAGAATAAAGAGGAAGAAGATAACTGAGAAAGGAGCCATCTTTCCAGAGATCAGAGCAATTGTTTTTTTTTGTGTGGAATCATAGGATGCAGGTAAGGATCCTAATGACTTCCACATGAGAGTACAACAACACCATCATTTTAGTCAAGAAATTAAACATGAAATTTTGGATGGCATAAATATGGTCAAAGGCAAAATATTAGCGAGCAGTCTTTTGAAAGTGAGTTAAGTCACTTGTTCTGGATGATTTCACACTGTTGAAATAAGCATTTACAGAAGATTTTTGTTCAATCCGTCCATTTATAGGATGACTGAGACAAATTAAATCCACACATGTGTGAGATAATGGATTTTAAGGAGGTACCAAAAGACCAAATAAATACACAATCAATGGGACAATACTGAGATGAAGAGAGCAACAACAAAAAAACTGCTGGAGGAGGCACACAAGAGAGTGTAGAGGCTCGAATCTGAAACTCAATGGGTCAAGCAGCATCAGTGGAAGAAAGGGAATGCTTGACGTTTCAAGGTAAACCTCTTTACTGAGACTGGGGAAATGTAGTAGAGAAAGCAGTGAAATGAGGACAGGATGGGATGAAATGGGACATATGGGATCTGTGAACCAAGCAGAGGAGAAAATGGGCAGTCAAAGGCAGAATATGGGCAGATGCTAGAGAGGCAAAGGAAACAAATGGGGAAGTTGGAGGAAGGTGAGTCACACAGGGTGGGGATTGGGCAGACTGCTGGAATCTAAGAAGAAGAAAATGTGGCAATGGTGATATAAAGAGAGATCAGATGGAACTGAAGTTGGGGAGTTAGGGCAGAGAGAAGCATCTGTTAGGAGATGGAACCAAAGAGGAGGGGGGATATTAGAATGAGGTAGAGTCTGGTTGGGGATGGGTGAGAATGGGACAAAAACAGTGGGTAACCTTTGCAGCATTATTGTCATCTTCTTATCAGATTCCACCCCTTGGCAGTCTTAATCACACGCCCTACCTTGTATGACTCATCTCCCTCCACCTTGTGAGAGATAATAGAATATAGGAAGTAAAGCTAATATGAATGAAATAAGGAATACTAGACTAGATTAGAGGAAGTTAAGTAAGTGCTGAGTAGGGATGAATTCCGATAAGGATGAATTTCGATAAGAGTGTGAGGAAGGGTTACGCAAGTATAACAGAATAAGGGACTTATAGTGATAGAAAGAATTAGCAAGTTCTGCAGAATTAGTAAGTCCTGCGGGGTTGAGATGTGTGAATAAGGACAAAGACAGATTCATGAATAAGGACAATGACATGATGGGACCCTGGACAGGATACCCCATGGTCTTTCAAGTTTAGAATTACCAAATGCCAAACCAATCCAGGAGGCAGAAGAATGTTAGGGGGGGAGGGTGCCTCTACACTGAAATGAAGTGTATAAAAGTTGGGTGAGCCCCAGTATCTGTGTGTATTCCCATGGTAAGGGGAAGCACCCAACTTTGCACTGTTGTACAATAAATGTTCTTTGTTCTCAATTTTTATCTCGAACGAAATCTGTGAAGGTACTTCTGTTTCTCACAACCTGATCCCTTTGCTTTCCTTGGCTCGTCACTCCCTTGGTCTCGCATCTGCCAATCTACTCCCTCTGTCCATGATGCCTCAACTCTCCTTGATTCACCAGTTCACTTGGGCCTCTGATTTACCCTTTCTACCATGCCCTCTTTGCACTGGCTTCACTATTTTGCATTTCTAGTCTTGATGAAGGGCTCCAGACCAAAATGTTGACCATTCCTTTACTTCCACTGATGCTGCTTAACTTGCTGAGTTCTATCAGCAATGTTTATTAAACTACTGGATGTCAGGCAATGGGTCAGACAGCATTTGTGAAGGCAAAGGGGCAGTGGGCATTTTGGGTTGAGGCTCTGCTTTGGACTGAGTGTGTAGAAGTGAGATAGCAGCGCAATGAGGTGCGGGACGGGGGTGAGACAAGAACTGGTAGATGATAGGTAGAATCAGGTCAAGGGGAGGATTATGAGCAGATGGAACCAGGTAAGGAGGGGAGGGAAGGAGCTGGGAGACATTGTCTGGTGGGTGATGGGTAGAAAGAGAAAAGGAAAAACTGCCAAAAGAGTCAGGTAAGGTGAAGGGAGGAAGGAGTCAGAGATGGAGGCTGGTAGTTGTTGGAATCTAGGGGTTAAAACATTATGAAAGAATTGATTAATTAATAAGTTTATATTTACTGCATGGTTCAGGGAAAAAGAGGAATGTGATTAAGTGGCAATCACAGCATGGAGCAAAGTTGGCTGAGCAAAATTGTCTGCTCCCAAATACAGGGACAGGAAATGCATAAAACGATTTAGGAGGAATGCTCAAACTGAAGGAGGTGGTGAGTAGCACAGGAGACACAGGCCAGACCAGAACAAAGAATGGCCTGCAAGAAACAAAGGGAATGGAAAACCAGTCTAGGAGGAAGATTAAGGCATGAGGAGGTGTTAAAGAGAACAGCAGAAATTGGCCAGACAGGGACAGAATGGTGATTAGAAATATCTGGGTTGAATTAATTTCTGATCCAATCAACAGGATAGTCTGGCTTGGAGAATTAAGATGGGAGTGCTACACCCAGATATCTGCAAAACAGGAGATGATTTGTGATAACCCTTATGCAAAAAGATCTAGCAAAGGAAGACAACTTTTGTTCGGTATGATAAGGTTGACCTATATAAACTGAGCCAACTGGACAATAGGGGTCAGTCTTGGGGAATAGCTCACTGTGCAGGTGATCTATGAACTAACGACTGACCCAGAGCTCTGTTAAGTTTTATTCTTGTGCTGTGTAATAAGTTGACTGTTGAACCGAATACCTTCTCCTATCACTTCATTCAAAGAACACGCTGGACTCAGACCACACATAGACTAAATTAAGAGTAAGGTAAAGCCAGAGTCCGACATAATTGATAAGTAAAGCTGTCAGTGCTAAAATCTGAAAATTGAACCAGATAAGGAAGGGATAATGGACATAAACAACCAGTTGGGGATAGGGAATAGGGTGTAAAGGGAATATGCAGAATTAGTGCAAAGATCATTAAAGATAGTTAACAAGACACACGGGATGCTTTTCTTTACTTGTTGATGCATAGACTGTAAAATTGTACGCCAGGTGTTGGGGTACTGCATTGAAGAGGATTGAATGGAAATTCACCAAGTATAACAGATATGATAGGCCAGAAATTAGGTATCAACCACTTTGATGTTGAGCTGCCAAATCTGTTTGTGATCATAAACGTGTCATCCTGAGAGTGTTCAGCAGATTGAGGCTTCCGGGTACAATCCCAATCATGCAATAGAGGACAGATTGTAGAGTCCTGTCCCTCTGCAATGAACAATCACTATGGCAGCAAAACAGAGTTTCTGCAACAAGACAGCTGAGGCTTGTGTTGCAGTGGAATAATAAGGTTAGCCGTCATGTGAGTACTGATCAGGGAATTCTATTCGGAAAGGGGGGCTTCGTGCTCTGTGCGGTACGTGTATTGGGTAGCTGTGTGATTTCTTTAGGTTCCTTAATATTGGGTGTAGGCCTTATTACTTTCCTCGTGCTCACCTCTCTTTTCTTCCATAGCCTAGCCCTTGAAAAAGATCAGATGAGTCCTTGGTAACAGAACCCATGTGTGACCTTTCTCTTCACCAAGCTCTACGCACTCTCTCCATTTTCTCAAGTATTGGCTGAAGCTATGAATGCCTCACCGTGTGCTCGAAACTAAACTTAAAAATGCCCACATCCAAAGTATCAGGTGAAATCAAATGGCATTGTGCCTTCTCGCTATTTCTATACTACCTGGCCAATATATCTAATTACAAAGTATCTAAAATGAGAAAGCCAAGGGGCTTTCTGTCAATCATCAAGGGACATCATCTGCATCTTACATGTCTGAAGAGGGTTAAGGAGGAAATAAAATGTGACAAAGAGCATTAGGTTAAGCATGTCACCAATGTTAACCATGTCACCAATGTTAACCATGTCACCAATGTTAACCATGTCACCAATGTTAACCATGTTAACCATTAGGTTAAGCATGTCACCAATGATTTTGACTCAACTGCTGGTTCTGACGGCTGGAACTTGGAACCTACTCTTTTCCTATTGGATCAGCCTTTAAACCATTCCAGGTCGGATTCACTTCTTGCCTGACTGCTGGCACCTGCTCCAGCCATAATGCACCACATGAAGGCTCACTTTAACTGATGATAGCCTGTTGTGATATTGGCTTCCTGCTGATGCTGCAGTCAATCACCAGTGGACACAGACAG